>NC_089256.1:70518791-70863536 GCF_963930625.1 Muntiacus reevesi
TTCCATTTATCCGAGGGGTCCAAGTGTGCAGGTAGAAAACATAATTCTCATCATATTGTTCCTTTTAACACTGTAAATCACATTTAGTTTTTGTGAACAATGCACTAAACTTCACCACCCCACTTACTTGTTAGTTTGAAGCCAAAACTGAACTGTTTGTATCACGTCAAGTTTCTCTGCAATCAGTAAACATCCACAGTGTCTTTCCATGTTTTGTTAGAGAAAATAAAATATATTTCCATAGAATGAGGAGCTTGGCTAGAAGTAATACTGAAATTTAGCACTGGGAATATACTCTTGTGGGTGAGATGATAAAACACAGACAAGGTTATCATCTGAGATAATGCAGTAGCTCTGCCTCAGTGGATTCAGTCCTTCCACTTTCTGCAACTTAAGCTTCTTGTGTCTCTGTTTCTTAATCAATAAAATGAGGGTAATAATAGTATCTAATTCATACAGATGTTATGAGCATTAAATCTTGTCATATTTGTAAAGTGCTTAAAAGACTATCTGACATACAAAAATCACTATGTAAGAGTGTGTTAAGTACAATTAATATGCATAAAATAAATCTGCAAAGTCAGAAAGTGTAGAGGAGGCCTGTGGCATGAATACCTTGGCTAAATTATCTGCATGCTTCTTTTATTTTGCTTTTAAGTATAATCTGGGCTTTAAGTTTCTTTAGTTGATTTGACAATTTGTTAAACAATAATATTTATATTATAAAAGTAATATTTTAATTTATTGCTTAAGTTAATGAATTGACATTTAACACTTGAAAATGAATGACACTATCTTTACTGTAATGATATTTTAAAAAAAATCATGCCATTTCTCACATCAGACCAAATAACACATTGTCTACTTTTTAAATAGAAAATGTATACAGTTGGCTCTCCAAAGAACCATACAACCATGAATGAAGTCAGTGGCCTGAAACACTGAAGTTCAGAGCAGTGATAATGGGATGTAGATTTGCTAGCATGTGGATTTCACAGGCAGTCTCGCCAGCCACACCATCAGCCCTTTCTATTATTAAATGGAATCGCATAACACTGGCAACAAGACCCTGGATTCCAGCCAGCCCAGCAACACGGAAGCCATGCTCGCTCCAGCTCTACTCCGCAGGGTGAGGTGTTTGTGAATGATAAATGGTAGCAGGATACCGAGGCAGGAGCTGCATTAAGTGGAGCAAATGCAAACTTGGCAGGCAGATGAAATGTGCTAAGCATATACCAAACACAACTTCAAGCCATGCGGCAGAGCTGTGAGACGCTGGGAAGCAGTCAAAACTGCCACCGAGATTACATGTGACACAGACACGAGGGCATCAGGCACATATGAGACAAGATAACCGCAGACCACACAAGCCAACAGGCTGACCTGAAAGGTTCTGCCGACCACACGTCTTCCTTGGGGTCTTGCCTAACTGGGAGCAGCAGTTTTAAATAGGCTTATATGACAATAATCAGTATGATACAAGATGAGCAAAGTCCATAATGATTCATTGAGTTCCTATTTACAGTTTTCAAGTGATAGTTTTTTGTTACCTGTTCTAATGAAATTAATTTATTAAAATGAAGCCAATGCAATGCCATTTTTGCATTTTATTAATTTCCTTATATTCAAAGAGTAAATGCTTCCCAATCATCATATTTTTGTGAGGAATAAATGGGATACTGTGAGTGAAAAAAACGGTCACGATGTTAGACACACAGCAGGTGCTTCAATTGTAATACCCTTAATTCTTGATAATCTCTATTGTTCTGAAATCGTCTACTTCAGAGAAGTTAACATTGCTACTCCAGCATTCTTTTTGTCCTCCATTGTCACGTGGGTAGCCATAAGTTTGTTGTCTATGTCTGTGAGTCTCTTTATGTTTTGTAAATATATTTATTTGTATCACATTTTAGTGTCCACATATAAGTGATATCATATGGTATTTGTCTTTCTTTTTCTGGTTTACTTTATTTAGCATGACAATCTCTAGGTCCATCCATATTATTGCAAATGACACTATTTCATTCTTTACTATAAATGAGTAATATTCCATTGTACCTATGCACCACACCGTCTTTATCCATTACTCTGTCAATAGATATTATGTCTTAACTATTGCAAACAGTGCTGCTGTTAACACTGGGGTGCATGCATTTTTTATGAATTTTTTTTTGAATTTTCTTGGATATATGCGCAGAAGTGAGATTGCTTGATCATATGGCAACACTGCTTTTAGTTTTTTAGGGAACCTTCATATTTTTTTCCACTGTGCTGCATAAATTTACATTCCCACCAACAGCGTAGGAGGAAAACAACAGAATGGAAAAACTAGAGATCTCTTCAAGAAAATGAGAGATACCAAGGGAACATTTCATGAGAAGATGGGTTCAATAAGGGACAGAAGTGGTATGGAAATAACAGAAGTAGATGATATTAAGAGAGGTGGCAAGAATATACAGAAAAATTGTACAAAAAAGATCTTCATGACCCAGATAATCACAGTGGTGTGATCACTCACCTAGAGCCAGACATCCTGGAATAGGAAGTTAAGCGGGCCTTAGGAAGCATCACTACGAACAAAGCTAGTGGAGGTGATGGAATTCCAGTTGAGCTATTTCAAACCTAAAAGATGATACTGTGAAAGTGCTGCATTCAATATGCCAGCAAATTGGGAAAACTCAGCAGTCGCTTCAAGATTGGAAAAAGTCAGTTTTCATTCCAGCCCCAAAGAAAGGCAACGCCAAAGAATGCTCAAACTATTGAACAATTGCACTCATCTCACATGCTAATAAAGTAATGCCCAAAATTCTTCAAGTCAGGCTTCAACAATACATGAACCGTGAACTTCCAGATGTTCAAGCTGGATTTAGAAAAGGCAGAGGGACCAGAGATCAAATTGCAAACATCCGCTGGATCATTGAAAAAGCAAGTAGTTCCAGAAAAACATCTATTTCTGTTTTGTTAACTTGGCCCAAGCCTTTGACTGTGTGGATCACCACAAACTGTAGAAAATTCTGAAGGAGACTGAATACCAGACCACCTGACCTGCATCGTGAGAAACCTGTATGCAGGTCAGGAAGCAACAGATAGAACTGGACATGGAACAACAGATTAGTTACAAATAGGAAAATGAGTATGTCAAGGCTGTATATTTTCACCCTGCTTATTTACCTTATATGCAGAGTACATCATGAGAAACACTGGGCTGGAAGAAGCACAAGCTGGAATCAAGATTGCTGGGAGAAATATCAATAACCTCAGATATTGAGGTCTTCAGTTAATGACGCAGATTGGAGAGCAGCAATAGTGTCAAATGAGTAAGGCAGCCTAGGGTGGGCAAAAGATGACAGACTGGAGATCCCAGTCTGGAAAGTCAGATTGGAGAGCAAATGACACCACCCTTATGGCAGAAAGTGAAGAAGAACTAAAGAGCCTCTTGAGGAAAGTGAAAGAGGAGAGTGAAAAAGTTGATTTAAAGCTCAGAAAACTAAGGTCATGGCGTCCAGTCCCATCACTTCATGGCAAATAGATGGGGAAACAGTGGAAACAGTGGTTGATTTTATTTTGCAGGGCTCCAAAATCACTACAGATGGTGATTACAGCCATGAAATTAAAAGACGCTTACTCCTTGGAAGGAAAGTTGTGACCAACCTAGACAGCATATTATAAAGAAGAGACATTACTTTGCCAAAAAAGGTCCGTATGGTCAAGGCTATGGTTTTTCCTGTAGTAATGTATGGATGTGAGAGTTGGACTATAAAGAAAGCTGAGTGCCGAAGAATTGATGCTTTTTAACTGTGGTGTTAGAGAGGACTCTTGAGAGTCCCTTGGACTGCAAGGAGATCAAACCAGTCCATTCTGAAGGAGATAAGTCCTGGGTGTTCACTGGAAGGACTGATGCTGAAGCTGAAACTCCAATACTTTGGCCACCTGATGTGAAGAGCTGACTCATGTGAAAAAACCCTGATGCTGGGAAAGATTGAAGGTGGGAGGAGAAGGGGACAACAGAGGATCAGATGGTTGGATGACATCACCGACTCAATGGACATGAGTTTGAGTAAGCTCTGAGAGTTGGTAATGGACAGGGAGGCCTGGTGTGTTGCAGTCCATGCAAAGAGTCAGACATGACCTAGTGACTGAACTGAACTGAACTGAAGAATTAGCAATGTGGAGAATCTTTCCACGTGCCTCTTGGTCATCTGTATGTCTTCTTGGAGAAATATCTATGCAGGTCTTCTGCTCATTCTTATGATTAGGGTTAGTGTAGCACGTCTTTCTCTATCCCTTAACTTATGACCTGTCTTTATATTCAAGGTAGGTTTCTTATAGATACATATATTAGAGGCTTGTTTTATCCACCCTCAGAATCTGTTGTTTAATTGGTTTGTGTAGACTATTCATAATTGAAGTAACTATTAATATTTTTGGATTAATATCTAGTTTGTAACTCTTTTCTATATGTTACACTGTCTTTGTATATCTATCTGCCCACTCTCCCTTTTTATGCCTTCTCTGGTTCCATACAGCATTTTATCATTTATTTTATTTCCTCTTTCAGTATATCAATTTTACTTCTTTTTAAAAAATAATTTAGTGGCTGCATTAGAGTTTACAATACATATTTTAAACTAAATCCACCTTCAAATATTATCATGCCACTTCTCATGTAGTACAAGTGATTTATAACAGAGTACCCTCCATTCCTCTTTATTTTTTGTTTGTTATCAGGAAGTTTACTTATCTATATACAATAATCATCTAATATATTGTAACTATTATTGCTTTAAACAGTTGTCTTTTATTTCAATTAATAATAGGAAAAATAAAAAAATTTATGTGTCTTCACTTATTTCTTCTCTGATACTTTTTTTTCTTCATATAGATCCAAATACCTGGTGTACAGTATTTTCCTTCCACCCAAAGAACTTGTTCTATCATTTCTTATAATTAAAGTCCATTGAAAATGAATTCCTGAACTCATTTTTTTGTTTGCCTACAAAAGTCTTTAGTTCCCTTACACTTAAAAAAATTTTTTTCTTTTGATGTGGACATTTTTAAAGTCCTTACTGAATCTGTTACAATATTGCTGCTGTTTTATGTTTTGTTTTTTTGGCAATGAGGTGTGTGGGATTTTAGTTCCCTGACCTGGGATCAAATTTGCACCCCCGGCATTGGAAGAAGTCTTAATCACTGGACCACCTG
The DNA here is from genome assembly GCF_963930625.1 of Muntiacus reevesi. Classification (NCBI taxonomy): domain Eukaryota; kingdom Metazoa; phylum Chordata; class Mammalia; order Artiodactyla; family Cervidae; genus Muntiacus; species Muntiacus reevesi. The sequence goes on from NC_089256.1 coordinate 70,523,994, forward strand.
GGAAGTCCCCTGTTTCACTTTTGAAAAATAATTCTGCTGAATATATCATTTTAGATTGATAGGGTTTTTTTCTTTTTTTCCAGCACTTTAAATATTTCATTCCATCCTCTTCCTGCTTGCATGGTTTCTGATGACAAGACCTATGTCATTTTTGTTCTTATTCCTCTATTCAGTTCAGTTCAGTCGCTCAGTCAAGTCCAACTCTTTGTGACCCCACAGACTGCAGCACGCCAGGCCTCCCTGTCCATCACCAACCCCCAGAGTTTACTCAAACTCATGTCCATTGAGACGGTAATGCCACCCAACCATCTGATCCTCTGTTGTCCCCTTCTCCTCCCGCCTTCAATCCTTCCCAGCATCAGGGTCTTTTCAACTGAGTCAGTTCTTCATATCAGGTGGCCAGAGTATTGGAGTTTCAGCTTCAGCATCAGTCCTTCCAATGAATATTCAGGACCGATTTCTTTTAGGATGGACTGGTTGGATCTCCTTGCAGTCCAACGGACTCTCAAGAGTCTTCTCTAATACCACAGTTCCTCTATAGGTAAGTTGTTTTTCTCTGACTTCTTTTAAGATTTTTCTCTTTGTCTTTGATTTTCTGCAGTTTGAATATGACATGCCTAAGTGTAGGGTTTTGTTTTGGTTTGGTTTGTTTTTGTTCATTCTTTATTTTTATTTTTTGGTATTTATCCTCCACAATGTTCTCTGAATTTCTAGGATACATAGTTTGGTGTCTGCCACTATTTTTATAAAGTTCCTGAACATTATTACTTCTTATGTTCTATTTTCTCTTTCTTTCCCTTCTGGTATTCCAATTACATATGTTACGCCTTTAGAAACTTCTTGTCCTTGGAAATTCCAGTCTACTTTTTTAATTCTTCAAAAGAATTTACATTTCAGTTTGGGAAGTTTCTGTACACCTATCTTCAAGCTCATTGATAGTTTCCTCAGTTGTGTCAAGTCTAGTAAGGAGTCCATCAAAGGCAGTCTTTGCTTCTTTTACAATGTCCAATTTCCAGCATTTCCTTTTTTTTCCCCCTTAGAAGTTCTATTTCTCTGCTTCCAAAGAATTTTAACTAATATGACCCTTTCACAATCCCAATTTTATGCAACATTCTAAAGATATCTAATTTGGCAATTTCCTGAGCATTTGTGGATTCTGTAATTTAAATTTAGTTGCTTTTTGGTTTAGGATTTAGCTTCCTTGGTAGTATTTAATCATTTAGAATTTGTCCATCTGCTTTCCAGATTCCAATTTTTAAAAAATTTTCCCTCTGTCACCCTTCCTCTCCTCTACATTCCTACCCTACCATGAATACAGCATTTAAAAATATACTTTACTGTTATATTAGTAAGGTTTCAGATGGAATAATTGGGAAATGTATGTTTATTCTGTTACCTTTGACCAGAGGTCAATTCCTCTTGAGATCAGCAGCCACAGCATAGTGTATTATTAAAAGCACATGCCTTAAAGTGAGACACAATTTACATGGAAATTCAGCTTGGCCACAAACTACCCAGAGGCTTCTGGGTACAGTATTGAATCTTGTTCTCCTTCTCAATATAATGAGGGAAATGAGAATATCTAATTTAAAGAGTGGTTATAAGGATTAAACAAACCAATGCATTTGTTATCCAGTGCCATAAAAGTATGAACTATTATTAATTATAGACAACTCCCATTATATATTTATCATGACCTAGACAATGAGCTATGAGTTTTATGTAACTTAACTCAAGGTTCTTATTTTTGAAATTGATGTATAGGTACACATTCTCATATCCTCAATTTCACGATTCAGAAACAATAAAAATCAAGCTTTTAAAGACTCATTTGACAGCAAAACTTGACCTGATCTCAATTTATGTGAGGGTTAAACTTGACTTGAATGGATGTTAATTTTCAATTCTATATAGTGTGAATATTCATGTTTTATTGCAGAAAAAATGATGTAACTGTGATAACATTAGCACAGCACAGCATGCTTAATTTTTCTTATGCATCATATTACTTCCAAAAACCTGAAAAATTTGGAATTCTGAAATACACTTGCCTTCAAAAAGACTGTCACCCTGTGTAAGTGCTTATAATCTTTCCTCCTGAACCTTACCTGTTAGTCTTTTGTTCTTATTAGGAATTAGAGCTGCAGATATGCAGATGATATTACCCTTTTGGCAGAAAGTGAAGAAGAACTAAAGGGCCTCTTGATGAAAGTGAAAGAGGAGAGTGAAAAAGTTGGCTTAAATCTCAGTATTGAGAAAACTAAGAGCATGGCATCTGATCCCATCACTTCATGGCAAATAGATGGGGAAACAGTGGAAACAGTGTCAGACTTTATTTTTCTGGGTTCCAAAATCACTGTAGATGGTGATTGCAGCCATAAAATTAAAAGACACTTACTCCTTGAAAGGAAAGTTATAACCAAACTTGAAAGCCTATTAAAAAGCAGAGACATTACTTTGCCAACAAAGGTCCATCTAGTCAAGGCTATGGTTTGTCCAGTAGTCATGTATGGATGTGAGAGTTGGACTATAACGAAAGCTGAGTGCAGAAGAATTGATGCTTTTGAACTGTGGTGTTGGAGAAGACTCTTGAGAGTCCCTTGGACTGCAAGGAGATCCAACCAGTCCATCCTAAAGGAGATCAGTCCTGGGTGTTCATTGGAAGGACTGATGCTGAAGCTGAAACTCCAGTATTTTGGCCACCTCATGCAAAGAGCTGACTCATTTGAAAAGACCCTGATGCTGGGAAAGATTGAGCACAGGAGGAGAAGGGGATGACAGAGGATGAGATGGTTGGATGGCATCGCTGACTCAATGGACATGGATTTGGGTAAACTCTGGGAGTTGGTGATGGACAGGGAGGCTGGGCTGCTGCAGTCCGTGGGTTGCAAAGAGTCAGACATGACTGAGCGACTGAACTGAACTGAACTGAGAGTTGGAAAGATCAAAATGAGAATGGAAGTGACCATATTATGAAGAAGAAAACTAAACAAACACAAAGGTAAAGCAGCCGGTATGAGAGAAAAGGGTTGGAGTGTTTAGAGAGTCCTAGAAGATACATTTTGGAGGGAGTAGTTGTCAGGACTTTGAGTAGACAGCTAGGTAAATGATATTTTTTCAGAAATTCTGCTGAGTGCTATACTATTCAACAATATTAGTATAAGTTTATATTGCATCAAAAACTTGGTGAAGTTTCATTATTGTTTTAGCATTTATTTTTTCAAATGGAACTATACCTAACAACCAAGTTTTATTTGGCTTATCCTTCTAGCTATATTCTTCTTAAAAATCTAGGACAATCCATTTTTCCCACACAACTGCTACTTACTAAACATCTTCAAATTGAGTTATAATGATCTTTATAGCATGAATGAATTGTGGAAATATTTAGTATGCAAATACGCAATATAGAAAGAGGGTAAAATTAGGAGCAGAAAGTCTTGCAACTTAGCTCCAAGTTCTGTCTTTGTTATTAATAGGCTAATAATAGAGGGGGTTTTATTTGCTTATTGGATCTCAAGTGCAAAGAATTGGGTTAATCATTCTTAACATTTTGTGGCACAGGGTCAGGACAAGTATTCTAAAGCTATTTATTTCCCCTTTTGTTGTTGTTGTTGTTCAGTTGTGTACGATTCTTTGTGACCCCATAAATGGCAGCACAACAGTCTTCCCTGCCCTTCACTCTCTCCCAGAGTTTGCTCAAACTCATGTCCCCTTGAGTCAGTGATGCCATCCAAACATCTCATCCTCTATCACCTCTTTCTCCTACTGCCTTCAGTCTTTTCCAGCATCAGGGTCTTCTTCCAATGAGTCTGCTCTTCACTTCAGGTGGCCAAATTATTGGAGCTTCAGCTTCAGCATCAGTCCTTCCAGTAAATATTCAAGTTGATTTCCTTTAGGATGGACAGGTTTGATCTCCTTGTTGTCCAGGGGACTCTCAAGAGTCTTCTCCAGAATCACAGTTCAAAATCATCAATTCTTCAGCACTGAACCTTTCTTATGGTTCAACTCTCACATCTGTACTTGACTACTGAAAAAATCATAGCTTTAACTAGACAGACTCTTTTGTTACTAATTCCGTTACTCAAACTCCTCCTGCCTCAGACTCTATTATGCTTGATAGTTTACGTGAGTTATGCTTGTAAAATACGTAGTAAGGTTTTAAGTTTATCTGCTTTTTATATGGGTAAGGTTTGTGATATTGTCTACATTTTAGTTGTGTTTTTTCTTTTCACTCATGATTTTTAAAATTAGCCATATAGCTATACGTACACTTTGAGTAATTAGGACTTTTTATAAAAAACATTTTTTCTTAATTTTTCTATTAATCCAAAACTGTTAGTATCAAATACACTCAAGGCACAATAGTGGACATCAGTGTTTGGCTTCTGGGAATAGAAGACTGTATAAGTGAGGATATCTGAAATTTTTTTTTCAATTTTTTTACTAACTTATATTTCTAGCAAAAGGTTTAAAGCTACAGATAAAATGGCCTCATTTCCCTCTTGTAAGACAATATTTCCCACACAATACAAGTAGCTGTCTCTCTGTGACTTTTTAAATAAAAGAGTTTCACATAGTTAAGTTCTGCTGTGTAACCAAGGTCGCAGAGCAGTCTTCTAACTGCTTCTTTGCGGCAATAACTTTTTCAGAGAAACTAACCCAGTTTACACTCCTATCAACAGGGTACAGGTGTTCCCACATCCTCAGTAACCTGATAGTTATTCCTTTCAAGTTTTTGCCAATTGGATTGATACAAAATGGCATCTCACTGTTTTAATTTGCGTTTCCCTCCTTACTAATATGTTTAAACATTATTTTATATGTTTATGGGCTTCCCTTTCTGCATCTTTCCTTTCCTAAATACTTTGCCAACTAAGTCATACTTCTATGACTTCTCTTGGAATCTGTGGCATTGTCATTGATTTAAAGGAGTTCCTAGTATATTCTAGATAACAATCCCTGTTATCAATTTTAAATGCTGAATATATCTCCTTTTAAGCTGTGACCTTCCTTTCAGTTTTGTGTATAACATTGTCCAAAGAACAGACTATCTTGATTTTCTTCTTTATGCTTTGTATTTCTTGTCTGTGCTTTTTGAATCATGTTTAAGTCATACTTTGTAACTTTAAGTCAGAAAGATTACAGGCTGGTTTACTCAATGATTCTCAGCAACTGATACCCTCATTTGGAAATCTAAGTTTGGCCTATGTGTTCACTAACCATTTTTTCAAAATAGTTTTCTATAAAAATCCACAGAAATCCATAGAAAATGGGTTTCTAGAAAAAATCTTCATAATACTATGATCAATAGGAACTGAGAATGTAGTTAAATAATGTGTAATAAAGTATTTCTAACTCTTGGCCCACAGGAAGTGTATACTAAATAGTAGTTATTATTATTACTATAAGAGGAGATTATTAGCCAGAAGGAGCTAAAGAAAGAACCATGTGGGTTCATGAAAAATGACAGGCGTGATTTAGAGGTAGGCATTTAATTTTTATTTGTTTATCTTGTGCAATTAAATGCTAATAAAATGGAATGTGCTTATTTTCTCTTCTAAAGAGTTTTATATGGAAGATGCCACAAACTCCAAACGGCACTCCTACAGAGCGAAGTGTTTAACTACAGCTAGATTGACAGTATGGTGATGATTCCACATTGCAAATCGACAGACAAGATGATTCAAGGAGTCACTGGTGTTCATGAAAGACTTGATTCATGGTGCCCTTTCGTGCGAAATCTGACTTTTACCAGCCTGTCCTGTGCTTCTGATAGAGGACATCAGAATCTTTCATGGCTCTGAATGATGACTTAAAAAAATTTCATTCTATTTTTGCCAGAATGCCCTGGGGGGATCTACAGAGGACCACCTACAAATGACTATCTTGTGTACAAGGAGAAAATTTTTCTCAGTGGGATACAGAAAGTATAAATCTGAGAAGTTATATAAGGGTCATAAAACTAAAGTATTCCCAATCTTAGCCTCTTTCATATTCTTGAAAATATAGTTGATCCTACCCAGAAGATAAACTGTTTTCCAGAAGAGAGACCACGTACTCCTGTGGTCCTCACAACTGCATGTAGGACTCAGGTACTGGCATGAGTCATAGGACCTCTCTATTTCTATTCCCCTAAATACCTAACACTCCAAGCTTTATATCCAACAGATACTCAAGTATTTTCTGACTTAACAGATGATTTATGTTTTACTATGGGGGCTTCCCAGGTGACTCAGTGGTAAAGAATCCACCTGCCAAGAGGAGACATGGGTTCGATCCCTAGGTTAGGAAGATTCCCCGGAGAAGGAACTGACAACCCACTTCACTAGTCTTGCCTGGGAAATCTCATAGTGAGAGGAGCTTGGCAGGCTCCAGTTCATGGGGGCACAAAAGAGTCACACATGACTTAGCAACTAAACAACAACTACATGTTCTACTATGGACTTCTAACTGTGGTCAAGTCCACGTTATTCTTAAAGGGCTACTAGGAACCCACGGCTTCCCTGGCGGCTCAGAGGTAAAGCATCTGCCTGCAATGTGGCAGACCTGGGTTTGATTCCTGGGTCGGGAAGATCCCCTAGAGAAGGAAATGGCAACCCACTCCAGTACCCTTGCCTGGAAAATCCCATGGATGGAGAAGTCTGGTAGGCTACAGTACATGGGGTCGCAAAGAATCGGACACGACTGAGCGACTTCACTACTAGGAACAGCAGGGAGTGATGACCTTCTGGATGTAGTAGACAAAGCCCTGTTTAGATTTTTGCAATGAACACTACCTAGTTCTACCTTCTATCTTCTCTAAGCACTAGTATTTACATGTGCTCATCTACAACTTGTGATATGGTAAGTATGTTTTATTTCCTAAGTGTCTACATATGATGAGTGGTATAAAAGGAGGGAGGGGGTGTACAGAACAAAACCCCCCAAACTGTTGTTGGCAGTCAACCCTTCCCATTTTCCAGATCACTCTGCCCTTCACATAAAATCTGCAGCTGCTGACTGCAGGGCCTGTCACTGTTACCAACTCTGCCTCTTCATCACACAGTCAGCATGACTTTTTTTGCTCAATCAAACTTATCCCAATTTGAATTGTTCCATCGGCATGGTCTGGCTGCTGCTGCTCTTTCCCAGATATTAACATAGACATTACAGCGCTCCAACCACTCAAAGACTGCAGCAACATAGTCGTCCTGGATGGCAGCCACTCCAGGGAGATCTCAGACAGATGGCTGTTTGCAGAGAATTTAACAGCAGTGCCTCTCCACACTGCGATGATGGATTTCCACCTCAAAGGAAGTAATGGGCATTAATCCCCTTGAGATTTCATGATATTCATTCTATGCCTTTCTACCCATACCTCACTTCTCACCCTTGCAAACGGCAGGCAAATGCCAGCATTTCTGATGCCTGAGAAGAGGGACCTCCTATGATTACCAAAAAGCCTTCTATGTAACCTGGGAGAAGGAGCCTGTCTCCAAATAGAATCCCAGCTCCTGCAGTGACCAGGTTTGGGACCCTAGAATCATATATCTTTGTTGAACTTGACATTTTTTTCATCAGTAAGACAGAGATGATAATGCCTAACTCATCAAGTTTTGGGGAGAACTAAATGAGGTGTTATATGCAGAGCACAGAGCATCTTCCTGGCATACCACAGGTGTTGGAAAAATGTGAACTGTTGCAGGAAGTCATATGCCATGTGGTAATTTGGCATAGTGCCTCTCTTACTTCCTGGTTCTTATTTTTGCCTTTTCCTTTTTATCTCTCAATTACTCCCCCTTCCAGTAATTTATGGGAGTAAATTAAATATATCCTTTTAGATTTTTTTTCATTTTTAAGTAAAAGTGTATTTAAATATACAGTATGCAGAGTGTGCATGTGTGCTCCATCGTGTCCAACTGTTTGCAACCTTATGGACGGACAGTAGCCCACCAGGCTCCTCTGTTCATGGAATTTTTCCAGGCAAGAATATTAGAATGGGTTGCCATTTCCTTTTCCAGGGGATCTTCCTGACCTAGGGATCAAATCCATGTCTCTTGTGTCCCCTGCACTGGCATGCAGATTCTTTACTATTGGGCCACCTGGGAAGCCCACTGGACGCAGAGATAAGCATCCCAATCCTACGTTTATAGCCTAATGAAGTTTTGCAAAGTGAACAATCCTGTAACAAACACCTTGATCTATTATAAAAGAGATCATTACCAGCACTTCGCATAGTCCTCGTTTGTCTCCGTCAAGGTCCTCTAAAGTTGTGAAAGATAATAGTAAACTGGAATGTACCCAGAAGATTCAAAGAATCTCGAGAAACTTTGCATCAGGGACAAACACTATATTGCATATCAAATGAATGTTCTTCTAGAAGAGGAAGCTAGAACTATGATTTCCCCAACTTGCATCTAGTTCTGCCTAAGTATTCAGGGACAGTGGTGTTTCAGCAGTTCATCCCAGGACTTTCACTCAAAAGGTTTCTTTCCTGACTTTTCAGAGCTAATATTTTAGGCTGTGCTTAAAGATTACATTCTCTGTTGCATCTTCCTACAAGCTAGTCCACAATGGTGTCTTGGCAATGGAGAATTTATCTTTCCAAAGACAAGCTAACTCACCACTAGCCGTAACTCTTGGCTTGATGGTATTCATTGGACATGGATTCTGTTGTGACACTGTTAAATAATTCAGAAAAAAATTTAAAATCTCTAGTAATTAGGATTTATTTGTGAAGAAAACCCTAAGATTTTTATGTTGTGTAAACTCAAATTGGTACAACCCTAATTATTCAACTTGAGGTATAGTCAATGAGAGTAACTGAAAATTTTAAATTTTGACTATTATTACAGTGCATACATAATTACCAGTTTGTTGTCAAGTGACTACTTCAGAAGATAAGTGTGAATTGTTCTAAAATTAGCATATCAATTATCTATATGTACATACAGATTTAAAGTGCTTCAAAAATTAGTTACTAAACTATGGCTAATAACCATGCTAATATTATTAATTTTCTCTGCAAAAAAAAATTGTTCTCTTTATGAAGATAAAGGTACATAAATTTACAATAAATTTCCTAATCTGACTTAAGGAAGATTTATTATTTAATTGCCCTTAAAACAATAGAAATGTGAAAACTATCAGTAGAAGAGAAAGGCAAGGCAAAAAAATGGAAATAAATACTATGCATATTTTAATAAAGAGTTCCCAATATATGAAGTATATGAAAATAATGTGTTGAAAATATAGTTATATAAGCCCTCAACCACTTGTTTTTGTACCTACAGCTTTTGAAAATTAAATGCTCATACACTCCTTTTCATTTTGCAATTCTAGGATTTCCTAGATTGCTTTATAAAGTAACAAATACAAATAACAAGTAACAAATAAAGTCACAGTAACAAATACATGCTAAATTTTAACTAAGCCCCACAGCAGAAGGCTGTGTAAAGCAAACAGAATAAACAGAGGAAGTTGCTTCATTGGGGCTGAGGAGAGACCCCAGTGCTGCCCATCTGACTGAGGGAGTGCTAGACTTTAAAGGTTTAAAGACTTTAAAAAGACTTGAAAGGTTTAGCCTAACAAGAAACATGCACCAAGAAACCAAGAGGGCCAGAGATTTGACAAAGGAGGTCGAGATCTCTGCCACCTACTGGCCATCTGTAGAACAGCAAGCAACAGGGCCCAGAGCTGGAGAGGCAGCGCCATGGAAGCCTCCTCTGAGACTTGCAGAACCATAACCAAATCAGCTCTTGGGCATTGCTCTTGAAAGAAAATGTTCAAGGGCCCTTCCAAAGAAACTGGAGATTGCCCTTTCCAGAAACTCCTTTACCTGGAAACACTCTTTCTGGCAAGTGACTGAAGCCAACACAAACTATCTCATTGTAAAAAAAAAAAAAGGAATGCATTATTTCATGTAAGGAAAATCAAGAGAAGAGCTAGTCTTAGAGACAGCAAATCAGAAGTGTGATGACCTCTGGATTTCTTTCTTTTTCTCCCCATGTCTCTCTCATCGCCTTTTTCAGGCTTTCTGCATAAAGATTTATAGTCTTAAATCTGTTTTCTCTACACACTTAGAACCACGGTGTCTGGCAGTTTCCAGGTGAGCGCCTTAACTTGAATGTTGAGAGAAACTGCCTTACTTTCTATTTCTTTTAGTTTCTATTAGCTGGCTTCCGATATGGTTGTGTTTCATAAAACAGCTAAATTAGAATAAAAAATATATCTGGGAAACCAAAACAGAATTTCCATCTAATTGCTTTCCCCAAAGGAGATATAAAAAAACAAAACAAACAACCTTTCTTCTACAAATACTACCAGTTCATTAAACAAAAGGATAGTTGTAACTTGAGAGAGTTTTTTATAATCTCAAAATAAAGGGCAGTTCTTTAAATTGAATATATTTAGCTTTAGGAAATGTTACTACTTTCTTTTTTCCATTCCACCCATGAATGCATCATAACTGACCAGTAACAGTCCTCGTAAATCATCATTCAGTGATACCAAGAGATATGAGAAAAGTACTGTGGGGACCTGCAAGCAGTATGAACGTATTTCTCTCTCCACCCAATCTTGTTTTAAGTTTGTCTTCACCACTGCCCACCCTTCTCCATCCACTCATTTACTCAAAACCAGAGTCAGGACAGGTTTATTAAAAGGAAGAAACCAAGGAGAAAAAGCCAGCAAGAGGAGAAAAAAAAAAAAAGGATAAAGAGATATACTCAGTGGTTAAATCATTCATGGGAAAGACGTGAGGCTTGAAGGGAATTAGTATATGACACTCGGAAATAAGCCACTTTGACATCAGATTTATTTTGAGCTAAAGGCGTTTGAGTTCCTGAAATCATCAACTGCCTAAAAGCAGGGCCTCCCCAAAGAACTCAGTTGTCATAAATCCCCTCCCTTGAAGCAGGTCACAGAAACAGCAGGAGCTGGAAAGACTCTGACCTCCCTCATCTCCCCTGCAGTGGGTCAGAAGACCCTCAGGGGAGAGATGCCCTTCCCGTGTGGGTCAGAAAGGAGCATCCTATTTGCGAAGATTGAGGGGCACCCAGAGGACTCCAAACAGTCAGGCCTTGCTCCTGCCATCAGTCTACCTCCCTAGTGCACACCCTTTGTCTTATCATGGGTTTCCATGATTCTCCACTCTTCATCAAACCTTCTGAGGGCTCTCATGTCTCATAAAACTTACGTTAAATGAATGTGCATACTTTTCTCCTGTTAATTTTCCTTCCTCAGTCCGATTTTCAGGCCCAGTCAGAGATTTTAAAAGTAGAAGGGTTTCCTCCTCTTAAACACATCTCATCACTTTCTGGACTATGCACTTTTAAATCCTTTCTTCTCTTTAAATCTGCTACACAATATAAAAACACAGACCACAACCCCAAATCTTTCGTTTAGCACCAACTAAAGGACACAAGATTACTTCCGAATTCCAAATATTCATGTAAGAATATGCAGCCTAATTTGTTGGTATTGTTTTCTAATTGCATTTTATGTGTCCCTCCCATACCTTCATAACCATAATGAGGTGTTTAAATGGAAAAATTTTCTTCAATGTTAAAGAGCAAAACTCAAACTGCTACACTGGAATATATTCAGTCATTCAACAAAACGCCAAGCTTTCAAATTAGCATTTGCATTAGTGAATGACTCAGATATAATATAAAATTAATCCTTTACAAATTTATACAGGCTTCCTCAAACTGCTAGTGTAATAGATTTCCTTATGAAAGCACATTTAGTCACATCTTTTAGGGAGAGTATTACATCAAGACATAGACATCAATGTTTAAAAAATTAGGTAAAATTGCATTTCTAATGAGAAAAAAATCAAAAAGTAAAAATTAAAACAATATCAAAATTATCGACATAATTTTCAATTTTCAAAAAGAGCTGATAGAAATCCCATCAATCTTGTGGTGTCAATTTTGGCAAGAAAAAAAATTTGTCCTTCCAAGGCAATGCAGCTTCTGCACGAATCTCAAGTTAAAATTTTTCTCTTCGACAAAAAAATCACATCATATTCATTTCACTTCCTCAGGCATTTATTGCAGAGAGAATCAATTAACAGTAAAGTTAATTACTAACTATAAAATTGCTAATTGAGACAAATTACACATGATGGCTTTGCAGTTTGGGTAAATGACAGGTTCAGATGGATGTGTGACCTACGAATTTATGTTACATAAGATATTTGTCTTTTTAACAAAAATTTCAAAACGACCCATGCGCTAAAATGTAAGAGCAACCAAAGCTACCATAACATGATGTATTAGAGCACAGAATTCAGTAACAGGACATCTCCAACCTAGAAACTATTAATTCAAGTTTTACAAGCAGGTCATTGAACATTGTTAAACTCATCATACAATCTTGTGACTTGAAACCTTGAGGGCTGAGTTACAATATGAATCAAGGTATACTGCTAGAATGGTTTCTATCATACTTGCTATTTAATATTCTGGTAAAGTCAATCATTCATTCTAGTATATAGTTATGCAAACATTTTAAAGTGTTTAAACGAAAAGCTAAATGTTTGGAGTTAAACGCTTAAAACTTTGGAGTATTATTTCCTTTGTGAAAACTAACTTTTCCCTTTCTCTTAGTATGAAATGATTCATACTCAGAGCAGAAAACCTGAATGAGAAAGAAGAAAAACAAAAATCACCAATAAGTCTATCATCCAGAGATAAGTCACTATGAAGATATTGGTGCGTTTCTATGTACCTATCTCTAGCTCTATTTGCATTCTTGGAAGTGTTTACTTGCAACAAAATAGCATCATGCTGTACATATAATTTTATAATCTACTTGCGTAATATATAGATATATTTGGGAGCACATGCCTTGCTTAAATTCAACTATATATATATATATCTATTATTACTGCTAGTATTTGGTGTTGTTAAATACATGATTTAAATATTATCCCATTTTTGTGACATTGGGAAGTTTCCATTTTTGATACAAAAACATTGCTGTGGTGATATCCTCTTAACTAATATTTTTTTACATTTAGGGTTATTTGTCTTTCTTATATTTTAAAATAAATACATATGTATTGTTATAGGTTTGGTCTTATTTTTAAAAAATATGGTATTAAAGTTATACACACTTTATACACACAATCCACATTAAAGTTATACAACACAATCCACTTTGTATGGGATCTAATTTATACACAGGCTTATTTGGCTACTTTAATCAAAGGCAATACTCACTCCTGTACTTTCTAACCTATAAATGAGTTTGCAGAGGTAAAGGAAAAGTAGGGAAACCAATTAACATGCTTGAGTGTTTCATAGTCTTGAAAGGAGAACCTTGTGTATAATGTCCTCTAAAAGCAATTTAAATTTTGTCTTAAGGGTGTTTCCAAATGAATCTGTGGAATCTCACTGCTTGAGAAATCAGGTAGTTCAGTTCAGTTCAGTTCAGTTCAGTTCAGTAGCTCAGTCGTGTCTGACTCTTTGCGACCCCATGGGCTGCAGCACACCAGGCTTACCTGCCCATCACCAACTCCCGGAGTTTACTCAAACTCATGTCCATGAGTCAGTGATGCCATCCAACCATCTCATCCTTTGTCGTCCCCTTCTCCTCCCACCTTCAATCTTTCCCACCTGAGAAATCAGTAGGGCCTTCTCAGTAAATCCTTTATAAAATGGCCACAGACTACCAATCTCTGATTCCTCTAAAGAGACAGTCATGTGAATTGAATTCAGCTAAATAGGGTATTTGACATGTGGCCAAAGAAATGATTTTTTATATCTATACAACCCAGAGATTAAGGTCCACAGGTATGTATCAAAGACCCAGAGATTAAGGTATACAGGTATGCATCAAAGACCTGGATCTGATTAAAATGTTTGTGAAGCAACCATAGACTTCTGCATAATGAGGGATTTGGATAAATAAAAGCTAAGTCTCTTTAAAAACCTAGAGTTGTATTCAGTCTATGGTTAAATATTCAAATATTTTTATAAATAGCATAAAATTTGAAATCAGGTTCTGTAAGAATACATTGAGCTATTTCTTGACTGATGGCCATTAAATTAAAATAATTTGACATAGTTTTATCTTTAAAACCATAGGCAGGGCAAACTTTAAACTATAAATAAATAGAGCAAAAGTATGGTGTATAAACTCACCACTTGGAGACACAGAGTGAAAAAGACTTGTTTCTGTCGATGTGAAAATCACTCAAATATGTGAGTCGCTGGAAATTTTCTCCAGCTATTCAGTTTGTTTGCTGGCCCTCCTTCCAATGACCATTTCCACTTTCACTGCTACTCAGACTCGGAAATACTCTCCTTTCTATTACTCCTCCCTCAAGAGTAGTAATCATCATTTATTAAGTCTCTACTCAGGGTCAGGTACTGAGCTAGGTGCTGTATATGGTAACTCACTTGATTCCCATAACAAGTTTGAGAGGTAGGCTATTACCCTGATTTTATAGATGAGCAAACACAGAGTTGGAGAGATTGAATGCATTTCTCTGAGACATAATAATTGTGATCTAAGATTCAAAATCCTACCTTGTTTACCTGGCTCTAAAGCCTCTATCTTTTACGACATGCTATTAGAGACTAAAGGGACAGATAAAGTGTGATCTCTTTCCTCTGGATACAAGTTAATGGTGAAAGACAAGTAAAGAATGAAATGCAATTGTATGGGGAGACAGTAATAACCTTTAATAGAAGTGTGCATCAAGTGTAACAGGTGAAGGGGAGGTGACTATTTCTTCCAAAAGTGATAGTATTTAAATAGGGCCTTGAAGCACAAGTAGAATGTCCACAGATGGCAAAAACAAAGAGAACAATACAGACGGGGAAGGAATTGAATGGTTTAAACTTTAGTGAAATATGGGTGAATCTGAAAAGTTTGTGATGATATAGCAAAATGTTTAAGATGATATGTTAATATGTTTGCTCTTTATTATTCAGGACAAATAAAAGGATAAATGTAACACTCATTTATATAGAAAAATGTGGTTTACATATCCTGAGATATTTAGAAGATACTTGGTGATTTTTAATTTTTTATAGTTTCCATGGGTCTTGGTTTGTTTTCAATCTTGAGATCCTCTGTTAACTATCTTGTTAACTTTTTAACACTCGCAAAGTCTTTGACAAAGTTTCAATGTACTCAAAACACATAGCAATATTAAACATAACCTTTAGAAAATACCACTTTTAAATGAGAATAGCAAAATGGAGATTTATCTGATGTTTTCTCTGGCTTAAAAAATGTATTTGAAGCATCACATATGCTTAGGTTCTGTCTTTGAGTCTGAAATTTTAAGGTCTATTCAATTGCTAATAATTTTAAATAACTGCTAGATGACCTTGTAGCTAATTAGAAGTTGACACCTCTGCATTGGATTTGATCTTCCTGAAGATAAACTCACTGACTGACATAATTGCCTCTGAGTTAGTAAGATACTATTATTTCAGCATTCTAAAAAATTATTTCATCCAACTGTGAGCATATTGGTCTTAAACTCAATTATATTGTTATTTGGAAGGCAAAAACAGTTATTTGAAAATCATGACAGCATTAAAGCCTTTCAAATTTTTATAATAAAGTGTTAGCAGTGTGAAGACTGTTAGAAATAAAGCATTCATTGAAGAACACTAAGAATCCCAAGTGTCTGTTATCATTCCAAGAAAATACCCTTTAACCAAGAAATGGACTCATCAAGAGGCACTACTTTGTGCAAAATCTTATTTTAGAGACTTTATCTGTCATGTGCATCACAATTTAAAGTTATTCTCATTTCTGAATTTACTATCCCCTCACATTTTTGCAGAAACTGCTCTTTATATTTAGAGATGACAATTTTAATTCATTTATTGCCATGTATAATTATCAATAAAGTACCTGACCTACCTCTTGAGAAACCTATATGCAGGTCAGGAAGCAAGAGTTAGAACTGGACATGGAACAACAGACTGATTCCAAATAGGAAAAGGAGTATGTCAAGGCTGTATATTGTCACCCTGCTTATTTAACTTATATGCAGAGTACATCATGAGAAACGCTGGGCTGGAAGAAGCATAAGCTGGAATCAAGATTGCTGGGAGAAATATCAGTAACCTCAGATATGCAGATGACACCACCCTTATGGCAGAAAGTGAAGAGGAACTAAAAAGCCTCTTGATGAAAGTCAAAGAAGAGAGTGAAAAAATTGGCTTAAAGCTCAACATTCAGAAAACTAAGGTCATGGCATCTGGTCCCATCACTTCATGGGAAATAGATGGGGAAACTGTGGAAACACTGGCTGACTTTATTTTTTTGGGTTCCAAAATCACTGCAGATGGTGATTGCAGCCATGAAATTAAAAGATGCTTACTCCTTGGAAGGAAAGTTATGACCAACCTAGACAGCATATTAAAAAGCAGAGACATTACATTGCCAACAAAGTTCCATCTAGTCAAGGCTGTGGTTTTTCCAGTGGTCATGTATGGATGTGAGTGTTGGACTGTGAAGAAAGCTGAGCACCGAAGAATTGATGCTTTTGAACTGTGGTGTTGGAGAAGACTCTTGAGAGTCTCTTGGACAGCAAGGAGACCCAACCAGTCCATCCTAAAGGAGATCAGTCCTGGATGTTCATTGGAAGGACTGATGTTGAAGCTGAAACTCCAATACTTTGGCCACCTCATGCAAAGAGTTGACTCACTGGAAAAGACCCTGATGCTGGGAGGGTTTGGGGGCAGGAGGAGAAGGGGACGACAGAGGATGAGATGGCTGGATGGCATCACCGACTCAATGGGCATGAGTTTGGGTAAACTCCCAGAGTTGGTAATGGACAGAGAGGCCTGGCGTGCTGTGACTCATGGGGTCGCAAAGAGTCGGACATGGCTCAGCAACTGAACTGCACTGAGCTGAAAGCACCTGCGTTTCCTCCTTACTATCTGACTCACTTTTATTGCTCTAAACTCTGTGCCTTGCTTTGGTGACTTCATGTCGAAGTATAGCAGATTGTGCTAGCCCCAAACATGGCACTCTGGCAGACTGATCATTTTGAGTTGAAAGCAGGAGAAAAGAAATAGATAAAAAGAAAGTTCTCTGCCCCCCTCCATTTGCCTAAAAGGAGGACACAAATTTACAAAGATGTTTCTCCTTTTTGCTCTACCAAAAAGGACAAAGTTTAATTCCCAGAGGCAATTTTAGACCCTAACAACCTGGAGAAGGCACCAAAGGAATCTATACAACATATTCTACTTACCAGCCCTTCAGTTCAGTTCAGTTCAGTTCAGTCGCTCAGTCGTGTCTTTAGCCCTTAGAAGCCTAAAACTGCTTTTCTTTGTCATTTCTTCAAAAATTTATTGTTATTTGCTGATGATACTATATAAACTAAAATTCTCAGCCACCTTAGGAAGCCACTCACTTTGCCCTGGGTTCTCCCAGGTATACATATATACTTGTTAATCAACTTCTTTGTTTTTCTCTTGTTAATATGTCTCTTACTATAGCAGCCTCAGCTAAGAATTCAGAAGGATTAAGGGGGCAATTATTTTTTTCTCCTACAATATCATGTCAAAAATCCTCAGAGGAAAGAAGAGGAACTCTTGATTAATTGTTATATTGAAGTCTAGCATCTCTACTATTAATACATCCCTTGAAAGTGGTACCCACAACCTCAGCCATACTGCAGACAACATGACAAACAGAATGTAGTCTTAATTCCAGCAGTTGGATGAGGAAAAGGAAACAGACCATCCCCTACTCTCACCTTAGGGCTGAGTAATCACCAAAATCTGACCCTGGCTTCTCTGAAATAATGACAGTGAGAACCGAACTGCAAATTTTCAAGCTGCTGACTTAAAAACTACGAAACTTATTCAAGGACTATAGAAGGAACACTAGACCTCCTCCAATCAAAGGCGAAATGTTAAAGATGACATGAACCAGAGACTAGGTACCCACAGTGTTAGTCAAGACTGATCTGTTCTGTTCATTGCTCTGTGGGAAGCTGAGTGTCAGGACATGTGCCCTTTGAGTGGGAAATGGTATTTTCTTTGAAACCAGTGAGATTTCCTAGTCATTCATACTTAAAAAAAGATCAGATTAAGTGGCCTCCCTGGTGGCTCAGCAGTAAAGAATTCTGCACTGCAGGAGACACAGGTTCGATCCCTGGTCAGGAAGATCCCCTGGAGGAGGGTATGGCAACCCAATGGGGTATTCCTGCCTGGAGAATCCCAAGGACAGGGGAGCCTGGTGAACCAAGTCCATAGGGTCACAAAGAGTCAGACACGACTGAAGCAACTTAGCATGCAAGGGATAGAAAAATAACCAGAACAATGGACTTCATCAAGAAAGAAGTTGCTAAACTCTTATTTTGTCTATCAGGCAGTAGGGTAAAGTGGACATGGAATTCCCTGAGGCTGGCGTGTAGGTACTGAGGGAGGTGGAGAGGGCCACCATGGGGCCACTGGGCCATGTCAACTACAAGGTCAGACACACAGACTTGCTGTCATGGTGGGCTGAGGAGGCAGAGAATGGTGAGAACTTTAGCAAGTTCTCTGAGCTACAGAGAGGGTTCCTTGGGGGTCCTGAGAAGCACTGAAGGATGTTTTCAGGAGAAGCTCTGGCCCTACATCTATCAATTTGGCATTAAAAAAGAAAAAGAAAAAAAAATGCCATCTCATTTTATAGCCATAGGCTATAGAAAGTTCTGGAAATATTGTTATCAATTTGGCATTTTTTAAAATGCCATCTCATTTTATAGTTACAGGCTATAGAAAATTCTGGAAATATTAAGCACTTACTCTATACCATAGGGCTTCCCTCATAGTTCAGTTGGTAAAGAATTCACCTGCAATGCAGGAGGCCCCAGTTCGATTCTTGGATTGGGAAGAGCCGCTGGAGGAGGGCATGGCAACCCACTCCAGTATTCTTGGGCTTCCTTAAGGCTCAGCTGGTAAAGAATCTGCCTGTAATACAGGAGATCTGGGTTTGATCCCTGGGTTGGGAAGATTCCCCGGAGAAGGGAAAGGCTACCTACTCCAGTATTCTGACCTGGAGAATTCCATGGACTGCACAGTCCTTGGGGTCACAAAGAGTCAGACATGACTGAGCGAATTTCACTTTCACTCTATACCATAGAATTGCCATTTGTTTTCTCGTAAGACGAAAGAAAAGTTCCAAGGGAGAAGAGATTTTTCTAGGTTCTGTTTGCTCATGTAAACTTTCTTAGCTCAGTGTTTCAGTACAATGTGAGCTTCAAGGAGTATTGTTGAACACTTGTTATTTAAATGCATCTTTACAATAACTCTGAAAGGAGCTATTAGTATCCCCAGCTTACAGATGAGAAAATAAAACTCGAATTAACAGAACTACCAGGGCCCCAGAGTTACAGAGAGAGAAGCACAGCCTAGACTTGAACCTGGATCTCTTCTTTTACCATTACACAGCTACAACTGTGGCACAGTTATGGATCCAAGAAACACAAACTAAAACTTTGACAATAAATAGAATCTTTAAACCCCCAGGCTAGTTTGCATTTTGTGTTTATAGCTACTGCTCTGAATTGAAACTCGGATTATACTTTTTTTTTTTTCCTCTTTGGGGTACCAAGGAAATTAAAATAAATGGGCCACATTCACTAATGTGAAATTGGAACCATTTTCCCTCCAGTCAGTTAAAAAAATGAAGGCACATTACACAATAGAGCAAAGCAGGATGGCCAAAAGGAAGGGAAAAGCCAACAAACACTAAAGCCAATTTATTACTCCAATAAATGTCAGGGCAGTAATTGTGTGCGACGCAGATTAATACTGAAAAGAATGGATTTGTGTCATTCTTAAAATATAAATATGAATGCTTTTGACCACAGAGTTAATAAAAGTATGTTGTCCGCAGTGACTGGTAATTGATGTGAAACGGTTACCTTTACTTTATCCTGTAAATGGCAGAAGCAAGGCTTCTACGGAGGGTGCTATTCACACATAAATTGTGTTTAATGCTTTCCTGTTAATGTGTTCTATTTTTATAATGAAAGTCTAGCCAAATTATAAGAGAGATGCTCTTAACTCCTTTACTGCTATCAAATTGAATAGTAATTGAATCAGGCAAGAAATCCCTTTTTGACCTTGAAAACTGAGATTTAGATTTTACCTTCTCATCCCATCATTAGATTTAAGAGAGACATGGAATCAATTTTTCTAGCCTTTTATATTTTATATGGTAACCTAATGGCACTAAATAAAATGCTTCCAAATGGAAAATACAATAAATCATCAACAAACTCATCAATTTTCACACAGAAACAAGAAATTTTGATGAACCCAACTTTAATTAATTAATTCAGGTTCCTCATTCAATATTTTACCTGCTATAAGATATTAACTAGTAAGCAACTTGGCCATTATGTAAAATCTGTCAAAAGAATCATGACTATCTGTAGAAAAGAACAATCAAATCAGAAGAAACACAGTGTATAGAATAAATGATACTATTATACATACAGATGCGTTAACAAAATTATTACTGAAGTATTTAAATAATATTTAGTTCAATTGAAAACAGTTTTATACCTTTGTATTATTATGTTGTAAATGTTAAAAATCAAATAATAATTGAAAAGTGTCAGTATTTTTGTTTAATACTGTTAAAAGGACTGTTCCTTTATATAACTTCAGTGATTTTCAGAAGAACATGATTTACATGCAATTGGCAAATTACAAGCTACATTAGACAGATCTATCCTCATTTTGAGGGAGCAAATGGCTAATTACATTCATGCTCATTTGAACTTCAGAGCTTAATTGTCCTTAAACATCACAGAGTTTATCTTCAGAGGTATTATGCTTGAATTAAAAAATTTTTCGAAGTCCTGTTTGTAAGCCATCTTTAAAGTTGCCATTCCACATTCCCTAAAATACTTATGAAAAGTTGATACTGATTTAGAGGGAAAGCACCTTCCTATTGACATCCATAAGAGTTTCCAAATTCCACTGCTATAGTCACTAAGGTCCTTTGGGATCCTCACCTTCTCTAACCTCACAAAGTGTCCTATTCATGTAGCATCACCCACTTCTGTGCCTTGTCCTCTCCACATGGCCACATGTGGCCACATGATCTTGCTCAAGCTATACATGCCCTCTGCCTATGGAATTCTTAACCATCCTTTATGCTCAGACAAGTCATCGCCCTCATGATAAAGGATTCCCATGTCCCCCTTCTGTTGCCTGTTAGAAATTAATCACTCCTACTTTTTGTTATTCTCCCATGAAACACACCTGACAAATTCTATATTGTATTTTCTACTTTTAATTTTATCTAGATATTTAGAAATCACTACTTTCCCTCATCACCAACTAGATAATAAGGTTCCCAAAGAAATCACACTATTGTACACTTAGTGTTTAAGAGTGTTGACTCAGAAGTCAAAGAAACTTTGGTTGACTCATGCTCTAACTAAACCAATTTCTAGCCGGCAAATGTAGCAATGTTATGTAACCTTTCTAAGTCTTGTTTCTTCTACTATAACATTATAGGATCTATCCCTTAGAGTTAGAGATTTTGAAAAAATTTCAAGAAATAATGCAGTTTTTAACACACATCATGGTATCTGACATATACTAAACACTTTATAGATGTTAGATATTTTCATTAATAGTTATTCAGTATCTTTCATAGTGGAACACAGAATGTAATGCAGAATAGACATTCAATACCATTAGATGAGGGACTGAATAAATGAATGAAATTAAATCAATAAAAAAAGAAGAAAAGGCTCTAATTTAAAAGGGGGTTTTCAATTCTTCCCAAGAATCACTGTCTATATATCCAAGAACATGAAAAGACCCTAAGTTTCATAAAGAAATTTCCTTATTTCTTGGGTAGGTGTTTATACAGGGAAGATATGGCCCTAGTCCTGTTGCCTTACATTAATCTATGTTTCTCCCTAACTGTACAGAGCCCGATCTGTATAGTAGAGTGAGGATCAGTATTTTGAACACACTCAGGATACGTTCTCCCCCTCTAGGGATGGGCATACCTGTACAAGCAAACCTGAATATCTGCCTGAAGAGTCAAGAATGATTTTGTGGAGTTAGGGCAAGGGTAACAGTGAGGAGGAAACAGAAAAGAACATAGGGAGAAAAATGCTGGGGTGAGAAGCAAGGGGAATTTAGGATTTTTATGTATCTGCCTTTACTTTCACATATTTTCTTCAAAATCAAACAATGATATAGTCCTATTCATAAAAGGTCCCTCTCTGTCGGGAGAGGTGTATAATTCCCTTCAAACTTTAACATGTGACATGCTTTGGCCAATGAAACGTGAGCAGTAGAGACATGCTACATCTGAGCAGCACTAGGGGATATTCTGTGGTCCTTTCATTAATCTTTTCCCCTCCAGTGACATGTGCCTGGCAGAAATGAAGAGGGGATGGAATGGGGACTCAACTAAACCAAAATCTTTATTGCTGCAAGAATGGAGATGGGCAAACTTCGGGAGATGGTGAAGGAGAGGGAAGCCTGGTGTGCTGCTGTCCATGGGGTTCAAAGAGTTGGACCCAATTGAGAGATTAAACAACAAAAATCACCATGTAACCCAGCAAAAACCACATTAATACAGAACCCTTTTGGGGTTCATTCATCAAGTAAGATCCCCTTACAAAACCCTGCAGTGGCAACCCCCATACTCGTACTACCCACACAAATGCACAAAGACACACACACACCCCAAATCAGTCAAGACTAATTTGGACCAGGAAAACCACTATACTCACTCTGATCATTCTGGAGAACTCAGTTCTAAAAACTGCACACCTAACCAGCATCATTTTGTTCGTGCATGTTCATGTTAACAAGTGTATGTGTGTGTACATACAGAGATTTACCTACCTTTGAATCTACCTGCATCTCCAGGTATATGTACAATAAGAAGACCTGACTCCTTTCTACAGTTTACGATATTTATGATATTCCACATTTGAAATCCTCGGAACATGAAAAACTAGTTCTCGTTTCATGATATTCAGCACTGCTTTGTCCCATGTAGCGTGCTGGAAACGGAGGATGATGCAAACATATCTTAGGAGACACACTTTCTCTTATCAAGAAAATGACTGCTTGTTAGAGACTTAAACATGCACATGATAAGCTATAACGTACCCTAAGATATAAAGTAATATGTGTCATAGGGAAGGTGAAACAAAGTGTTCCGGGGGGTCACAGTCAGGAAAGATTCAGGGGATGTTTCACAAAACGGTTTTTGAGAAGATTGTTGATTGATGGGAAGAGAATAGAAACATTTGAAAATCAAAGAATGGCATCATCTAAAGCACGGAACTTGAAATAACAACTCATTTGATTAAAGCATGAAGCTGTAAAGGACGTAGGAGGTGTGTATTAGTTTGCTACAGCTGCCAAAACAAAATGCAACAGACAGGGTGGCTTAAACCACAGAAATGTATTTTCTCACAGTCTAGGGGCTGCAAGTTCAAGATCAAGGTGTCGGCAGGTCGGGTTTCTCCTGATGCCTTTCCCCTGGACTTACCATGGCCACCTTCTCACTGTGTCCTCACGTGATCTTTTTTCTGTGCAAAGGCATCCATGGTATCTCTGTGTGTCTTAATCTCCTTTTCTTATAGAGCATCTGGTTCTATCAGATATCACCCTAATGGCCTCATTTTAACTTAATTACCTCTTTTAAAGCCCTATATCCAAATACAGTCACATTCTGAGATACTGAGAGTGACCGTCTCAACATATGAATTTGGAGGAGACACAATTCAGTCCACAACCAGGCGAACAGACAAAATAAGGTATGGTCAGGTTGGAAACTAGAAAGAACGGAAAATGTGTGTCAAGAGAGGGACACACAATTAGATCTGTGATTTACATAGATCATGTTTGTGCACGAGGTAAATAAGACAAGGAGAGAGACTGGACAGATCTCTTCAAGCACAGGCAACTAAGGATCTGATTAAAGAAAGCCAACATAACATTGTAAAGCAATTATGATCCAATTAAAAATAATAAAAAAGAGACTGTCAGTGAGGATGGAGCAGAGGAGATACTCATGAGAGAATATGAGAGACAGAATGAATAATGAAAATGAAAATATAACTGAATTTAATTTTGTGACTGGATGACTATATGCTGATGGTTACAAAGATAAAACTCTTGATTAGAAAAGAAATAGAAGTCTTGAAACTAGAAATATAATCTAGAGGTAGAAAGAGATCCTCAAAAGAGTTGTGAAGTTAGAAGAGGAAGCATTTACAAAATCATTGGGGTGTTTAAAACTGTTTATGGGGGAAAAGAAGAACCAATTCTGAGAAAGGTCATTAGATTTGGCAGCCAGAGCAGTATTGATAATCTTATCAAAGGGCAGGTTATGGAGGAGATGAAAGTGGAAGTTGGAGAAGGTAGCTTGATTATATGGCATAGGGGAGTATAAGAACAAGGTCGCACAGCTGAAAGTATGATGAAGTTAACCTTGCTAGCTATTTGATGATTTGAGTTTTGTAACAGCCTAGGAGCTAGAAATTACCGTCATCCTTGTTATACGATGGGGAAAATGAGATATAGGTGAAGTATAGTATTTAATGTTACATAGCTGGTTAATCAAAGAGTTAGATATTTGACCTTGGGCATCTCACTCCAGTACACATACATTTAATCGTCACTCTTTCTTCTCTATATATAAATTTAGTTTGATGGAAAAAAAAGAAAAATCACTGAAGGTGGCAAGAAAAGCATGAACAATTTCATATGGGCAAGAATGAACAAGCATGTGTTTGTGTGGATGGGGGATGGGGGACTGTGAGATAAGGCAAATGCAGCAATGAGCTTATGCTGTGTACTCATAAGGGATAAAACAGGAGCAAGTTGAGATAATAAATAAAGTTTATTTATTTGCTCTTTGCAATTGGAATCATTTTCTAAATGAAAGAGTCACATAAATTATAGTTTGTTAGTATATTCAATATGATTGAATATTTATATTCAAAATATATTCAATATTTACTGAACATCTACTACATTTCTGGCACTTACACTAGAATCTAAAGACAGGATGAAGAAAAATCCAGAACTTATGAATTGTCCAAATAGTGATACTTAAAGGGATCACTAACAACTTGATGAAGAATGGAGGTACTATTTTATATCGGAGGTCATAGATTATAATAAAGCTGCCTTCATCCTTAATGGTACATACAACTCAAGGAAAGTCATTACACCTCTGATATCCCAGTTTGTCCATCAATGAAATAGAGATGAAATTACAACATATGATTATATACTTGAATAAAAGGCACATTGGAGAGGTGAAGTAATATTAATAAATGAAAATAGCATATAACACTATCTAATAAGAAGAAATCTTCATTTTATTTTATTAGGGAAATATTAATTATTGGATTTGACCCAGGTAGACTTGTTATTTTAAATACACTGAATAATCTTTAGAGGCTTTTATCATTTTCTCCAGAAGTAATAAAGACATAATTTGTAAAATCTGAAGTTAATTAAATAAAAAAGTCTTACAGTAAAATGATGTTATGATTGAGATTTAACACGGACATAATTTAAGACACAGTTATGACTCCCATGGTAACTATATCTGGCCATGTTACATCCTCTCTCGATATGGTCGTTTACTGTGTTTAAACAACAGATGCTAATATTTGGACTGAGTTGTTCTTTGATGACATACATGAAAGTATTTCTGCATTTTGAAATCTTGACGACTATCATTCCATTTTAAAGATAAAGTAGAAATATTTTTTATTGCTTAAAAATTAGCATCTTTGCATTCAGAAAGTTAACAAACAGAAAAAGCCAATATAAATTCACATATGACCTTCTTCCAAACTAATTTAATTTTTAATAAAGAATATCTTGACTTTAGCAGTATACTCCCTTAGGTTTGAACATTTTTGTCTATTATTTAAAGAATGATATAAAATGTATTAAAATTGCAGATGGCAAAAAAACATAGAGGCATAGCTGATATGAGAAGTGAGAATCACGATTCAGATTTATCTTGACAAATACTAACAAGTCAGTCCAATGCCCAAACACATGAAAATGCAGCAGCTATATTTTACCTTAAAAAATTCAACTGCACAAGCCGAGCCCAGTAGAGAACACTGGCAAGAAGTCATGGGAGGGTCCTGATGATTTTGGTTAAACACGCTGGGCTGGAGGAAGCACAAGCTGGAGTCAAGATTGCCGGGAGAAATATCAATAACCTCAGATATGCAGATGACACCACCCTTATGGAAGAAAGTGAAGAAGAACTAAAGAGCCTCTTGATGAAAGTGAAAGAGGAGAGTGAAAAAGTGGGCTTAAACCTCAACATTCAGAAAACTAAGATCATGGCATCCAGTCCCATCACTTCATGGCAAATAGATGGGGAAAGAGTGGCTGACTTTATTTTTTGGGGGGGCTCCAAAATCACTGCAGATGGTGACTGCAGCCATGAAATTAAAAGACACTTACTCCTTGGAAAGAAAGTTATGGCAAACCTAGACAGCATATTAAAAAGCAGAGACATTACTTTGCTAACAAAGGTCCATATAGTCAAGGCTGTGGTTTTTCCAGTGGTCATATATGGATGTGAAGTTGGACTATAAAGAAAGCTGAGTGCCAAAGAATTGATGCCTTTGAACTGTGGTGTTGGAGAAGACTCTTGAGAGTCCCTTGGACTGCAAGGAGACCCAACCAGTCCATCCTAAAGGAGATCAGTCCAGGGTGTTCATTGGAAGGACTGATGTTGAAGCTGAAACTCTGGTACTTTGGCCACCTGATGCGAAGAGCTGACTCATTGGAAAAGACCCTGATTGGGAAAGATTGGGGCAGGAGGAGAAGGGAACAACAGAGGATGAGATGGTTGGATGGCATCACCGACTCAATGGACATGGGTTTGGGTGGACTCCAGGAGTTGGTGATGGACAGGGAGGCCTGGCGTGCTGTGGTCCAAGGGGTCGCGAAGAGTCGGACATGACTGAGCGACAGAACTGAACTGAATTTTAACCATTACAATGGTCTTTGTAATAACAAAGCTAACAGGGAACTTCAAGCTACACAAATCGAATTACAAGTTTCAGTTCATCAGAAGAAATCATTGCTGTGGATCTGGTGCTTGCTTAAATTCTGAGAAACATATTTTAAGTGATACGGATACTCAAAACTTCATACATAGACACTGAGGAAGGGATTGCAGAACTGAATGTGAATTATTTTAGGTCATTTACAAGGTCCATTCAAACATAAAAATTCTTTGAATCTATGGAAAGTATAAACTAATAGAGAGCATGCTAATATCAAATAAATCCTGATAAATACTGTACATAAAATCTTTGATTATATACTACAAATACTTATAAATATGAGTTTGCATCAAAATTATTACTATCTTGATAAGTTCAGTTGTGAAACAATACCAGTTAATATCCTATTAACTCAAGGAAAAGCATCTAATCATGTAGGCTTTACAGGTAAGATAGACAAATATGTTTTTTCTTTGAAAATCTTATTCCCCATCCATCTTTTTACAAACCATAATTTTTTACACTGAAATTTACATAAAGAGATATGCTAGAATTTTAAAATATCCTTTTTTGTATTCCTGCAGGTAAAATATCTATTAGATAAAAAATCTTTTAAATTTGTTTTTAGGCTAAGCATGATTTAGAACATGAGATGAAGGGTTTCTTAAAGTCATTTTATTTTAATATACATCTACTCACCAAAAGCTTGACTTCCTAATTTAGAGTAGTGCTTTTCAAATTTTAATGTGCATACAATACACCTGCAGATCTGAAGAGGAACCTCAATTATGCATTTCTAGCAAGCTCCCTGGTGATATCAATGCTGCTGGCCCATATGGACCACTCACTGACTAGCAAAGATTTAATGAACTCTACTTCACTTGTGCTATCAATCATTCTAAAATAATTCTCACTTAATATATAACGTAAAATAAAATAAATTATTTTCAAAAGAAGAAAAGAACCTTTGCAATTTTCTCCTCCCTGTAAGTCCTTAACATTTATGATGCTGTTCATCTGGTTAATGTCCCTATTACTCTTTTAAAACACTAAATCCTTCTTCCCATCTTCCTCCCCTCAAAAGGGCTCACAAAATTGTCTCTTGCCACCCCAACCTCACCATTCCTCAATTCCCTGTTACTTCCTTTTGGTTTTATGCTGTACCCCTTTTCACAGGCTTTTCAGGTTGTTACGGACTGAATGTTGGTGTCCTCTCCAGATTCATATGCTGAAACCGTATCCCTCAATATGAAATTAAGGAAACAATCCCATTTATCATTGTAACAATATAAAATATCTAGGAATAAATCTACCTAAGGAGACAAAAGACCTGTATGCATAAAACTATAAGACATTGATTAAAGAAATAAAACATACACACACACACACACAGATGGAGAGATATACCATGTTCTTGGATTGGAAGAATCGATAATGTGAAAATGACTATATTGCCCAAAGCAGTCTACAGATTCTATGCAATCCCTATCAAATTACATTTTTCATAGAACTAGAACAAAAGAATTTACAATTTGTATGGAAACAGAAAAGACTCTGATTAGCCAAAGAAATATTGAGAAAGAAAAACAGCTGGAGAAATTAGGCTTCCTGACTCAGAGTATACTACAAAGCTACCAATAATAAATAACTTTTTCAAAGTATTTTCTGATTCCTTTACTTTTCTTTTTAAACATACCCTCTATTTTGAGTAAAGATAAAGTTTTTGCAAATAGTAACAAAATCAAAATTTAAAAGTGGGACCACAACAAACTAAAAAGCTTCTACACAACAAAGGAAAACATCAGCAGAAAGAATAAGCAGCCCATGGAGTGGGAGAAAATGATTGCAAACCATGTATGTGATAAGTGGTTAAAAACAAAATATATAAAGAACTCATACACATCGATAACAAAAAGAACCCGATTAAAAATGAGCAGAAGATATGAATAGGCATTTTTTCAAAGAAGACATACAGAAAGCCAACAGGTGCATAAAAAGATGCTTTGCATCATTAATTATACATTCAACTCTTTGCGACCCCATGGAGTGCAGCATGCCAGGCTTCCCTGTTCGTCCGAAATCCCGGAGCTTGCTCAAACTCATGTCCATTTAGTTACGATGCCATCCAACCATCTTATATTCTGTTGTCCCCTTGTCCTCCTGCCTTCAGTCTTTCCTAGTATCAGGCTCCTTATCAATGATCAGTTCTTTGCATCAGGTGGCCAAAGGACTGGGGCTTCAGCTTCAGCATCAGTCCTTCCAATGAATATTCAGGACTGATCTCCTTTAGGATGGACTGGTTGGATCTCCTTGTAGTCCAAGGGACTCTCAAGAGTCTTCTCCAACACCACAGTTCAAAAGCATCAATTCTTTGGTGCTCAGCTGTCTTTATGGTTCAACTCTCACATCCATACATGACTACTGGAAAGATCATAGCTTTGACTAGACAGACCTTTGTTGGCAAAATAATGTCTCTGCTTTTTAATATGCTGTCTAGGTTTGCCATAGCTTTTCTTCCAAGAAGCAAGCATCTTTTAATTTCATTAAACTAATGAAATTAACTATTTCATTAATAACAGCTGCAGTCACCATCTGTAGTGATTATGGATCGCAAGAAAATAAAGTGTCACTGTTTTCATTGTTTCCCCATCTATTTGCCATGAAGTGATGAGACGGGATGCCATGATCTTCTTTTTTTGAAATGTTGAGTTTTAAGTCAGCTTTTTCACTCTCCTCCTTCACTTTCATCAAGAGGTTCTTTAGTTCCTCTTTGCTTTCTGTTACAAGGGTGGTGTCATCTGCCTATCTGAGGTTATTGATATTTCTCCTGGCAATCTTGATTCCAGCTTGTGCTTCATCCAGCCCAGCATTTCTCATGATGTACTCTCCATGTAAGTTAAACAAGCAGGGTGACAATATATAGCCTTGATGTACTCCTTTCCCAATTTGGAACAAATCTGTTGTTCCATGTCCAGATGCAAATAAAAACCACAATTACGGTCTTCTCTGAGTATATGCCCAGTAGTGGAATTAGGTCATATGGTAGTCCCACTTTTGGTTTTTTAAGGAATCACCCTACTGTTCTCCATAGCGGCTAGATCAACTTACATTATCACCTACAGTGTAGGATGGTTGCCTTTTCTCTCCAGCATTTATTATTTGTAGATTTTTGATGATGGTCATTTTGACTGATGTGAGGTGACATCTCATTATAGTTTTGATTTGAATTTCTCTAAAAATTAGTGGGATGGAGATGGTTGGTATGAGGCCCAAATAGGAGGGGACGTGTGTGTGTGTGTGTATATATATAGAGAGAGACAGAAAGAAGGAGAGGTGATTAACTTTGTTGTACAGCAGAAGCTAACAAAATACTGTAAAGCAACTATACCCCAATGTAAAAAAAAACAACTAGATATCATCTCACAACTGCTATAATAATTATTATCACAAAGACTAGAAATGACAGGTGTTAGCAAGGCTGTGGAGAAATGGAACCTTTGTGCACTGTCAGAGGGAGACTAATTTGGTTCTCAGTATGAAAAATAGTATGGAGGTTCCTAAAAAAATTAATATAGGACTACCATATGATCCAGCAATTCTACTGCTAGTCATTTGGCTAAAGAAAATAAAAGGACTAATTTGAAAAGATACCTGATCACCATAAGCTATCGCTCACTTGAGATAACATAGATGGACTTAAAGGGCATTATGCTAGGTGAAATAAGTCAGTGAAGACTGATACTGTATCATCTCTCTTACATATGGAATCTTACATGTGTACACACACACACACACACACACACACACACACACACACACTCCTAATAAACCAAGCTAACAGATACAAAGAAGAGATTGGTGCTTTCCCACAGGCAAGGGTTTAGGGGTGGGAGAAAGAGATGAATTATTCTTTTATGGTTTTTTGTTTGAATAAATGGAATTAAAAAAAAATAATGTATAAAGTAGAAGTGCTCCAAAATCAGATACAGTATTTGCCCTTGTTAATGGTGCCAGTATAAACTGGTACAACTTAAAAAAAAAAATAAGCCTTTTTAAACCTGGGTTTTTAAACTCATTAAATAACCAGTTCAAATCATTCTCATAATCTTGAAGGATAAAATGAAAACTTTTAGGGCAGTTGTAAAGCCCATTTTAATTTTGTCCTTATCTGTTTTTTCTGCTTTATCTTCCATGGAAACTTAGATTAGCATGCTTTTCAAAGGTCTTTTGCTGATGAATTCTTGGTATAATTAAATCTTGTTTTTAAGCCTGATGAAGCAGGACTGAACTATGAAGGGGTTGGCTGGGCTGGTCTGGAGTTGGGGATTAGAGTGCGTTAGGCTGAAATATTACATAACAAACACTACAGAGGCAGTTCCTGACAGGGCTCGTTAGATCTTCTGGGATTTGGAAGAGCCCAAAGGAAGACCATGTACCATCCCATCCCCCCAACTCAAGTATTAATAATTTGACTCTGGCTACCACTGAACACATCTGACACATGCTGTACTTGCACATTTTACCACCCTGCCCCTTTCAGGTCAATGTTATCCTTCCCTCCTTCATCTTAAGTATTTAAATTTACCTATCATTTAAGTTTCACTGAAGTCATGGTTTCTTCTCTATTCATCTCTACCCAATGGGTTATTTGCATTCTTGCCCTCATTTTGTGAGTCTCACACTATATGTTTAACATATTTTACCATAATACAGATAATTTCTCAATCAATGTACTAGAATTTTCTTATACAAGCTTGACTTAATTCTGTGGATTCATCGATCACTCTGAACTCTGCAAAACCTACTGACAGCTTTCCAAAACCTACAGAATCTGGGAGGTGGTAGGATTTTTCTCTGATTCATCCACTCACTTTTGCTTCTGCAAGTGGAACTGTCTGCTTGGCAAAAGTATTCCAACATTGTTTATGTTGGATAGTTTATTTTGACAATGAAGATGAATGTGAATAGAGTAACTGTTATGAAAACTAATGTTTTCATAACTAAGTCGTGTCTGACTCTTGTGACCCCATGGACTGTAGTCTGCCAGGCTCCTCTGTCCATGGGATTTTCCAGGCAAGAATACTGGAATGGATTGCCATTTCCTTCTCCAGGGGATCTTTCTCACCCAGGAATCGAACCCGGGTCTCCTGCATTGCAGGCAGATTCTTTACCAACTGAGCTATGAAAACTAATATGTTGCTGTAAATTAGGTTTTATTGTTTAGTCATCAAGCCGTGTCTGATTCTTTGGTGACCCCATGGACTGTAGGCTTACAGGCTCCTGTGCCCATGGAATTTTCCAGGTAAGAATACTGGAATGGGTTGCCATTTCCTTCTGCAGGGGATCTTCCTGACCCAGGGATCAAACTGGTGTCTCCTGCTTGGTAGGCAGATTCTTTACTACTGAGCCACCTGGGAAGCCCACATTAGTGTACATATGTATAATAATTAAAGATAGAAAACACATAGAATATCTTTTTCTCATATTTGTGAGCAATTTTCTTTAGACTTTTACTCCAAATAAACAGAAACTGGAAGTCTGTAGTCAGAGTATTATAGATAAGACAGAATGTGAAGGATTCCCATTAATGGCCTAGGATGCAAAGTAAAGTTGTTGGTCTTACATCAAAAGACTGGCATAGTAATATGGGTAATGTGTATTTATATGTTTAGGGGTGACAAATGTTTAAGGTATTCATGCAACTCTGTTATAAGTCCTAGCTTTAATGGACTTTAAAAAATCTAGTTATATTAGAAAAGAAAACTTCCGTTATTTTTTTACATGGATAACTTTAGAAAGACATGCAATTACCACATTGTTTAAAATAAGTTTTCACTCTTCTTTTGAAGATGCCACTCTACTTTGAAATGCTTTACCTTTTGTACTTACTAGTAATGTGCTTTCATTATTCAAGAGTGGATTCAGCTCTTTGGAATTAGTTAAATGTCAATTGAAGCTCCATTTGTGAATAAAATAGTGATCATGCTGGTTAATACCAGCTTTGGGCAAAAATGAAGTGTAACGAGAAAGAAAATTAATCTCTTTGTCTTATAAATTGGCTCTGAAGGAAAATTAAGAGGTAAGTTCCCCAAACGTTATTAGGATTTTAAAATACAAAGTGGCAGCAGGAGAATAAAGGTACCCTTTTAGCTATAATTCTTGAAAAAATTATATTAATTCTTTCAACCAGTGATTTTTTACCAATTTTTCATACATACATTCTTGAAATGTTCATTATTTGCATCATCTTTTTCTTAGTAATTTTTCTCATTATAAGATATACAGCCGAAATTATATTTCTGGTTATTTATGACATAGATTCAGAGATATCAAAGTTAAAATAATCTCCTAGAACTTCTCGAATGTCATCTATGACCAAGTACTACAAATAAAATCCACTCAAAATTTTTAAAACTTTGCTGGGTAGAATATGGGAAAAAATGTCATCTAAAAGCTTTCTTTAAAACTCCTTGAAATCCCCTTTTGGGGGAAATTGTTCTTGTGTTCTGGGAAAAATACTAACCAGAGTTCTATTATGAGAATATCAAGGAGTCAGACTCTTCTGCAATGGATATGACTAATCAACTGTGTCTCTAAGGAGTTCAACTGTTCTATCAAGTAACCAAGCTTATTTTATGGTACATTCAGAGTTGCACCACATGTCTGGAGATACTGGATCCTAGAGACTGTTATCTCCATAGAAGAAACCATAGTCTATGTCTGAAGACTATTACTGGCCATCATAGAAGTAAGCATGCTTCCTCTGTTGGTGTGTAAAACTTCTGCTAAGAGTTAGGAGCTGAAGACCAGCAGCAGAAAAAATTGTTTGTAAGGAACCTTTCATAGACTGCGTTATGGGTAATAATGCTTTCAGATCCAGGTGATAATGTCTGGTATGGCATTGGAGGGTGCAAAAGGTAAAAGATTTTCCCTTCATCTCTGTCTAGAGTCTAGAATATACCAGTATTTCGGGGGCTGGCAGCTTTGAGAGAACTGAAATCAGCAGGACCATTGGGTTTCTCTGTAGGAGCAGCAGTGGGATAGGCAGTGACTCCTGATGAGAATAAAAGTGTAAACAGATTTAATCCTGAACATATGTCCATGTTCTGAGGACTCTGAGATAAATGGACTGTAGGTGGTGAGTACCTACTTGGGAATAGAAGGGATGAAATTGCCATAATTGGGTTTTAATAGAAATAATAGTTTTTGATACATATGATCAAATGAAGTTTAACTCTGAGATTATACTTTACCATTTCTTCTTAATATATCAATATTTTAACCACCTGCTGAAAACGTCAAAACATTATTAATTACCTCCTCTACTGAGACAAGCAAGGCACATGGACGTTTTCTTCTAAAAATGTAACAGTGTGCCTTAAGCTTGGATAAATTACACATGAGTTGGAAAGCTGACTCTGAAGTAAGCATATTCCAAATTCAAAAGTAATTTGACAGCGGAGGACCTGGCAAGTGAAATATCAGTGAATGAGGTGAAAGCAATGAATGCTTAGAGGCTGGCTGTCCAAAGTGTAAAGCCCACCTATGCTCCTTATTAAAATATAACACAGAAAAAGGTATGTATCTGTGTTGGGCTTCACTTTCCTCCCCTGTAAAATGAATATAATTGTCAGGAGGTTCTGCAGATCATGAAAGCTAGCCATAGCCATCCCTTCAGCCAATCTCAAGTGTGGCTCAATCCATAGAGGCATTTGCACTGATGGCATTATGTTGCCCATGGGACATTAGCAGTCAAAGTTTATTGACAATGGGCAAGATCTTGGATGACTCTTGGTATAATGGGACCAGCACTAAACCAACTGTGAACCTCAATTCTAGCCCTGGGTCTCCTGCTACTATGAAGCTTGGTTCCAGTATTTTACTTCATTGAGCTTTGAAAGTCTCCTTCTTACATTATGTAGTTAGATCAGGACCTTTAAAAAAGATTTATTTGTTTTGTGCTTGGGTATAGTCATGCTATGAGATGTAGCTATAGCATAATAGTTAAGAACACAATCTGAAACTTGGGCAAGTTACTTAAACTCACCATGCCTCAGTTTCCCTAACTTAAAATGGAGGTGATGATAATAATACAATCCTCACAGGATAATTATGAAGAAGCACAGTTGCTTAGAATAGTGCTATGAACATAGTAAGAATGCAAGAACCACTATTAACCTTAGAATCCATTTGATAAAAGGCTTTAATTAAAGTAGAATTATGAATGAAAAACCCTACTCACATAGGCCTCAATTTTGCAATTCTTAGCAAACTTAATACCTTCTTAGGATTCTGAAATAGAATTTAAAAGTCACTTTTAATGGGTGATTTTGGGTATTTTATCCAGATCAGAAGTGCGTGAATTTGGAAACAGTGATAGGGGCAGAATTCTAATAAATTAATATAAGCTTCTCATGCCATCTTTGAGGGATAACTGATCTCTATAGAACATAATATTGAATAGGAATATTCCTATTCCCATCATCATCATTTTGTACAAAAGTACTCTGTAGTCCAATTCCAAGATTTTATCATTTATATATCTCATCCATTTCTAAAAATGATTTGATGCAGTTTACTGTAAATTTTTATGACCATGACCTGTATTGTGAAACTATATTATGCTATTATTCATAGTGTAATAATTATCTTAAATATAACATGCCTTCATATAAGGCATTCTGTTTCACCTGGGAAAAAAGAACCCACTAATTTGACTTAATCATTCACTAACATGTCACAACCCACTATTTGAAGAACTTTATATGTATTCTTGCCTGGAGAATTTCATGGGCAGAGAAGCCTGGTGGGCTACAGTCCATGGGTTGCAAACAGTCGGACATGAATAAGCGACTCTTACACACACACACACACACACACACACACAGATTTGGAGATTATGTTTTACATGTTTAGGGTAGTTTTGTTGAGGAAATTCCTGAAGGAAGTTCTTGGGATTCACTAAAGACTTACTGAATCAGAAACTCTGGCTGTGAGGCTAAGTAAACTATGTTTTAAAAAACCCTCCAGGTGATTCTGATGCACTTTAAAGTTTGAGAAGAGCCAAGTCAAAAAACCCAGCATTTCTTTGTTGTTATATCTACAATAAGTATCTTAAAATAGAGACAGAGATAATTTTATATATGTGGAATGGCAACAAAGTACCACATAAATTGTAGATGCTGAGCCACAACCATTGAACAGAAGAATTATTTTTCTATTTGACACCATTTGTTACTCCAAACTTTATTTTCAATTAAAAAAAAATGATAACATAGATACACCGATGCTTAGACTGACATATTCCCCTTGAGAATTTGATATATATTCATTGATATTTTGAAACTAATTGAAGTCATTCCTACAATTTAAAACAAAACACAAAATAGTCTACCATTAAACAGGGGCATTTTGGAGTGTCAGACCAACTAATGATAATTTTCCCTTATTTCTCACTTCATTCATGGCAGAAAGCCCCCTGTAGCATTTTGTACAATTGGATGTCATGCAGACACAGACGATTGGTCCAGGATAAGTACATGACCAATTCTAGCTCAGGGTCTCCCTTTAAGGAATTTAGGACTGAGATTCATAGAGATTCATTCATTCCTTTTCCCTTCTGCAGCTGGATTTGAAACACACAAATTCAAGGAGGTGAGCGGTGAGGGGTGGCATGTTTTCTTCCATTAGCCTTTGAAAGGGAGAATGCTGGTCTCCAGAAAGAATGGGGTGGGCACACGGAGAGAAGCAGAAAGTTCTATCAGACTCCAAGTCCCTGGCTGCAGTACCTTCCTTGGGAGCAGTGGCATTCTGGCCTTTGGGTTTCATGACACCCAAATAATCTTCAAACAACATCTCCTTATAACTTAAGCCAGTCCTAGTTAGCTTCTCTTATAAGCAACCAAATGTTGCAAATCATAGGCTGGTAGGCTATATAATCTTTAAGAAACTAAGAGTAGAAAAAATGAATTCTTTGGTCCAAGAAAATCCACAGAAATGAGCATGTTTAAAAAATGAAAGATAAACAAAAAAACATTAGACATTTTCACATCAACATTTTTTATAGCTAATGGTTTTTGAAGGTTTGTTGTCCAACTCTATCAGCTTACATCCTTCTCCTTCTGTTTCCTCTTTGTAGGGTTAAAGCTTCAGACATTTTCTCTGTAAAGCTGTTGATGTTGGTCTAGCCTTCTGCTATTTTTATAATTATTTGACATTGGTAAAGTGCTCATGGAATTCCAAAAATTGTTAAGAATTTTAAAAACAAAAAAATATCCATCTTCTTCAGGGAAAGCACATATTCTTGATTCTAACTTAAAGTCAAGGAATTAGATCCTGGTAGAGCGAAAGAAAGGATTAATACTGTTACCTGATTTTGCCTGGATCCTTTGCTACACAAAATGTTTCAGTGTAAAAGAAGAATGAATCACGCATGAGCTTAAAATTTTGCCATCAGATGTAAGATAGAAAGCTAAATTCTAATGGGTTTTAAAATAGAGTTAATGCATTACTAATTAAGGCTTTTTTTTGCTTTTTATCAAGATTAAATATGGAAATATTCACACAAAAGAAAAATCTTACAAAGCTAGTATCTACCAATATATTGTCTATATGTTTCACAATTTTAAAGTAAAATATGAAATACATATATATTTTTTCTAATTTATTTTAGTTTTTCCATAAGAGTTAAACATGTAAAATCCTTCATATAATCCACTTCTATTGACTTATGTGTAATATTTAGATATAATAGCATGAAACAAAAAAATGTATTTACTTTAAATTGATTTGTGTGTGTATATATATATGTGTTTGTGTATATACACTTGATCGACCCTGCAACAAGGAGAGTGAATCTTATGTCCAAATTCCATCTGATGTGATGTTACAAATACAGTTAGCACAGAATGGACCATTTAGTGCACATGTGGTGTATCTTTTACAAACCACAAGTAGCAGCATGAATAACTAAATGGGTGAAATTTCTTGGCCACATACAAGTGAACTCATGAGGAATTGATCTGTAAGATGGTTTAATGTTCCCACAGCATATTCAAGTCATCTCGATGAAAATGTTATATCACTGAATATGGGATCCAACTGTGCGGAGACCACTCATTATGAGAGTATTAAACTCTGTCCCAGTGATATCAAAATAATGAAAATGCCTATAAGGTGTCCCTCTTCTATTTATTTACATATTGTAACAAGAAACAGGAGGAATAATAAATGATAATGAAGAACCATCTATCCCCCCAGGAATTGAATAGCCTTTTGTTCTATTTTACCAGACAATCATTAATTTTAATTGCTTCAGATTTGTAACCCACATGGATAAAATTAAAAAGCATTCTGACATGAGAAAAACTGACTAAGATAGCTATAAACAGAAATCTCTTCCAAGATTTCTCTTTTAACAAAAAAGCACAAACACTGCTGCATTATTTGGACTAAGCATCTATGACAAATATTTGAATTTTTAAAATGAACAGAACTTTAGACTATGTGTGTGCTATTCATAAATTCTTGCCTTTTCTGGGTTTATATAAAATGAAAAATATATTATAAACTAACATAACGTACCTGAGAGTGTGTTAAAACTACTCATTTAACATTCAGCATAAAAAGTTACTATTATACCGATTTTCAACATCATATTTTAAGATAAGTCTATTTTACTTACGAAAATAATTCTTACATGAGACATTTATGTTTGATTTTTATGGCAGTCAGACCATAACTATGTGGTTTATTCCTGATTTACTTTAAAAAGACAAAGAGCCACTGGTTCATTTGTTGAATCAGATTTCTTAGCCATGCGGGGGTGCCCGTGACTTAATGCAGAGTGGAACAAAAAAATCTTTCTCCATTTTCTGTCTTTCTGTCTCTGCCCTGAGGCCCTTTGTAAAACCTTCAGGATCTGAATCACGACTATCTAGGTAATGATTTATTTTAAACTTGAGTCCTAACACACTGTTGAATCATAAATCATTTTAATGGGTCACCACTAGATTCATAAAACCTGAAAATGGCAGAATGTAATTTAAAAGGTCAAAGTTCATTTTACTAATAAAGGTAAATATCAGTTCACTTCAGATGCTCAGTCGTATCTGACTCTTTGTGACCCCATGGACTGCACTCCTGGAGTTTACTCAAACTCATGTCCATTGAGTTGGTGATGCCATCCAACTATCTCATCCTCTGTTGTCCCCTTCTCCTCCCACCTTCAATCTTTCCCAACATCAGGATCTTCTGAAATGAGTCAGTTCTTCGCATCAGGTGGCCAAAGTATTGGAGCTTCAGCTTCAGCATCAGTCCTTCCAATGAATATTCAAAACTGATTTCCTTTAGGATGGACCAGTTGGGTCTCCTTGCAGTCCAAGGGACTCTCAAGAGTCTTCTCCAACATCACAGTTCAAAAGAATCAATCCTTTGGTGCTCAGCTTTCTTTATAGTCCAACACTCACATCCATACATGACTACTGGAAAAACTATAGCCTGGGCTAGACAGACCTTTGTTGGCAAGTAATATCTCTGTTTTTTAATATGCTGTCTAGGTTGGTCATAACTTTTCTTTGAAGGAGCAAGTGTCTTCTAATTTCATAGCTGCAGTCACCATCTGCAGTGATTTTGGAGCCCCCCAAAATAAAGTCTCCCACTGTTTTCCATTGTTTCCCCATCTATTTGCCATGAAGTGATGGGACAAAATGCCATGATCTTGGATTTCTGAATGTTTAGTTTTAAGCCAAATTTTTCACTCCTCTCTTTCACTTTCATCAAGAGGTTCTTTAGTTCTTCTTCACTTTCTGTCATAAGGGTGGTATCATCTGCATATCTGAGGTTATTGACATTTCTCCTGGCAATCTTGATTCCAGCTTGTGCTTCACCCAGCCCAGCATTTCTCATGATGTACTCTTCAAATAAGTTAAATAAGCATAGTAACACCATACAGCTTTGCCGTACTCCTTTTCCTATTTGGAACCAGTCTGTTGTTCCATGTCCAGTTCTAACTATTGCTTCCTGACCTGCATACAGATTTCTCAGGAGGTCAGGTCAGGTTCTCTGGTATTGCCATTTATATATCTGGTATCCCACTTTTCCACAGTTTATTGTGATCCACACAGTCAAAGGGTTTGTTATAGTCAATAAAGCAGACATAGTTTTTCTGGAACTCTTGCTTTTTCGATCATCTAGCAGATGTTGGCAATTTGTTCTCTGGTTCTGCTGACTTTTCTAAATCCAGAAGGAACATCTGGAAGTTCACGATTCATGTATTGTTGAAGCCTGGCTTGGAGAATTTTAAGCATTACTTTACTAGCGTGTGAGAAATGAGTGCAATTGTGCGCTAGTTCGAGCTTTCTTTGGCATTGCCTTTCATTGGGATTGGGATGAAAAATGACCTTTTTCAGTCCTGTGGTCACTGCTGAATTTTCCAAATTTGCTGGCATATTGAGTGCAGCACTTTCACAGCATCATCTTTTAGGATGTGAAATAGCTCAACTGGAATTTCATCACCTCCACTATCTTTGTTCATAGTCATGCTTCCTAAGGCCCACTTGACTTCACATTCTGGATGTCTGGCTCTAGGTGAGTGATCACACCATCGTGATTATATCTCTGGGTCGTGAAGGTCTTTTTTGTACAGTTTTTCTGTGTATTCTTGTCACCTCTTCTTAATATTTTCTGCTTCTCTTAGGTCCATACGATTTCTGTCCTTTATTGAGCCCATCTTTGGATGGAATGTTCCCTTGGTATCTCTCATTTTCTTGAAGAGATCTCTAGCCTTTCCTATTCTATTATTTTCCTCTATTTCTTTGCACTGATCACTGAGGAAGGCTTTCTTATCTCCCCTTGTTATTCTTTGGAACTCTGCATTCAAATGGG
Organism: Muntiacus reevesi; assembly: GCF_963930625.1. Taxonomy (NCBI): domain Eukaryota; kingdom Metazoa; phylum Chordata; class Mammalia; order Artiodactyla; family Cervidae; genus Muntiacus; species Muntiacus reevesi. Next base: position 70,564,879 of record NC_089256.1, read on the forward strand.
TATATCTTTCCTTTTCTCCTTTGCCTTTAACTTCTCTTCTTTTCACAGCAATTTCTAAGACCTCCTCAGACAACCATTTTGCCTTTTTGCATTTCTTTTTCTTGGGGATGGTCTTGATCCCTGTCTCCTGTAGAATGTCACAAACTTCTGTTCATAGTTCTTCAGGCACACTGCCTATCAGATCTAATTCCTTGAATCTATTTGTCACTTCCACTGTATAATTGTAATGATTTGCTTTAGGTCATACCTGAATGGTCTAGTGGTTTTCCTTACTTCCTTCAATTTAAGTCTGAATTTGGCAATAAAGAGTTCATGATCTGAGCCACAGTCAGTTCTGGGTCTTATTTTTGCTGACTGTATAGAGCTTCTCCAACTTATGCTGCAAAGAATATAATTAATCTGATTTTGGTATTGACCATCTGGTGATGTCCACATAGAGTCTTCTCTTGTGTTGTTGGAAGAGGGTGTTTGCTATGACCAGTGTGTTCTATTGGCAGAACTCTATTACCCTTCGCCCTGCTTCATTCTGTACTCTAAGGCCGAATTTTCTGGTTACTCCAGATGTTTCTTGACTTCTTACTTTTGCATTCCAGTCTCCTATAATGAAAAGGACATCTTTTTGGGGTGTTAGTTCTAGAAGGTCTTCTAAGTCTTCATAGAACTATTCAACTTCAGCTTCTTCAGCATTACTGGTCAGGGCATAGATTTGGATTACTGCAATATTGAATGGTTTGCCTTGGAAACGAACAGAAATCATTCTGTCATTTTTGAGATTGCATCCAAGTACTGCATTTCAGACTCTTTTGTTGACTATGATGGCTACTCCATTTCTTCTAAGGGATTCTTGCCCACAGTAGTAGATATAATGGTCATCTGAGTCAAATTCACCCATTCTAGTCCAGTTTAGTTCGCTGATTCCTAAAATGTCAATGTTCACTCTTGCCATCACCTGTTTGATCACTTCCAATTTGCTTTGATTCATGGACTTAACATTGCAGGTTCCTATGCAGTATTGCTCTTTACAACATTGGACTTTACGTTCATCATCAGTCATATCCACAAATGGGTGTTGTTTTTGCTTTGACTCCGTCTCTTCATTCTTTCTGGAGCTATTTCTCCACTGATCTCCAGTAGCATATTGGGCACCTACTGACCTGAGGAGTTCATCTTTCAGTGTCCTGATTTTTTTTGTTACTGTTCATGGGGTTCTCAAGGCAAGAATACTGAAATGGTTTGCCATTCCCTTCTCCAGTGGACCACATTTTGTCAGAACTATCCACCATGACCCATCTGCCTTGGGTAACGCTACAAGGTATGACTCATAGTTTCATTGAGTTAGACAAGGCTGTGGTCCATGTGATCAGATTGGTTAGTTTTCCGTGATTGTGATTTTTAGTCTGTCTGCCCTCTGATGGAGAAGGATAAGAGGCTTACGGAAGCTTCCTAATGGGAGAGACAGACTGAGGGGGAAACTGGGTCTTGTTCTGATGGGTGAGGCCATGGTCAGTAAATCTCCAATCCAATTTTCTGTTGATGAGTGGGGTTGTGTTCCCTCCCTGTTATTTACCTGGGGCCAAACTATGGTGGAGGTAATGAAGATAATGGCGACCTCCTTCAAAAGGTCTCATGCACGCACTGCTACACTCAGTGATCCCAACCCTGCAGCAGGCCACCACCAACTCACGCCTCTGCCAGAGACTCCTGGACCCTCACAGGCAAGTCTGAGTCAGTCTCTTGTGGGATCACTGTTCCTTTCTCCTGGCTCCTGATGCGCACAAAGTTCTGTTTGTGCCCTCCAAGAGGCTGTTTCCCCAGTCCTGTGTAAGGTTAATAGCGACCTCTTCCAAGGGGGCTTATGCCATGCCCCAGTCTGTTGCACCCAGAGCCCCTGACCCTGCGGCAGTCCACTGCTGACCCGTACCTCCACAGGAGACACTCAAACACAGTTCTGTCTCAATCTCTGTGGGGCCTCTGGGTCCTTGTGCATACAAAGTTTGTTAGAGCCCTCTGAGCATCTCAGGTGGATATGGGGTTTGATTCTAAATGTGATTTTCCCCTCCTATCATCTTGCTGGGGCTTCTCCTTTGCCCTTGGATGTGGGGTATCTCCTCAAAGTCGTCCAGCACTGCACAGCCACCACTCCAGTTCCTACCATCTTGCTGGGGCTTCTCTGCCCTTGGACGTGGGGTACGTAAATATGATTTTGTGAAATTTATGTTTTTTGATGTCTATGAATGCATGCTTTGTTCATGTCCAACTCTTTGTGACCCTATGGACAGTAGCCCACCAGGCTCCTCTGTCCATGGGATTCTTTAGGCAAGAATACTGGAGTGGGTTGCCATGCCCTCCTCCAGGGGATCTTCCTCACCCAGGGATTGAACCTGCGTCTCCTGTGGCTTCTGAATTCCAAGTGGATTCTCTACTGTTGAGCTGCCAGGGAAGCCCTTTGGTGTGTATACATACATATTTAATATACATATATATTATACAGACATACATTCATAAATATATATGGGTGTGTATGTGTGTTGTGGAGAATGATAATTTATTGCTTACTATGAGTTGTGGGGAAAAGACAGAAATATTTGAAAGGCACTTTGCAATGGAGAGCAGCTTCTGGTGCTGGCTCCTATGGACAGGCAGGGGAAAAGATATTGGTATGTTTCAAATCTGGTTCTCAGAACAATTACATCAGAATGACTTGAACCTAGACCCCACTCAAAACCCACTGAATCAAGCATCTATGATGCTGAGGAGCTTACATAAAACTGGCTCTCCAGGTAATTCTTGTGTGTTCTGATATGTGGGGGGTCCATTGCGCTAGAGACCATTTCCACACTCTGAGAAGGGGTGTCTAGAATCTTCAATAAAATATGACAGAAATATTCTCCCTTGTACCTGACATTTCCTTCTACCTATGATATCCAACACAGTGACTGCTAGCCACAGATGGCTATTTAAATTTAATTAAAATTTAATAAAATTAAGAAATCAATTTCCCAGTAACATTAACTACATATCAAATGTTCAAGAGACATGTAAGCTAGTAACTATTGTGTTGGATAGTGCAGATACAGAGCATTTCTGTCATCTCAGAAGTTCATTTGGACAGCCCTGCTCTAGAGGTTTTTAATGAATTATGAATTTGACACAGTGTTTTCAGATTGAATACAGTCATAAATTTACGATATTGAACCACAAACAACTTACCAAATGCACACAAACCATACAGACAATATTTTTTTTTTTTTGGGGGGGGTGGATTTTAAAAGTATTTTTTATCTCTGGTGGCTCAACTGGTAAAGAATCTGCCTGCAATGCAGGAAACCCTGGCTTGACTCCTGGGTTGGGAAGTTCCCCTGGAGAAGGGACAGGCTACCCGCTCGAGTATCCTTGGGCTTCCCTGTTGGCTCAGACGGTAAAGAATCCACCTACATTGTAGAATACTTGGGTTTGATCCCTGGGTTGGGAAGATCCCCTGGAGAAGGGCATGGCAACCCACTGCAGTATTCTTGCCTGGAGTCCCCATGGACAAAGGAGCCTGGGGCATGCACACATGCTAAGTTGCTTCAGTCGTGCTCAACTCTTTGAGACTCTATGAACTGTAGCCCACCAGGCTTCTCGGTCCATGTGATTCTCCAGGCAAGAATATTGGGGTAAGTTGCCATTCCCTCCTCCAGGGGATCTTCCTGACCCAGGGGTCAAACCCACATCTCTTAAGTCCCCTGCATTACCAGGCAGGTGTTTACCACTAGTGCCATCTGGTAAGCCCTACTAAAAGGCAGTTACATGCCATTATACATCTGTCCAAGCCCATAGAACATACAACCCAAGAATGAATCATGATGTACACTCTGGACTTGAGTGATAATGATGTGTCAATATAGGTTCATCAATTGCCACAAATGTACCACTCTGGTGGAGCATGTAGATAATAGGGGAGGCTAATATATGTGTGGGTTCTGGGAGTTTGTGGAAAATCTTTGTACTTTCTCCTCAGTTTTGCTGTAAACTTAAAATTGCTCTAAAAAATAAAGTTTGTTAAAAATGAATATATACTTACAAAAAATTTTTCAGTAAGAAAACACAGACTCAAAAAACACATTTTATATTCTAATATCCTTTGCTATTTTTCTTAAGAAAAAATAAAACCAATATATCTTATTAGGATAAAATATTTATGAATATTTATAACTATACACACACATTTCATACCAAACAGCTGTGAGTTGTTTACTAATTTTCCCTTTAAATTATAATGACATTATCTCAAGAAGACACATACTGCTTGAACTACTATTATCATCAAGTTGCCAATAGAGAAAACAATTTTCATGATACTAGCTGCATCAAATAATATTCAAAATAGATTAAGACTCTCTGAAAAATAAATCTTTAAGGCAATGGAACATTGTTAACTGGAATTGTTATACAGGTCACATAACAATTTGCATGCTTATTTGCAAAAATTTTCAAACAAGTTGCAATCTTAAGTGTGTTTGTAAAAAAACAAAGTGTATTTTTATAAAGGGACTATTGACTCTCTTTATAAAGTGTCTTCACCCAAGATAGGGAGAGTGAAAAATAGCTAACAGGCACAGTCTGGATGAGAAAGGACAGGTAAGCAGTACATGGGGAAAATTGTGAGGTTGCCTAGCACTGAAAGAGTTAAAAATAAATGAAGTCATCTTTTCCTAAGAGAATAACTATATAATCACCCAGTGGGGTGTGGTGTGGCAGTCATTCATTTTAGCTTATTTAACAGCCATTTCTACTTCTTGCTAGTTAAGAGAAGCCATCCTTCACTCATCCTGGGCGATATGCCCAGCTGCTGAGCATGGTTCATGATTATTCTAAACCAGTTATGCCAATTCTGTTCTTATCTGCCAGTAATTTGTCTAGAACTGAGTTGGCGATCTAGGTCTGCCCAGAGAAAAGTAAAGAGGGAGGGAGAGCTTGGATGAGGTGGGGTGAAGGTCCCCTAAGAGAGAGCAGAGGGCCTTTTCCCCCTGTCCCTCCCTTCTTGATCTGTTGGTTGTTTTATGACAACCAGAAGCTGTGAGGATCATGAGATGCAAAACCAAAATCCTGAGAATGGGAGAAAGGATGGGTGGGAGAAGAAATTCTGCCATGACATAATTGAGCTGCTTTCTATACTTGTCTTGAGACTACAAACTCTCAGACATCTTTTTAAATGTCTTTATAGTTTTAGCCACTGTGAATGGGATGTTTGGTTACTTTTGATCGGACACATTCTAACATTTATAGTGGGAAAGGTTGAAACAACACAAAGTCTTCTTAAAGTTAAAGGGGAAGACTACTAGGTTGGACTATGACTCAACTCATCTGTCATCATAATTTAAAAAGAAGTTTCAGCCCAAAAGAGGTTGCTCAGATATGGAGGTAAGGAGAAAACAAAACATCAGAGGAAAAAAACTCATCCCTGAATGTCCTTTCAAGCCTGCCCATGGGAGAGGGGGTTTTGGCAACAGACTTGAAGCATGATGACACTGCTGTCAAAGTTATCTGTACAGTGGAAAAGAGTTCTTCAAGCTCTCTTAGGTAAGGATCATTTCTTAAGGAAAACTGACTCAGATTGTTTTGAGTACAGCATATGATTTCATGTGCATACTTGCCTAAAGGTAGGGAATGTGTAAGTCATGCTGGTGCTGTTGTAGCAGTTGATTTGAGTGTTGGGTTTTCTCATTCCATGATAACAGCTGCCTTATACCTGGGGTTTTGTAGGCTTACTTAATGAGTGACAACCTGTGAGAGATGTGACAGAAGGTGGTTAGCTGAGCCAAAGCCTGATGCATTCACCAAATTAGGTGCCACCTCGTGAAGATTCTTGCCAATCAGCTGACTGGTCTTTCCTGACTTATCTTTCCTTCCACATTCGAAGTGGGAAAAACAAAAGTGGATTGCACAAGAGAGATGGACAGAGAGAGAGAGAGAGAGCAAAGCTGAGGGGTGATTGAATGAGATGACAGCGATGGTAGGTAGAAATGGCAGGGAAGGTATGAGGATGCTAAGGAGAGAGCAGTGGTACTGAAGGAAAAGAAAAAAGGAGATGTGCATCTAACAGGAAAATTAAAGTAGAATCAATCAGTTCAGTTGAACAAAGCAGTACATAAAACATATTTGGCAATAAATACATTTTAAAAACAGAAGTAGTGGTATGTGGAATTCAGGAAAGTTGTACAGGGAACAAAGAAAATACAGGAGAAAATATTAATTTCTGTGTGCACAACGCTGCTTCCAGGAAGCATTATTAATAATTATTGGAAGAAATATTTGTGCCCTTTGGAAGTCATGATAGGTAAGCTTGTGTGAAGAAGGTAAAACCCTTTCACCCTGGTTCTTCCAGGTAAAGTCAGAGCAACTTTTTCTTTTTTTTCATTCATCCTAGAATTGGCTAAGGGAAGCCCTAAGAAAACAGCAGGTTATTTCTTTTTAAGAATGAGTTTGTCCCTTACTCACACAGAAACTTTATTCCCCACAATGAAAGACCATTTCAAATAGGATCTGCCATTAGTTGTAACTCTTTTCCCACAGAGAGAAGCAAACTGTGATGACTTCCAGTACCAGCCTCCTGATAGGAGCTATCAGACTAGACAGATCGTGTTTTATAGACTTGTTCCTGCTTACTCCAATGTTTGTGTCCCCAGATCTCTCATATGTTTGGAAACAAAATAAGAAATGAACATATGAAACTACATTTCAAAAGTGAGCATATTCAGTAATCAGGCATCTAATTTTTCTTCAGGTGATAGAAAAATGGTGAGCTTTTCCAAAATGTATCTGAGCATCTTTCCTATTGCTCTAGGCACATTATCCAAGTAGAGACTACCAGCTTTAGTAAAAGTGAAAATATACTTTATTGATAAAGAAAGGCATTTGGAACATTTGACAGTAAAGTCACGACTAATAGACAAACTCATTAATTCTCAAAGCAAGTGAGAATTCGACAGTAAGAGCTCCTTTCCTAATAAAAATGAAAAGAATCATTAAGTCATTTGCTAAGTCCAACTGAATCACAGTATGGCATATACTCAATACAATGATACAATTATAAATAACCACAGAGCAGAGCTGGGTCTGCACATTACTCTTTGCACAGGTTCAGAGGATGAGGCCTTGAATGACTTTTATTGGTGAAAATGAAGTTAATGGTGACAATTATGGTGTTGCAGATGATACTATTCCACTAAGGCAAACTAGGTAACGGATATAGAAAGGAACTGCAAACAGAGAAACAAAATATAGAAAGTGTCATGGAAATGTTTATAAGCTTTTGGATTCAAGCCTTGATATAATATTTTTCATATTATAATTATTTCCATATTTTGTCAACCTTCTTATATCAATATTAGTGCTAAACTGAATTTAAATATGGGCACTTATTCCTTTTCTAACTGCAAAAAAATGAAGCTCAAATTTTCTGAGCTGGTAGCATTCCCACAGTTGATTCCCTTGGATTTGAATTTCTTGATTCAATAATAGAACCAAAGTCAATTTGAAGTAACATCTGAACTAATTAATGACAAGAGCAATTTGACTCTTCCTTTTGTTACAAGTACCATTTAAAGCTCTGACCTCTCTGCCTTAGGCTGAGAGGTAGGAACTACATTATGCCAGTCCTCAAAGAACACTAGAAATGGTAGTGGTAATTTCAGGGAAGATTTGTTTCAATTTTCTATATTACCCACTTCTAACATCCACTTCAAAAATCTAGGCAGTTTTGCCCAAAATGTTGTTTGGTCAACATTATGAGGCTGGATAAAGTGTGTTTCAAAGTAATGTCATTGCCTTTTATCTTTCCAAATATTTGTAATTTCTTCCAATCGTTACTTCAGCTGAAGCAAAATTCTCTAGAAGAGTAAAGGAAAGTTCATTGAAATGTCATTAAGGGCTCTACTCTAAGACTTGAGCTAAACCAGCTATTCTTAGGGTACAAGAACCAAAGAAATTGGTCTGGGGAGGACCACTCACTGACTTGCTCTGAAACACCTTAGGCTCACTCATGCATTTGATATTCTAAAGGGAGGAATTCATCTGAGAATTGGACAAAGGTACCTACAGGACTAAGAGCCTTGATCCCAACATTTAGATCCTATGTATCGGTGTGTTAGGTCTGCTGAAACTAAATCCAAGAATCGGATGCCTTAAAGAACAGAAATTTACTGTCCCACGTTTGGGGAGGCCAGAAATCTGAAATCAAAATGTTGGCAAGGTAAGTTACTTCCAAGGCCTGTGAGAGAAGGATCTATACCAGGATTGTCTCCTTAGAGTGTAAATGGCATCTTATTCCTGTATCTCTTCACATCACATTCCCTCTTACATGTTTGTTTTGCTGTCCAAATATCTCCTTTATATAAGGACACCACTCATGGTGGATTAGAAGACCTCTCTGTTCCACGTATGACCTCATCCTAATGTTATCAATGTAAACTAATTGTACCTGTGATGATTTCATTTCTGAATAATATCACCTTTTAAGGTACCAGGTGTTAGGAATTCAACATATGATTTTAGGGGACTCAATTCAATCCATAATGTAATAGTTTCTTTTTCTTTTTTATTGGGATATAGCTGCTTTAGAGTGCTGTGTTAGTTTCTACTGTACAATGAAGTGAATCGGCTGTACATACACGTATATCTCCTTCCCTCTTGAAACCTCGTTCCCACCCTCATCCCCTATCCCATTCCTCTAGTTCATCACAGAGCACCAAGATGAGCTCCCGGTGCTATGAAGCTGGTTCCTGCTAGCTGTCTATTTCACTCACGGTAGTGCATATGCATCAATTCCAATATCCCAATTGATCCCACCCCATTGTTTCTACACATCAGTTCCCTATGTTTGTGTCTCTATTCCTGCCCTGCAGATATGTTCATCTGAAACATTTTTTCTAGATTCCACATACATGGGGTAATATATGGTATTTGTTTTAAAAAATCACCTTATTACCAAATGCATGACTTCAGGCATATGTAAGCATTCTCTTGAGCAAATTCATTTGAGGCAATCTGAAGTATGGAAACATTGTGACAGTTAAAGGGAAACTTTTAAAACTCCTTGTTTTAATTTTTCAATGCATATTTTCTATAAAAATAGACAAAAGTTTCTCTCCTAACCTGTCAACTGGCACAAGAATGGGTTTCTGCTACCTGGATAAAGGTTTCCTTGGCCTGAACTTTTTAAATTTTGCACAGCTTTCTGAGATTTGGGATTTATTGGGATGGAGTGGGAAGGTTGCTTGCACATGCTCTCATAGAAGGGGGCTGATCTTATCCGGGATCACTCCAAACCTGTGGATACTAATGAGTGATTTCAGCAAATAAAGCAGAAAGTTTCAAATCACCATAGCTTATTCTTACTGCAGATGTGTAGCCATTCCCAGTGGGATTACAGAATTTCTAGAGTGGATGGCAAACGTGCTTATAACGTGGCGCCAGACAATTCTGGACCACATGTATCGGAAGATAGCTTTAAGATAATCTAGTCCAGCATTTTTCAAGCTGAATTTTGTGGAATATTAGTTCAGAGTTGTTGCAGGATAAGAAAAGGTGCTATGATCAGATAAGTTTGATGAATACTCAGTTAAGTAATATAAAGAGATTTATTTCCAAAGGATTTTTATTATTTTAAAATTACAAATGTGTATTTTGAATCTCCAATAGAGAGAGCTGTAGTAGTCAGAATTTCCTACATTTTTTGTACCATACAAGCTTTTGAAATTTCTTGCATTGTTTTGAGTAAGCTGATATTTAGGTTTTAATGAATTGGCATTTTGTAGAAGCTAGTATGGATTACTAATCTGGTCTCATTCTCTCATTTGATATATGCAGAAATTTTGACTATGAGAGATAAGGCATCATGATGAGGTCCCTAAAGTCTACAGTCTTTGGTTATTTGGCTTTAATGAAGGTATATAATAAACCAGAGAGCCAGAACCCAAAGCCAGGATCTTCAGTCACAGCCAGTAAACTTTCTCACAGCCACTGGGCTCCTGGATGTACTAAGTACTCCTAGGGGGTTCAGTTAGATTTGATTTGCCTCTGAGAAGATCTGCTTATGCCAAAGAATTGGAAATCACCCCAGCCATCACGTTGCTTGATTTTAATTGAGAAATATATGCTAGTCCTGAGACATCCTCTAGCCCCAAAGTGTCAGTTTTGAGGATATGTGACAGTAACCTAAGGAGCTTATTAAAAAGATTCAGTAATTTATTCTACCTGTTCTTGTTGGAGCACCTCCTACAAATATATCCGTGAACAAAGTATAGAAAAGTTCCTGTGGTGATAGAGTTTCAACTTTAGCAAAAAGAGACAGATATTAAATGTCAAAATAAAGAAATAAATAAAATCTGGCATTGCTAACTACTTTGATACAAATAAAACATGTTAATGAGACAGGAACTCCTGGGCTACAGTAGGGGTTACTTTGGGGAATCAGCGAACTCTGTTGTCTAGAGGTAACAGTTGAACTGAGATTTGAATGGGGAGAAGGAATCCTTCATGGGAAAGTTGGGAAATGAGAGATCCAGGCAGAGGAAGAGTTGTGTGTGGACTCTGAAAGTGAAATGTTAATCACTTAGTCATGTCCGACTCTTTGCAACCTGCCAGGTTCCTCTGTCCATTGGATTTCCCGGGCAAGAATACTGGGGTGGATTATCATTTCCTCCTCCAGAGGATCTTCCCAACCCAGGGACTGAACTCAGGTCTCCTGCACTGCAGGCAGATTCTCTACTGTCTGAGCCATCAAGATCTAGTGGAGACAGATTTGGCATGAGTCAGAGGCCAAAAGAGGTTGAATCATAGGAGCCAAGAGGTAGGTAGAGAGATGGACATTGAGGTCAAATTCTTGGAATTCAGCGCCAAGGATGCTGATCCGGGATAGACCTGCCTTTCAAACAAAGATACAGGTGTTTCTGATTCAGGAAGTTCCTGAAAAACGTGTAAGGAATTTATGCACTAATCCTTTGGGCACACACTGAGCTCAAAACTGAAATCCATAGCATTTCCTGAGCAGAATGGGACCAGTTCCCTCCATTCACAGTTCATACATCCAGGGCAAATTGGGAACAGCTCAACAACTGATCTGGGGAAATTTAAGGCCAAGGGTGCCCTGTAGTCATGGTCTAAGTAAAGTAACTTACTGTTTTTTATTATATGCCAATTGATATACATTTTGACAAGTACATGTAAAACAAAGTAATGCATTCCTCTTCAAATATGAAGATAAAATAAAAGAAAATTGACAATGTTATGAGAAATATGCTAAGGAGCTTATCCAAAATAACAAAGGAAAAAAGACAAAAGAAATCAATAACTTGTAGTTTTAAATTTAATTATTTCATACTTTGTTCCTTTTTTGTTCCCTTCAGAGAGAAAAATAAAAGCAATAGGTAAAATAAAAAAAAATATTTTTTATGAGTAAACAAGTAGAATTTCAGTAGTGTCTCTATTATTCTAACTCTATTCACTATCTTTAGACAACTATCCACACACTACTCACTAGTGACCCAAGATCCATTCCAGGTATGGAGTTGTATCATATTGCCAGGCAACAGAGAAGGGTATCGTGGTGACAAAAGAATGTAATGTGTGGGCCAGAATTTGGAACATATTTTTCAAAGTAAACTGCAATCAAAACTTAACTTAAAAAAGAGAAAATAATACTTAAAAATTATTTATATGTTCCAGGTACCTATCAGCACTACCCTCACTGAAACAGTAGCGACAGAGATGAAATTAATCTCTTACCAATAGGGATCACCCTCACCAATATGACAGAAAGCATTTTGACTCAAAACTGATACAAGGCATGTCTGATTATGACCATTAATCAATCATTTACTACTTTTCATTCCTTTTTTTTTTATTCTCTAGAATGATCGTTCTTCACCTTATAGAGTTAACTGCCCTTACTCTAAATTTACAATCCATGACATCCTCTGGCTCTTTATATATGGGTTCTTAAATTCTATGAACCAAGCATTCAAAGATAAGTGGTGGAGTTAGAATAATAGGCTATTGGAATTCTACTTTTTCTCTCCTAAAAGCATTTTCTTTTTACTCCCATTAGTCCTATTCTTTCTCAAGAAAAAAAAAATGCATAGAATAATTAAATATTAAAATATAAATTGTGTAGTTTCTATTTTTTTTATTGCATTAGATAAACCTTCTTAGTATGTTTCTCAGCGAAATTGCTATTTTCTTTTAATCCTTAGAAACTAGAGTGCCTCATTCTTGGCATTTACATTTATACCAAACTAAAGAATGGCACACATGAGTAGTTAGAATAGACCTAATGGTCAAATACCTGGATTCTAGACCTATTTATTTCACTTTTTATACACATGACCATGCAATATACTATTTAACGTCTTGGAGTCTTAACTTTCTCATGTGTAAATTGACAATAATATATATTCTCTGTTCCTGACATGTTTGAGGTAAATATCAAAAGAGATTTAAAAAATTTTAGTGTAAGAGTGTTTTGAAAGTCATAAATGTGGTATAAAAGTGTCATTAAAATCATTTTACTTGAAATAAAAAGAAAACATCATGGCAGGTGATTTACGTATTTATGATATTCATATGTGTATGACTTGTCAACATTTATTATATCAAAGAGAAAATGAATGCTTGCAAAATGATTCAAAATTTATAAAGTGCTATATAAATATGTGCATTATTGCTAGAATATGATTATATGTAAGAAAATATGCCTGGTACCATGGTACACAATGCAAAGAGCAGACACTATAACACAGATATAAGTTAACTATCTTAAAAAAGGACATATGTAACAACATTAAAATAAACAGTACATCAAAACATGCACCTACCTAGCAATATAAAAAATAGAAGACATATCTGGCCAATGTCATTGAACAACAGATATAATACATCAATAGAAATAAGATCCCAGCTTTAATATAACATAGAAATAGAAATATAACATAGAAATAGCTGGAATTATACAGTGCATCAGTGATGCCTGTAAGTAATGACCAAGATTCTCTAGCACTTTGAACTAAAACAACTTTATATGGAAAAGTGTCTGGTCAATATTCCCACTCAAAAGATTCAACATTCTATACTTTTATTCCTGGTGTGTGTGTGTGTGTGTGTGTTAGTTGTTCAGTTGTATCTGACTCTACACAACCCTATGGACTATAGCCTGCTAGGCTCCTCTGTTCATGGAATTCATCAGGCAAGAATACTGGAGTGGGTTGTCATTCCCTTCTCCAGGGGACCAATCAGATCCAGGAATTGAACCCAGGTCTTCTGCACTGCAGGTGGACTCTTTATTGTTTGAGTCACCAGGGAATCTCAATTCATGGTATGAAACCATTTAAATACTATCAACTCAAATGCTTGGTGAATCTATAAGAGGGTGATAAAAAACAAATGATCTAAAATAAAATCAGTTATCTTGACTTGCTTGGCTGATAATCTAAATCAGTGAATAGCTGAACTTTGTTGAACACAATACTTCAGTATTTTATATTTAATCCTCCCAAAACTGTTATACTGTAGCTATTATTATTCCCAGATGAGCAAACTGGAAGTTTAAGTCATCAGCAAGACAACTAGAGATTCATATCTGGGCTCCAAATCAAGTTTCATGTGACTATGAGATCCAGAGTCGGACACTAATATAGTCTTAAATAGAGGCTGCAAGTAAAGATTTGATATAATTTAATAAAATAATTTATGCAAAATTATGTATAATAGACATAACTGAAATTAACAGTTGTGGGAGTCTGGACTGAGAAGAATGTATGGATTAAGTGATAAAAAATTTATTTCTCCTTAAATAAAATTGATAATTTATTATATCCTACAAAATGTAAATAGACCAATTATAGTACTCAAATATTAGAGGAATATTTACACTAACTTGAAATAATGTCCACTGCCATCCAACCAAATTAAGCAGAGAAGCTATTTTATATATATTAAAGCAAGAACTTTTATACCCGATGAGTCTGGAAGAGTGTGTCATTATACAATCTTTTTTTGAAAGCATATCAACAATCATATGAATGTCTTTATGTTTTGATATAGCAAACTATACTCATAGGTATATATCCAAAGGAAACAATTAAGAAGAATTATATTTCCAAAGATGTTCCTTAAAGTATTATAATAAGAAAAATATAGAAATAACCAAATGTTAAACAAAATAGGATATCTTAGTAAATTATCATGCATTAACCCAGTGGCATTTTTTGCAGTCATTAAAAATGATAAACATAAACTGAATAATATAAATAAAAATGAAAGTTGAAAATAACATGACTAAAACTTGAAAGAACATATATTTTAGGATAATATGGATTTTTAATCAATGTAGTTTTGTATACATTATTTCTTACTTAATAGTTAATGTTTTAAATGAGGTTTTTATATGTTAATTCTATAAAGTAACTTTTCATTTTTCCAATTCATTTTCCAGTGATTTAAATTTGGCCAAGAGACATGACTGGCTGGTATAATCCACTGTATTTTTACTGAGTAGGTGGGATTGGATCAGGAGCAATAACACATTACTTCTAGACATTTTTACCTTTAAGACACCACGCTTCAATACAGAAGATGAGGAAGTAAATTTATGCCATTGCCACTACGTGGGAGCTTAGCATTAACCTCAAAAGTATCAATACAGTCATGATTAAGATGGTAAATGAGAAATCTCAGCTCAATACTTTGAACATATTTATATTCTTTTATTTAAAAAAAAAAAGCAAGAAAACTTTGGTATCCTTAAGAAGAGGAAAGAAAGAATTCTAGGAGTTCATAATCTAGACTTATCTGGAAAGATACATAAGTAATCAATAAAAGGATATGATGAAAAGACTAGAACAGGAATGCAAATATAGTCCCATGGTTGTATAGGAAGATAATGTCCCTATAGTAACCTTGGTAAGACTGCCAGTCTCACGGTTATCTTGAAAAATTTTGCACTGTGTATCAGGATTAGCCCAAACTTTGTTAGAACAGAATATTCTTTAATATTGGTGCCCAGTTACACTAAACAGAGCTTTTGTCCCACTGGAGTTTTTATATAAGACCTTTCTTACCTATTAACTCTTTCTTATCTTCACATCTTTCTCATTCAACCTAGATTTTTTGAGTCATTTTATTTTATTTTATTTTATTAGTTGGAGGCTAATTACTTCACAACATTTCAGTGGGTTTTGTCATACATTGACATGAATCAGCCATAGAGTTACACGTATTCCCCATCCCGATCCCCCCTCCCACCTCCCTCTCCACCCGACTCCTCTGGGTCCTCCCAGTGCACCAGGCCCGAGCACTCGTCTCATGCATCCAACCTGGGCTGGTGGTCTGTTTCACCATAGATAATATACATGCTGTTCTTTCGAAACATCCCACCCTCACCTTCTCCCACAGAGTTCAAAAGTCTGTTCTGTACTTCTGTGTCTCTTTTTCTGTTTTGCATATAGGGTTATCGTTACCATCTTTCTAAATTCCATATATATGCGTTAGTATGCTGTAATGTTCTTTATCTTTCTGGCTTACTTCACTCTGTATAATGGGCTCCAGTTTCATCCATTTCATTAGAACTGATTCAAATGAATTCTTTTAAACAGCTGAGTAATATTCCATGGTGTATATGTACCACAGCTTCCTTATCCATTCATCTGCTGATGGGCATCTAGGTTGCTTCCATGTCCTGGCTATTATAAACAGTGCTGCATTTTAAAAACAAACTTTCATGTTTAGTAATCCTGTGACCTTGTACCTGCTTTATAAAATCTTTATTTCATACTCTGAATCTCATCCCTTCCCATCTGTTGATTTCCCTCTTATGTATTTCTGATTTCTTCCTTTCTCTTAGATTATTCCATTCTATATTTAACATTCCCAAGTGTCTCTCATCAAATAAACAAAATCACCTCTCTGATCCCACTTTCCCCTTTAGTTACTGCTTTACCTCTTCCTCTTTAGAATTCATTCTTTGGGAAGGGTTATACATATATTTAGGCTACCATCCCTTCTTCATTCTTTATTTTCCCATTCACTCCTTAATTCACTCCAATATGACTTAATTTTCACCTGCCTTTGCTATTAGTTTATTAGTAAAACAACTCCTAATGTCACCAGTTAATTAAAATGAATGTTTTTGGTCCTTATTTTAGTCATTTTTACTTGATTCTCAGGTTAATTTGACAAAGCTGGTCACTCTGTTTTCCTTTGACTTCAGTGATATCACATACTTTTGATTTTCTTTCTTCCTGACTACTTCTTTTTGTTCTTATTCATTGGTTGTTTCATTTGCACCTAATCCTTAAATGCTGGGGTCTCTCAATGCTAGGTGTTAGGCCTTCTTCAGTTTTTCGATGTCTTTATAAATAATTCCAGGCACTATCATAACTCAACTTACCACTTATTTTTACTTTTAACTGCCTATTGGATGGCTCACATATCTCTTAAACTTAACTAAATTAAAAATTTCCCTCCAAAACTGTTTTATTAATCTTAATAAAAAATGCCAATATGTCATCACATACACAAGCTAGAACTTGGGATCCATCTTTATAAGTATTGCATGCTAACCAAAAGCTCAGCTGAAGTTCCTGGAATCCATCTTTAATATTCCCTTATCAATCATTCTTCCATCCAGTCAATCATGGATGAAGACAGAGTCAATGTCACAGAACACAGGAGGAGGTATGATTCTTGGTGACACTGTGTCTGACTGAACAAAGCTAGTTGAGGTGATGGAATTCCAGTTGAGCTATTTCAAATCCTGAAAGATGATGCTGTGAAAGTGTTGCACTCAATATGCCAGCAAATATGGAAAACTCAGCAGTGGCCACAGGACTGGAAAAGGTCAGCTTTCATTCCAATCCCAAAGAAAGGAAATGCCAAAGAATGCTCAAATTACTGCACAATTGCACTCATCTCACATGCTAGCAAAGTAATGCTTAAAATTCTCCAAGCCAGGCTTCAGCAATATGTGAACCATGAACTTCCAGATGTTCAAGCTGGATTAGAAAAGGCAGAGGAACCAGAGATCAAATTGCCAACATCCAATGGATCATTGAAAAAGCACGAGAGTTCCAGAAAATCATTTGTTTCTACTTTATTGACTATGCCAAAGCCTTTGACTGTGTGGATCCCAACTGTGGAAATTTCTTCAAGAGATGGGCATGCCAGACGACCTGACCTGCCTCCTGAGAAACCTGTATGCAGGTCAGGAAGAAACAGCTAGAACTGGACATGGAACAACAGACTGGTTCCAAATAGGAAACTGAATACATCAAGGCTGTATATTGTCACCCTGATTATTTAACTTATATGCAGAGTACATCATGAGAAACTCTGGGCTGAAGGAAACACAAGCTGGAATCAATTGCCAGAAGAAATATCAATAACCTCAGACATGCAGATCACACCACCTTTATGACAGAAAGTGAAGAAGAAATAAAGAGCCCCTTGATGAAAGACAAAGAGGAGAGTGAAAAAGTTGGCTTAAATCTCAACATTCAGAAAACTAAGATCATGGCATCTGGTTCCATCACTTCATGGCTGATAGACGGGGAAATAGTGGAAACAGTGGCAGACTTTATTTTTCTGGGCTCCAAAATCACTGCAGATAGTGATTGCAGCAGTGAAATTAAAAGATGCTTACTCCTTGGAAGGCAAGTTATGACCAACCTAGACAGCATATTAAAAAGCAGAGATGGTACTTTGCCAACAAAGGTCTGTCTAGTCAAGGCTATGGTTTTTCCAGTGGTCATGTATGGATGTGAGAGCTGGACTATAAAGGAAGCTGAGCATCAAAGAATTGATGCTTTTGAACTGTGGTGTTGGAGAAGACACTTGAGAGTCCCTTGGACTGCAAGGAGATCCAAACAGTCTATCCCAAAAAAAATCAATCCTGAATGTTCATTGGAAGGACTGATGTTGAAGCTGAAACTTCAGTACTTTGGCCAGCTGATGCGAAGAGATGACTCATTGGAAAGACCCTGATGCTGGGAAAGATTGAGGGCAGGAGGAGAAGGGAACGACAGAGGATGAGATGGTTGGATGGTATCACCGACTCAATGGACATGGGTTTGGGTGGACTCTGGATGTTGGTGATGGACAGAGAGGCCTGGCATGCTGCAGTTCATGGGGTCGCAAAGAGTTGGACACGACTGAGCGACTGAACTGAACTGAGGCTTATAGGAAGCCAGATCAATGCTGGGCATGATCATTATGGGTAAATAAATACCATTTATTTGTTACTGGTAAACACAAGAGTCATGACCTTTTATCCCCTGACATTGACATTGTTGTTACTTTTTCTTCCCTTGACTTCAAGACAGTTGTCTCCTGGTCTTCTTCTATTTCTTTGCTTCTTCTTTCTAACTTTGTTGGCATGTTCATCTTCCTTCAAGCCACAAGATGCTGACAATCTTCTAAAATTGCCCCTTAATTCTCTTTCCTTTTCTAACTTGATATTTTCTCCCTATGTGATCTCATCCATGCTCACAGATTCAATTATCATCTAGTCAAAATCAATTCATACAATTATATCTCTAGGCCATAACACTCTTCTGAGTTCCAAATCTGTATAACCAACTGCCTACTTTACATCTACTCCTGGGTATTTCAAAAACATCTCAAACTCAACATGGCCAAAATTGAATGCATGAATTTCCTTCCCTCATGCTCCTAGAATCTGGACTCTGTCCATTGTTCTCAATCTCAGTAAAACCTGATCACTAAAAATCAACTCTGAAATCTTTAACTTCTCATATGAAAAGTTTAAATTCCTGCTTAAAAAATCTTTAGTTGTATCCCAGTTCTTTTAGGGTTAAGAAACTCCTTAATATGCTGTGGATGATCTTACATGCTTTAATCTTTACCAACATTATGAAACTTAGATAAAGCTCCCCTTTATCCTTTGAACTTTGGTTACACTATTAATCCTTTACCATAAACACTGTCATCACTGAATCAAGGCAATTCCCCCCACCTGCATCCCCATTTGAATTATGCATTCTTTCCCTGTTTGCCTAATTACCAACTGGTCATGGTTCAAATTTCATTTTGTGTTATTTTCTCTGCAAAGCCTTCTCTTATCTACTTGGTGATGACTAATAGCCCTATTATAGGTTCACATAGCATGGATATCTATCTATTGGAGTATTATTCTTCCCTGGTGGCTCAGCTGGTAAAGAATCCACCTGCAATGCAGAAGACCTGGGTTCAATCACTGGATTGGGAAGATCCCATGGCGAAGGGTGTTGCTACCCACTCCAGTATTCTGACCTGGCGCATTACAGGAAATGTATAGTCCATGAGGTCACAAAGAGTTGGACACAACTGAGTGATTTTCACTTTTCACTTTCTTAGCATTTGTCACAGTTGTAGTCATAGACATATCCATGTGAGTGTGTGTGTGTGTGTGTGTGTGTGTGTGTGTGTGTGTGTGTGTGTTTGGAAACTCGAGGAAGAAAGGACCTTGACTTTATTTGATCACATTATATCTATAGTACCCTGCACATGGTAAATAGTCAATGCATACTTGTTAAATGAAAGAATACATGAAGGAATGAATGTGTGAGTGAATTTCTCTGCTCAAATATTGAGTATAGAACCTGAATACAAATCAGTAAAGTGACAACATATAAACTTAACAAATTGGCAAGTGGTCAAAATTCAAATTATTAAAAAGTTAAACAGTATTTATGGGGAAGATGAAAAGAAATGCCAATGTTTACTTTAGAAAATGATAGTGAAACATGAAAGGTCATAGATTCCTTAAGGACACACGTCCCAGAAAGAATCAATGGATTGCAGAATTGTGCTCTTCAGTGTAGCTTGGAAAAATTAACTGAAAATAAGAAAATTAGAGACTAGCTTGTATTAAGGCATATTCATCCATGATAGAGAATCAGTAAAAGGATAACTTGTCAAACCCATGTCTCCTGCTTGGCAGGTGGATTCTTTACCACTGAGTCAGCTGGACAGCCCTGAAATAAGAGAAAAATCCCCAAATGTGGGAATTTGGCAATACTTATGTTAGTTCCATAACTCTTGTTGCACTCAATGTATCAATATATCACTCAGCTGTGATTACTCTGATTTGTCAAAACTTAATCCCATGGACAGAGGAGACTGGCAGGCTACAGGCCATGGAGTTGCAAGAGCCAGGCATGACTGAGTGACTAAGCATGCACGCAACCACTTTGTTATAGTAAATAGTCAGTTGATAAATATTTCTTGTGGATTTACCAATAGTGTATCAGGTGTTTGAGATACAGTAGTGATAGCTAGATGCAGAAACAGTGGTGAACAGGATATATTATTGTTCTCAGGAGACTTAGTCTATAGTGGAATAAACATAAGCACAAGAAAATCAATCAAAATGACATGAACACCAAAATGCCACAAAAAAGAAGATGAAGGGTAATATGATAGATGATGACTAGAGTCGGAAAGAGTTGACAAGATGGTCAGAGAAACCCTGGGCATTCAGGTTACATGAGAAAAGTGCACTGGAAGAGGAATAAGATACTGTCTCCAAGAAAAGCTCATACTAGCCTGTGCAACCTTGGTTAAGTCAAACACCCTGTCTGAATCTCCATTTTCTCATATTTTCAAAGATACCCTGCACATATTTGTCATGCTAAGAAGAACTATTACACTTCTAAGTATTAGTATTAGGACATTTTCCCTCCTTGAAAATCAATTACATTTTCATTCTGGAACCAATATTATTCTATGGTTTATATAACACCAGATTGTTAACCTTCTTATCATATAATAATTCTTGTCTTGTCATTCTCTCTGTCCCATAGCCTCTTTTCCAGTCAAGTATTCCTCACTGATTGGAAAGGACAGTGGTGGATAGTAGTGGAGGGGACCAAAGGGAGGAATTTGGAGGAGATCCCCATTGTTGATCCTCCTCCATTAAATCTCCATGTGAACTCATTCTCTACTTTCCCTGAATCCCCAAATTGGTGAGATAAAAACTAGATTATTTTCAGACTGAGATATCTAGCAAAAAAGAAACAATGATGTATCTGAAGACAGTTGAAGGTGTAAACAGACTCATTTTCAGAAGTATGTACAATCCATTTCTATGATGCTGATACCATTTCAGATCTCAGGCTTGGAAATATATAAATCCCATTAGCAAATGTTCTGTTTCTAGAAAGATATGATCATAGGTCACCTCCATGTTTGAGCTCATCGAACCTAATAATAAATATTAAGGGTGGCATGTGAGAAGAACATTATTGAGTCTTGAATCAAAATAAGAGTGAAAAGCTGATTATTTATGATTTATGATGCATGGCTTTACTTCTAGTTTCCTGTATCTAGGAAATGACAATGAGATTACAAAATCAAACATATAATTTCAATTATTATGGCAGGATAAAACATAAAATAGGGCCATCTTAGAGAGTAGTGTAAAATAAGACATTTCTCTTTTTATCAATATGTGTCACAGATTGTTCAAACTTTTAAGAATTGGGATGCAATCCTAAAGCTTTCTCTGGAGTCCCCACAAAAGTAATCACTTCCACTTATCTTTGCTAGTATTTTATCTATACCTTTCCCTAAGGATTTTCTATTTTTCCTAACATTGAACTTTGTTGTTGTTCAGTCACTCAGTTGTGTCCAATTCTTTGGAAGCCCATGGACTGCAGCACACCAGGCTTCCCATCACCATCTCCTGGAGCTTGCTCAACCTCATGTCCATTGAGTTGGTGATGCCATACAACCATCTCATCCTCTGTCACCCCCTTCTCATCCTGCCTTCAATCTTTCCCAACATCAGGGTCTTTTCCAATGAGTTGGCTCTCTGCATCTAGTGGTGGAGTATTGGAACTTCAGAACAGTCCTTTCAGCAAATATTCAGGATTGATTTTCTTTAGAATTTACTGGTTTGATCTCCTTGCAAGAGTCTCCAAGGGACTCTCAAGAGTCTTCTCCAACACCACAGTTCAAAAGCATCAATTCTTGGATGCTCAGCCCTCTTTATGGTCCAACTGTCATATCCACATGAATATTGGAAAAACCATAGCTTTGACTATATGGACCTTTGTTAGCAAAGTAATGCCTCTGCTTTTTAATATGCTGCCTAGGTTTGTCATAGCTTTTCTCCCAAGGAGCAAGCATCTTTTAATTTCATGACTGCAGTCACCATCTGCAGTGATTTTGGAGACCAAGAAAATAAAGCCTCTTACTGTTTCCAGTGTTCCCCCATCTATTTGCCATAAAGTGATGGGACAGGATGCCGTTATTTTCATTTTTTGAATGTTGAGTTTTAAGCCAACTTTTTCACTCACTTCTTTCACTTTCATCAAGAGGCTCTTTAGTTCCTCTTCACTTTCTGCCATAAGGGTGGGGTCATCTACATTTCTGAGGTTATTGATATTTCTCCCAGCAATCTTGATTCCAGCTTGTGCTTCATCCAGCCTGGCATTTTACAAGATGTACTCCGCATATAAGTTTAATAAGCAGGATGAGAATATACAGCCTTGATGTACTCCTTTCCCAATTTGGAACCTGTCCATTCCTCCATATCTGGTTCTAGCTGCTGCTTTGTGACATGCATACGGGTTTCTCAGGGGGCAGGTCAGGAGGTCTGGTATTCCCATCTCTTGAAGAAATTTTCCACAGCTTGTTGTGATCCACACAGTCAAAGGCTTTGGCTTAGTCAATGAAGCGGAAGTAGATCTTTTTCTAGAACTCTCTTGCTTTATCTATGATCCAACAGATGCTGGCAATTTGATCTCTGGTTCCTCTGCCTTTTCTAAATCCAGGTTGAACATCTGGAAATTATTGGTTCACATACTGTTGAAGCCTAGCTTGAAGAATTTTGAGCATTACTTTGGTGGCATGTGAAATGAGTACAATTGTGTGGTAGTTCGAACATTCTTTGGCATTTCCTTTCTTTGGGATTGGAATGAAAACTGACCTTTTCCAGTCCTGTGACCACTGTTGAGTTTTCCAAATTTGCTAGCATCTTGAGTGAAGCACTTTAAGAGCATCATTTTTAGGCTTTGAATAGCTCAGCTGGAATTATAAAACTTCTAATTCTCCACCAAAATCTAATTTCAAAGGTCAGGATTTGTGGCTTGTTTTACCTCTTCTCAACAGTGTTTATTTAGAGCCTTGTATATAGTAAGTGCTTAAGAATTATTTGTTAGGTGAATGAATGAGTCAAAGTCTGAGGACTCAAAAGTACATGTATTTATAAAAAACACAAAGCACTATGAAAAGTCTTAAGGTTCATAGCAAAGCTATAAAAACATACATGATAATCCCATCTCTAAAAATTCAATGATTACTCCAAATACTAAAACTGTTTTCTTAAGAATGAAGTAAATCTTTTATCAAATACCCTCCTAAAACTTTACAATTTTATCTTTCAGCCTCTCTTAATCCTAATCGCATAATAAGACTTATTAAGTCTAATTGCTCTTTGAGCAGACTTTTGATTATTTACCCTGAGGCTACATTGCAGATTCCAAGTTGTTCTGCACAGTTGTAATTACCATATGTTTTCATTAATCTAATTCTGTTAGCTGGCTGTTTACTGAGTGGTCTTAGTGTCAATCAATTATCCTGCTAGCCCATGCATCAAAACAATTAGAATGGGATTCAGTTCTCAAGGTGTAGTCATTAGGGTATTTTAGTACACATTTCCAAACTATTAGAGTATAATCAGCAAAAGACAAATAGGAGATTTTAAATGTAGTTTTATCACTGATAATAAAAACAAAACTACTGGGGAATCATCTATGTGGCTAACATGATCAAAGGATAAGGGTCTTGGAAAACATTATTAAAGACTTGAAGAATGAAGCTCTGCAGATCTAAGTAAATGGAAAGTAATCAACACAAATTGATATTTTCTTTCAAATACACTGGAAACTAGGCTTCTCTAGTTAACACAGAAACTGTCCTTCACCAGGTCACTACATTTGCTATGGTCTCCTAGCAATATTTCTTCAAAGAAATACTTAGAGTGTTTTTTAAAAAATTCAAAACATAATCTTATTCCTCAAAAGTTAGTTATCATGTTTTTGTTCAAAACTCTTGCAGAATTTGACTAACTCTATATGCATTGCTTTGCACATTTTATTTCACTCTTTCTCCATTTCCTGAGTCATTGCCTCATGCTGCTAAAGACATTACACAAAAAAGGAAAAGATGACACAGCTCCTGGTCTCACAGTCTTGTGGCAGAGGATTAAAACAATGAATCCATGCCCTAAGGGAGCACATATCTCAAAGCATAGCACATTCGATTAATCAGAACTACCAGGTGTTTCAAGAATACTGAGCATTTTATTTTCCACAATAATAAGAATTTGTTTTCAATATACCAGAAACTGTTTTAAAGACTTAAGATGCACTGAGTCATATAGATCTTATAAGAATACTATGAGTTGGCTGCTATTAGATATCTTAATTTTACGGATGAAGAACCTAAGGCACAGAGAGGCTGAATAATTTGCAAAAGGGGCTGAATTAACAAATGGCTTTGCTCTACTGCAAACACAGAACCTTACTTTTATTTATTTATTTATTTTCTGCCAGAACCTTGCTTTTAAAGCACTCTGTTTCACCAGGGTCGTTCTCAAACTCTACAGCCTGTGTGAGAATCCCCAGCTGGGTTTGTTAGAACACAGATTGTTGGGTCCTGTGCCTAGAGTTTCAGGCTGAGTAGGCGTCACTGGGGCCTGATCTTTTGCATTTTTTAAGTCACCAGGAGGCACTATGCTCCAAGTCTAGAGACTGCAATTTGAGAACCACTGCTCTACTGTATTATACTCCAAACCTCTATCATTTGCCTCAGTCGTTTTTAATCTACCCACCACTTTCCCACCATCTTACCTCTCAGCAGGAAGGCTCATCAGTTCCCAAAGAAAATAGGACATTTCTTCCAACTTATTTCTGATCTCTCATCTCCTCCTGAAACTACATCTAACCATTATTGTTCCTCATTATATCCTGTTCCACATATGTGAAAGCTTGCTGCTCAAGCTCAGTTTTTCCAAATGCGGACTTCATTACTCTCACCCGCTTGGGATCTTATTTAACAACATGCACCAGTAAGCTGAATAAACATGAGTTGTGCGTCCAGTTACGACACAATTTATTTTTGTCTCCCATCTCTACATTTATTGAATGGAAAAGTCCCTCTCCTCCACCACTACTATGATAAAAATCCAAACAATCCATAACTTTTCCAGTTATTTGTAGAAAATGAATCACTTTAAATCACAAATCCTATGTCGACTAAATACTAGTCCAGTCCTAAATAACAGTCAAAACTCTGAACTTTTATCTAAGCTGAAGCTACTTCTATCGCAGGCAGGCAAGCCACCAAGGAAAGGAATGTGACAGACTGTGTTTCTTTCTTTCTTTTAACTATGGATCATTTTTAAGTCTTTATTGAATTTGTTACAATATTGACTCATTTATGTTTTCGTTTTCTGGCTGCGAGGCATGTGGGATCTCAGCTCCTTGACCAAGGATTGAAGATGTACCCACTGCATTGGAAGGCAAAGTCTTAACCACTGGATTGCCAGGGAAGTACCTAGACTGTGTGGTTTTTTTTTTTTTTTTTTTTTTTTTTAACCAACTGAGCTATCAGGGAAGCCCCTGTGACTAAAAGGAACCCATGTCATGGCCTCAGAGAAGCCTAGGAAATCTAAGCTGACATCTTTATGAGGGACGTGGTACCTCACTTTAGGATTTCATATCTTTACTGTTTCTCTGTGATCCAGGAGAAATTTCCAAATAAAATTTCTATTACCAAATTATTCATCACTTTATATACTTATCCTCAAACAGCTCTTTCTTTCCATGGGGTGTGATAATATGCTCAAATTAGAAAAATATATCCTTAACCTCTTCTCCCTCTCTCTATTTTCAGCCAAGTCTCTATATTCTTTCTCCATTTCTTCAAGTTTCAATTACTTCCCATCACATGGAAATTTGATTTTAGCCCTTTTCACTCTCTGAAAGTTGCCAGTGATTTCCTAGTTGCTCTTTTCTGTGGATATTTTTCAGCTCTTATCATAGCTGACTTCTCATTGGCAATTCTTAGTATGAACAGTTCCCTTCCTGGAGTCTTTCTTTATTGACACCACTTTCCCCTTCTTTCTTTATGGTCCCCTCTATCATTCAGAGTCTTCATTGTTTTTATTTTTTTCCACACTACCCCTTAAACAGTAGAGAGTGTATCCAGGTTTTCACCAGTAACATCTTGCTATCTATATCCTATCTATAATCTTTTCTAGGCAATAGAATGAGTGGTGAATCACCATTCACACAGCTTTACTATTTAACACACTACTGCCAATAACTCACAAACTGATTTTCACTAGATTTGCACTCTGTCTCAAATTTAACATCTGAATCACCAAACTCCAAATCTACTCTTCTACCTTTATTTCCAGTCAGATCTCCAGTAGCACTTGATCCTTCCATTACCTCTAGAATTTGGTCTTCAATTCTACTTTTTAAGAAGTAGCAGCTAGCATCACCAGTAACAACTATCACCTACTGCAAAGTAACTACACACTACACAAGTATTCTATAGATAAGGACACATGTTTAGAAGTTAAATAACTTGCCCCGTCATTTAACTCTTAGCTGACAAGGCCAGGATTTAAATCCAGATCTAGGCAGGTCTTCCATGCCGTGTTCTTCTAGTAGCTCCGGAGTCTGAAAGTGAAAAGTGCAAGTGAAGTCGCTCAGTCGTGTCCGACTCCTAGCAACCCAGTTCATGGACTGCAGTCTACAAGGCTCCTCCATCCATGGGATTTTCCAGGCAAGAGTACTGGAGTGGTTTGCTATCGCCTTCTCCAAAATAACTGTATATACTTCATTTAATAAATATTATAGTGATATAATAAAAATAGGCCATAAAAAGGTTCTATGTTATGGTGAAATTTTTATAAGCACAAATATCTTTTCCATGCTTCATGAAGCAGAACTCTGAGATTTGAAATAAATTATTGTGCAATTACTTGGGATGAGTCAAAACTCTTTTTCGGTAACAGTTTACATTCTACTTGAGACACCCCTCTGTGCAAAAGTGGTGAGAAGACAAATCGAGTTCCCAGATTTTCATAACAAATGTTAGCTCTAACATAGACTTACATCATGTTTAAACAATATGCATTACTATTGTATCAACAGCATAGAACACTGGCACTTCAGACTCATCACAGAATCGAGTCCTGTACTGACTATAGTTTAATTCTAAAACAAACTCATGTTAATCTATAGTATCTGGGACAGGCTGTTCAAGGAACTGGCTAACTCTTGCTTTAGTTTTTTTATATTCTGTCCTTGGGCTAATTTAGAGTATAAATTATCAAAATTTTAGATAATCTCTAAAATATTTACTTATTTGCTTGCTATGCTACTCCAGTCGTGTCTGACTCTTTGCGACCCCATGGACCATAGCCCGCCAGGCTCCTCTGTCCATGGAATTCTCCAGGCAAGAATACTGGAGTGGGTTGCCATTCCCCTCTCCAGGGGATCTTCCCAACCCAGGGATCAAACCTGGGTCACATGCATTGCAGGCAGATTCTTTACTGTCTGAGCTACCAGGGAAGTCCTAAAATATTTACTAATGGTATTTAGTTCTTGGCTTTTATAAATGGATGACTTAAAAATATTGAAGAAATTTTCCTGTTATTCTTCAAAGTTACATTGCAATTATGTTACTTTAAAACTCTCTGTAATGATTCATTTAATAAAGTACATATAAAATTCAATACTAGGAAATAATTTGTTTTTCCAGATGAACTGGTCTGCATTCCTTTATCAAATAATTAAAATCACAGCACATGGCATATTGTCCCTGTGATTTTGATTACAGAAAAATAAAATTGCTTTAATTTAAATTTTATTCCTTATGTTTGGTCACATTTTGATGCTAAAATCATCCTCAAGTCATTTTCATTTACACAATAAGTAGGAAATAAAAATAAATAAAGTGAAAAATACATATAAACCTATATACACATTGACAGTAAGAAGCAAATTTTGTTTTTTAAGTCTCCTTATATATTCTTTTCTTATTCAATTTCGTCTAGTTAAAGATGATTTCTCAATAATTGTAGAGTGTTAGAGAAAGTGAACACATCAAAGTTCACTCTGTGATAACTTTCTAGAAAGTCTAGGATTCAGTAAAGCATTTATTGAATATCTTTTGACCATAAAGTATTTATTTTCTGATTAACACACTTTATTAAAATCTTCCAAGCAGTTTTATGTCAAAAAAGTAAAAACTTAACCAGAGGCTATAGGGGAAGTTTAGGGTGACTTAAAAGTAAAAAAAAAAAAAAGGCCCTTATGAAAATGCCAAAGGATAGATTTTGACAAGAACTCCTTTTTAGTAGAAATATTAGTTGTGTTAAAATTAGTACAATAAAGCATTTAAAGTATTTTTTAAGAGAAAACATACTATCAAACATCTCATCAGAGTCACCTTATTCCAGGTCAGGCAAGAGTCCTAGAGTGTGCCCGGCAGGGTTACAGGAAGTGAGGCTCTGAGGTTCGGCCTGCTGCAGGCCAGTATGGTCTGTTTGCTGCGATCACTGTCCAGCAGTCAAGAGTTCTGCCACATTGCTTGAAGGCCTTAGAGTACTTCTTTTGCCTACTGTGCTTACAATCACTTCATTTAAGCTAGTCTATCAGCTGCTTCACCACCCTGCTGTTATCCATCTTCTACACATGTCCAGTCCAGTAAATCTGAATCTCAGTGAGCTTCCCTTCCACGCTGATGTCCCAGGATCCTGCTGTTGTTGACCTTGTCTTGCTATTAGATGTTAAGTATGACTTGCAGGCAAAGTTTATAAAACTGTTCCAGAAACTGTATGATTTTTTTCTTCAGATACTCATTTCCAATTCATCTACTAAGGAAGTTTTTGCATTGGCATTATTTAGTCCTAGACTTTTCTCTTTGGATAAACGTAAAGCTTGGTTCTGGCTTCCCAGGTGGCAGGAGTGGTAAAAAACCAGCCACAAGAGATGTGGGTTCGATTCCTGCATCAGGAAGATGCCCTGAAGGAGGGCATGGCAACCACTCCAGTATTCTTGCCTGGAGAATCCCATGGATAGAGGAGCCTGGTGGGTTACGGGTTAGCATGCATGCACACAAAGGCTTGGTTCATGTCATGTTTCTGTATAGTAGTAGTATTAGTCACTCAGTTGTCCCGACTCTTTGCGACCCCATGGACTGTGGAGTGCCAGGCTCCTCTGTTCATGGGATTCTTCAGGCAAGAATACTGGAGTGGATTGCCATTCCCTTCTCCAGAGGATCTTCCTGACCCAGGGATCGAACCTGGGTTTCCTGCATTGCAGGCAGATTCTTTACCATCTAAGCTACAGGGAAGATCAATTCTGTATACTTACCTTGCAAAATGTATCCTAGTTAATAAAACCACTCTCAGTCTGGGGGTTTAACAAGGTCTATGCATGATATTGACACTATTTTAAGGGAATATTTCATCTATTTCTATAGTATTCTGTTCAATTTTTGTCTTTTAAAATCTAGCAGATTGTCATTGTTGATTCTGTTGAACAAGCAAATGACAATTCATAAAGTCTGCTTATCACTGAGCATGGTAATACAGGCAGCTAGAGTTAGTGTATGAAATGTATATATATGCTCAGCAGCCAGCTGGGTCATCTGAACATTCTTAAATGATATCTATAAGTTTCCATATTTTTTATGTAATGTAAAAAATGGGTGGTACAAATAATTTACATACTTTCTCAGTTTATTATTTAACTATATTTATATTATTTGTTTGGTAACACAATAATATTTGCTTCTGATGACAGTTCCTTCAAGACTGACTTTTTACTTCATACTAGTATTTCAAACCAAAACAAACAAAAAATATATATCTCTTGGCATCTTCAGATTAGCTCATGTCATACACTTTGAGATTTAGGAAAACAAGCTATCGCCTATAAGGGGAATGCATGAAAGCGTGCTTTGAAAGTCAGAGTTGTACTTCTTCGGTTTGACTGGCACCGAAGAGCCTCTTGATGAAGGTTAAAGAGAAGAGTGAGAAAGCTCGCTTAAAATTCAATATTCAAAAAAATTAAGATCATGGCATCTGGTCCTATCACTTCATGGGAAATAGATGGGGAAACAATGGAAACAGTGACAGACTTTATTTTCTTGGGATCCAAAATCAGTATAGATAGTGACTGCAGCCATAAATTAAAAATTACTTGCTCCTTGGAAGAAAAGTTATGACTAACCTAGACAGCATATTACAAAGCAGAGACATTACTTTGCCAACAAAGGTCCTTCTAGTCAGAGCTATGGTTTTTCCAGTGGTCATGTATGGATGTGAGAGCTGGACCATAAAGAAGACTGAGCGCCAAAGAATTAATGATTTTGAACTGTGGTGTTGGAGAAGACTCTTAAGAGTCCCTTGGACTGCAAGGAGATCAAACCAATCAGTCCTAAAGGAAATCAGTATTTCCTGAATATTCATTGGAAGGACTGATGCTGAAGATGAAGCTCAATACTTTGGCCAACTGATGTGAAGAGCTGACTCATTAGAAAATACCCTGCTGCTGGGAAAGATTGAAGGCAGGAGGAGAAGGGGATGACAGAGGATGAGATGGTTGGATGGCATCATCGATTCAATGGACATGAGTTTCAGCAAGTTCCAGGAGATAGTGAAGGACAGGGAAGCCTGGCGTGCTACAGTCCATGGGATAGCAAAGAGTCTGACATGGCTGAGTGACTTAATAACAACAGAAAGATATTGATGAGGGATTTTAAATCACTGGTTCTATTGTTACAGAGAGAGACAAGAAACCAAATTGTGATGAAAATAATATGTATCTCAAGTATTAGTTTACACTACTGAAAGTTAAAAATCTTTAATTCTCAAAAAGAGTACAAGCTAAATACTACTGAATTGTATAAAATTGCAGTATGCTTAAGACATGAATAAGCTTGGCTCAAAACAGATAGTTGTACTGATAGCCCGTTTCCCCAAACCTAACGCACAACATACACATGCATACTATAAAAATATGTATACTTATATATGTATATTTTAAGTTTTTTAACAGTATTATCAGTAACATTTGCATTTACTATAACAACGTGTGTTATGTTTTCTTTCAGCTAGTTAAGCAATTTCTTTAGGGCAGCAGGAGAACTTTTACTTCAGGTAAAGATACCATTTGTGTCCAAAGATGTCTTAAAACTTGGCTACTTAATGAAAGATCCTGAAGGAAAAGGAAAAAAAAAACCCTAAGAAAAATATTTCCCACCTGTGGAATATTTCTATATACATTTTCATATAAGGGTAGCAAGAGGTTATAATAAAGTGTAGCATCATTTATAGACCACAGACTTCTTAATTCAAATAATACCTGTAAATAATTCAAGAAACACAATCTGGAAAACAATGACCAAAAATATAAACCAAGATACACTGCTCTTCACAACTATCCAACAAAGCTCTCATGACTGTGTGTGTTCTTATTCAGATATGACATCTAGACAGCTACCACAAAATCCAAAGTCTTCTTTAAATTCGATCTATGTGATTGCCAATCCCATCCTCATGAACTATTTCAAAATGTTAAATATAACTCAAACAATATTCTTACTTTAAAAAAATTGGCATAAAATTTCAAAAAAAATGTTATTTGAGCTCAAGGACATAAATGCATAAGACTATCATGAAAAATCAAACTGCTACATTTAACCATGCCCCTTTCTAACCGTTTAGGAAGAACCATTATTAAAAATTTAAAGAAAAAAGTCAGAATTACAGTTGATTCCTCCAACTTTTACAAGCAGGGCTAGTTTAGAAAGCAAGAGGACTGTATTTCAAGCTTCTACCTCATACAAGGTGAATGTGATATGCATGATGCTCTGTGAAGAACTCCTTTAACGTTCTGCCACAAAAAGTGTAAGTTTAAGTCTTTGTTTCCTGAGCTAGTGGTAAGAACACTTAATGGGGAATCAGAAGTCATATGGCTCTGCTACTGGCCAGCTATGTGACCACAGACAAGACCCACACCCTCTGAATGTGGTCAAATGCAACATGTCCAAGGTTGCTGCAGAAAACTTTGAGGTTATTTCCAATGCTGACATTCTGTTCTTTCAGTTCGGTAACAGGATGAACTACAGCAGCAGTCCCCAAACTTTTTGTCACTTGGGGCTGGTTTCATGGAAGACAGATTTTTTCATGGACCAGGTGGGTGGTGGGAGGAGATGGTTTCAGGATGATACAAGTGAAGTACATTTATTTTGCTGCTGCTGATCTGACAGGAGGCAGAGCTCAGGTGGCAATGCCAGTGATGGGGGGCAGCTGTAAACACAGATGAAGCTTTGCTTGCTCATTCACTCACCACTCATTCGGAACTTGCAGCCTGGTTCCAAATGGGCTTCTGGCCAGTACTGGTCCATGGCCTTGGGGTTGGGGATCCCTAAACTATAGGACTCCATGTTGTCCCTCACTAACCATAAGTACATAAAAGAAGTATATCTGCATATGTATAACTAAATCTCTTAACTGTACAACTGAAATTAACACATTGTAAAGCAATTATACTCCAAATAAAATTTTTAAAAAACAAGAAAACAAAAAAAGAAAATAAAATTTTGTGTGTAAGATGTATGAAAACACACAGATTTACTAATTCTTTGCAAGGGGCAAGGAACCACAACCAAATGTTATAATCATGACAAGTAGATTCTGCTTCGCTATTGTGCTTTTAAAAAAGCAAATACACTTCATCTAGATACAAAAGTATATGGTGGTGGTGGTGGTTTAGTCACTAAGTCGTGTCTGACTCTTGCAACCCCGTGGACTGTAGCCTGCCAGGCTTCTCTGACCATGGGATTCTCCAGGCAAGAACACTGGGTGGGTGGCCATTTCCTTCTCCAGGGGTTCTTCCCGAATCAGGAACCAAATCCATGTCTCCTGCATTGCAGGCAGATTCTTTACTGACTGAACTATGAGGGAAGACCTATACAATAGGTCTATATGATGTTGCTAATCATTTGTTTCTTTATATAGCTGTTCAAAGATGTTCAAAATGTGTGCTAAATTCTTGCCTTGATAAGATATTTGACAGTAACTGTTAAAATTGTGTTTGAATCTTGAAAGATTTTTTATAAGATGACATGGAGAATTGAAATAAAAACAAAACTACCAGCTTCATGCTAAATTTTGGGCTGCTACTAGCAAATACTTGTGCAAGTTAGAAGTCAAATTAGAAGTCAAAAAAAGAAGTCATCATTTCTGGGAGGATGAATTAAACAAGGTGTCCTTTCTGAGAAGACTAAATAGAAAAAGCAGCCCCATTTGGACTATTAACAAAAAAGCCGGAACCCTCTGTTCCAGCTGACATGGCTGGGCAAGCAGGCATAGGCTGGGTTTCAGCATCTAGTCTTCCTTTCACTCAGGGCCCTCTGTCAGTATCTGAAGCAGGCCTCTTGGGACATCCTGTTGAGAAGTATGGATCTTCCTTCAAGATCTCCTTTGGTATCTTCTCTCTCTCTTATGTCTCCGTATTTTCTCTCTCCACAAATACACGTGTTTAAGTCCCTCTAATAAAACTCTTTTGTGAATTTCTAGTTATTGACCTTGTCATCGACTTCTCTGCACACCCTGGCTTCTATAAAGTTTCCGCTGATTTCCCCACTAGTCACCTACCACATGCTCCTGAATAGAGCACAGAGCTCTCAAGTCTGTCCACATCCTCTTGCTCACTTGCTAACCAACTGGCAAACCCACTAGACACCTTCAAGTTTTTTTTTTTTTTTTTTTTTTTTTTTTTTAAATTACTTAATCCTGTGTTTTATTTAGAAACATATTCAGGAATAGAAACATGAGGAAAATCACGTTATTGGCTTTGAATTGCTCACACTTTTGTGACTTTTTCATCGTATTTGGATACCATCAAGGCATCCTATGTATAACAAGTGTACACAAGAGCTGCATTTGAAGATTTTTTATGTTTTTGTTACTTTTTGATTATGGTATGTTCAAATATAACCCCCTAAACTATTGGTTGTCATCAGCATTTACCATGATTCCACTGTTTTAATAATAATCCATTCTAGTTATAACTATTTATAAATTAAATTATTAAAAAATCCCCAGCAACTTTTTTTTTTTTTTTTTTTTTTTTTTTTGTGTGTGTTTTTTTTTTTTTTTTTTTTAATATTATTTTATTAGTTGGAGGCCAATCACTTTACAACATTTCAGTGGGTTTTGTCATACATTGACATGAATCAGCCATATAGTTACATGTATCTGACTTGATCCCAGAGTTCAACATTTTCACTATTTCTATATCATAAAATCTCTCTTCTGTCAGCTTGGGTGTTAACTCCCTGTTTGAATGATTAATTCTGCTAATATCTCTAATTTTATTGCTTTCTGAACACCAATGTTTCCCCATGCTTCATCCTTTGTCCTCTTTTTTTTTCCTCAGTCTACACAGTTATTTTAAATTCGCTTCTCCAGGACTTCCCTGGTGGTCCAGTGGTTAAGAATCAGCCTGCCAATGCAGGGGACACGGGTTCGATCCCTGGGCTGAGAAGATTTCTCATGACGCGGGGCAACAAAGCCCGTGTGGCACAACTACGAAGCCCATGCTCCACAACCAGAGAAGCTACAAGAGAAGCCACCGCGATGAGAGGCCCACTCTCTGCAATGCAGACTAGCTCCTGCCAACTTGAGAAAGCCCTTGCCCAGCAACAAAGGCCCAATATCCCCCCCAAAAATCTCCATACCTGAAGCTTCAACTTCTGTTAACACTGATGACTTTCAAAACACTGATGACTTTTCAAAAACTCAGACTCTTTCCCCGAACTGCAGATGCCATCTAACTAATCCACAATCTCTCCTGAAATCTGCTAAGCATGTGGAGTGCGACACATGTGAGACAGACTTGGCCATTTTTATTTTCTTCTGTTTTCCTTTATCTTTCCACATTATCTAAGGTACACAGACATTAGAAAAGCAATTTATAAAACTACAAAAATGTACTTACAAGATTTTAAAGTTCTTTAATGAACCTCTTTTCTAACTGCCCCCTTTATCCCCTCTCCCCCCACTTAACTTCATGGCTTCCATCTCTGTCTTAATTAAAACCATCCTCTTTCTCACCTCAGCTGTTTTAACCATAGAATTGGAATAACTCACATAGTTGTGGCATGAGTCAGATGATATGATATATGTAAAAGGCCTGGAACACAGCAGGAGTGAAATAAATGAGAGAATATTATTATTGTCAGAATTATTATTTTTATTACTAGTAGGATTATGAGGTTCCATAAACTGCAACTTGATCATAACTATCACAAACTTTATTTGCTATAGCAATAATAGTTCAGGGTTGAACTTAATCTGATTTACTAAATTAGCATTTTTTTCAACTGTTACACAGCAGTGAAAGAGTATAGACTAATACAACATAAGAGATCCCAACTTAATTTAGAATTGCAGACAGATACGGTATACTGAGCATCAGCTTTCAATATTTTAATTAGAAAGTACCCTTAGGCTATTCTGTACCAGAAGGATAACTTCGTAGTTACTGAGACACATCCAAGAATGTATTTGTTAGTTAATGGAACTAACACATGCTTTTTCATTAATAGAGAATTTCCTAGTTTACTGCATAGTAAATTCTTTATCCTTTCAGAACTTTAAACTTTGGGACTAAATTTCCCACTTGAAAAAAGAAATGATTATTTAGGAAATATTTGAGACTTTCTAGCATCTGTTTTAGAATTGAAAACTAGTTTCAAGTATGTTCAAATAAAGGGAGAAATAAAACATTCATGTTCAAAGTTTTAACTAAATTCTGACAGTTCATGGTAGAACTTTTACCAAGAATAGACTTGGTTGAGTAAGCTCAGCCTGAAAAGGATGTTTGACCTAACACATTGTATTATAAAGAGAGGTTGAAATACTTTCTCCACCAGGCCTTCAATTTAAGACAGCACTTGAATGAGAAGCTTCTTATTTGACTCCTTATAGTGACCTCTGAATTGCCTTCAAAGACACAGAAAATAAAACTATATATATATATATATATATATATATATATATACACAAAACTATATATATATATATATAAAACTATAGCTATATGTATACTCTGAACTATATATGTATACATGTATGCATGTATACTATATATGTATATACATATATATATATATGTATATATGTATACATATATAGTTCAGAATTCTATATTCTGAACTTCATTTTGTTGCAAACTCACTGTCTTGTGCTTGATTTTCAAAGTCCAACTTCATTTCTAAAAATCATCTTCTCAGTAGAAACTGTTCATGAACTGAGTACAAAGACTCAAGAATTTTAAAAACAGCTTACTACTTTTCTGTCTCCCTGTCACATTTTACTCAGACCAGCAGATAGTTAAGGAGCTGAAGACAGAAGGATGGCTTCAGGATGAAGACTTTCATGAATGACAGATCAACTGTAAGTCACTTTGGGGCTCAAGATAGCTAAGTAGACAGTAAGGACTGCCAATATTAAGGTTTAAGGTCAATACTAATGAAACTTCTCTAATGAAATTCTTCTAATTTTCAGAAGGCTGAAACTAGATCCTCCATTCAGCATGGAGTCTACTCTTCCTCATCTGCAGAGGAGGAACCATCATTGTCTCCACGGTACTGAGTCCTCTGTCTTGCCATATGGTTTTTCTTTAGGTTTACAAAAATCTACATCCATCTTATATTCAACATCTGTATTTAATGCCAGTCTGTTTTCAACTTAAGCAGTATATGCAAGGGAACTAGATAGGCATATAAATCAACTACTACAAATGACTTGTCTACTTTATAACATTTTTAAAATAGCCCGTATGTATAGACACTATTTTATAGAACTCCTAAATTGAACCTGCAATGGAAGAGAAATCAAATTATAATCAGCTTTGGTTAGTAAAGTTGGGAATAGATAAAGATATCCCAAACCTAAGAACTGCTACAAGTCTGTGGTATACTATCAAGGTAATAATTTTTTGAGCTTCCTTTCAATTATTTCCATTGTAGTATATTTCTGTTTTCACACAGAGCCAACAGTACTCAGAAGAAAAGAAAGAAAGGAAGGAAGTGGAAAGAAAGATAGAAAAAGACAGAAGATGAGCAGAAAAAAAGTATAGAGATAGGTACCTACTATTTATATTCGAGTTCATATAGCTAAGGGATGTAAAGTATACAGAGTAAACAGCAAAGAAGCACAAAAACAGAAAATAGATTATTAAATTGTTTTACAATGTCAAGTTCAAATGATACCCATGATAACACACCTAAAGAATGTGCTACAGGACAATTAAAAATAAATGGAGAGATTAGGAAATGACATCTAAATTTGATGTGAAAACAGGAATCACAACAGTATAAACCTAAGTGATATTTTGGACACTGATGGTGTAACATTGATTATCTATACAACATATAGATCAGGCATTAGCCTTCACAAAGTGAGTGATATTGTATTTAAACCAGAAAGAAAAAAAAATGTTTATATTGGGCAGAAACTTTAGACACAGGAAAAAAAATAACTTGCCTCTATTTTTACTTAAATGTATAAATGATAAGTATATGCAAAGATCTTAAAAATAAAATTAATACAATAGAAGTAATGTAATTCTCTTTACATATTTATAATTAAAGTCCTTGGGTCAGGAATTTTCCTTGGAGGAAGAAATCACAACCCACTCCTGTATTCTTGCCTGGGAAATCCCATGGACAGAGGAGACTGGTTGGCTACAAGGGTCTCAAAGAGTCAGACACAACTGAGCATGCATATGTACAATATCCTATATCTTTGCTTTAAAACTCCACAAAAGTATTTTAAAATTATCATATATAAATACCAAAAAACCTGAATAAATTCCACGAGTAGATAGCTCTTATGCCATCTGATCCAAATAAAATCAGCCCTCTATGTTCTCAGGTTTTGCAGACATGAATTCAACCAACCATGAATTTAGTCAATAGCAGATAGAAAATATTTGGAAAAAAACATTTCAGAAAGTTCCAGCAAGCAAAAGCTAAATTTGTTGAGCATCAGAAACTACTTACATAGTATTTTACACTGTATTTACAACTATTTTCCCTGGTGGCTCAGCTGGTAAAGAATCCACCTGCAGTGTGGGAGACCTGGGTTTGATCCCAGGTTGGGAAGATCCCCTGGAGAAGGGAATGGCTACCCACTCCAGTATTCTGGCCTGGAGAATTCTATGGACTGTATAGTCCGTGGGGTCACAAAGAGTCAGATATGATTGAGTGACTTTCACTTTCACTTTTTTGCATTGTATTAGGCATTATAAGTACTCTAGAGAAAATGTAAATATGTGGGGGGATGTGCATAGGTTATGTGCAAATACCACACCATTTTATATAAGGAACTTGAACATCTGCAGATTTTGGCATCTGCAGAGGAGAGAAGAGGGTCCTGGAATCATCACCCATGGATGACTATACTATAAAAAAATTAAGTTAGAAATAAAACTGCAAACATTCCAAAATTTCCTGAAATTTAAATGAAAATGACTATACATAACAACTGTTGGGGCCAAACAGAGGGAAAAATTCCACTCAGGTATTAGTTATAAAAATGACAGTAAGAATACTACATATCAAAATTTTGAAGGCATAGTCAAAGATTTAATCAGAAATTAAAATTTTATCTAGAAATGCTTTTAATATTATGAAATGAAAACTAAAAGTAAATTGACAAATCAATTTATTCAGTTTTGCAGTGAAAAATTTAATGAGTTATAAAGCAGAAAACAAGTGAAAGCTATTTGGCAAAGGCAATCAAATAAATTTCTGCCTTATGTAATACTGAGAATAAGAGGGGAAAAAAAACAAGAAATATCACTGAAGAATAAAAGAAAATCCAATTTTAGAATATCTACCTAAAATAGAGCAAAAAGCAATATTTCAGAAGTTCCCCATAGATTATAGCTATCTAAAATATAATAAGCTTTGATGTTTATATATGCATTACGATCTGTAGGATTTGAGCATCCGTTTGGAGGCAAAAATTTTTCTGCTATTGCCCTTTTTGACTTAATGCAGGCAGTGATTAATTAGGGTTGGTTTAACCCAAACAACTTATCCATACAGATAAATACCATATTTTTCTCAGAAAGACATACACATTTAATGCTAAGATATTTAAAATGTGTCTTATGGAGTACTCTTCAAATTTGTTATTTTTTCTGTAATTTTATAGCATGAATCATAGTCCAGCAGCTGTATCACTAATATTTTTTTGTTTTGATAGCCTTTCACATGGATGCCTGAAATCACCATTTCATCATGCTCAGCATATTATTAACTCATTAAAAAGTATCCAGCTTGGTAGGAATCAGTGAGTTCTCTTACGAAAGTCCTCCATATGCTTACATTAGTGGAGAAAATAAATTTTCTAATGCTCATAGAAATCTGTGGGCTATTTAATATGCAGGGTTTTGCAAATCTTTAGAATTCACGGATGAGAAGATTATATTTAATGTTATTTATCAATAAGTTTCAATCATGAAGAGTATCATCATGCTTTATTCTGAATAGAACAAATAAAATTGAGTACGACTCTTTAAGTGTATTTGTGTGTGTGTGTTAGTCATGTTCATTTGTGTCCGACCCTTTGCGACCCCATAGACTGTAGCCCACCAGGCTCCTCTGTCCATGGAATTCTCCCAGCAAGAATACTGGAGTGGGTTGCCATTTCTTTCTCCAGGAGATCTCCCCACCCAGGGTTCAAACACAGGTCTCCCACATTCCAGGCAGATTCTTTACCATCTGAACCACCAAGGTTCACCAAATATAACATATTTAGTATGTTATAGGAAGTGTATTTAGTATGTTGGGAATATTAAGAAACATTCCTTAATATTAAATACATTAAGTGAAAACATTAAGTGTTATCACATAACAATGTTAAATACACCAAGTGTATTTAGTATGTTGGAAATGTTGAGAAACATTCAAATACACAATCAGGATCACCATGGACGAATTAATGTTTCATATAATACATTTTAATTGGGAATACATAAAATACATTTTTAGGATAGCAATACCTACAAATAAAATTAAGTTATATTTAAATAAAATTAAATTTCTTTTAAAATCACAACATTAAGCTTACCACTAGCTTTTAAGGAATGAGGAGGAGAATGGGGGAAGTGGATAGGAGAGGAGAAGATGATGATGACAATGAAAGATCTTGTGGCCAATTTAAAATGCTGTCATTTTCTTTTCTCAGTTCATAAGCTGGCTTTTGCTTGTTTCCTTCGATTGCAAAATATTGTAAGAGGAAAAAATAAAACAAAACAAAACTGGGTTCTTATCTTAATTTACCACTAATATGCTGTATAACCTCAGGTAAGCCTCTTTATATTTCTCTGCTTAATATCCTTGTTTCTATAATGAAGGACTTGGCCAGACCATGTGACTCAAATATTTAATCTCTGCCTCACCAAGTGACTGGGTTCTGATAAATTCTTACTCATTGAAACAGGCCAGCAGGCTGGATTTTGCCTACTATATAAATATAGCACATAGGTTATGGACCCTGTTCTAGATCTTCAGTTGAGTGACTGGTTGACAGTTGATTATTTTATTATCATGCTTCATAATTTTCAAGCATGCTTAAATATGAAACATTAGATAATAAATTTTAAAAATAAAATTTAAATAGATATCTTGATACAATTGATGAAATCTGATGAAATCTGTAGATTAACTAACAATATTATAAAAATGTTGGGAAAAAAACTTGTTTTTATTCTAATGTCATTTAAGATCTCTAGACAGAGAAGGCAATGGCACCCCACTCCATTACTCTTGTCCGGAAAATTCCATGGACGGAGAAGCCTGGTGGGCTGCAGTTCATGGGGGGTCATTAAGAGTCGGACATGACTGAGCAACTTCACTTTCACTTTTCACTTTCATGCATTGGAGAAGGAAGTGGCAACCCACTCCAGTGTTCTTGCCTGGAGAATCCCAGGGACGGGGGAGCCTGGTGGGCTGCCGTCTATGGGGTCGCACAGAGTCGGACACGACTGAAGTGACTTCGCAGCAGCAGCAGCAGCAAGATCTCTATAACACCCGAAAAGGTTTTTCTATGTAGCTTCATGTTAAAAAAGAATTTACGTCACTAGTAAAAGTATAACATTAATTACATATTTTGCTAATAATTAGCACTAAACTATACTTTCTTATGATAAGCTATATTTATTCTTGAGTATTTAGAATGGTCTATAATTATATTAATACTGATCTATATAATAGAAATGTATTCAAAATGAGTAATTTCATTAACCAATAAATTAAATGATATCAACAACTTTCAAGGTTCTTCATCATTAGATTATATCTTGACAGTTAGAGAAGCAACAATTTTAGGATATTCCTAATACATTCACATGTTAGTAATGTTGTCCTTCTTCAATTATTTTTAACTAAAGTTTGTCAAGCAGTTATTTTCTAGTTTCCTGTTTATATTCCATATTCCAACCTATCAATCAAACTGTGATTATGCCTAGACATGATGTCACACCTATCTATAGCATTATTTGATTGGCAAGGAAGCTGGTTATACATGAAACTGACATCATATCTCCACATAATAAAGCATTCTTTTGACAGGGTATTTGTCATGGACTCTTTATGTAAAAACCAATTAGAAGCTGTTGTGATAGAATTTTTCCACTGCTATAACATTCTGTATTTTCTAAGGAAAGAAAGAAATTCAGCTGCTGTTTTTCAAGGCATTATATGTATTTTAAAGCACCCTTGAGAAGTTTGTTGTATGTCACACACAATTCTTTATCATTTTTTCCTTCTGACACAGTGTTAATACTCTCTGACAGGGCTCAGCAAACTATGACTCACAGGCTAAATGTAGCCTCTTGACTGTTTTTCTATGGCCCATGAGTTAAGAATGGCTTTTATATTTTAAATGGTTGGAAAAATTCAGAAGAATTTTATTTCATGACTTGTGACATTTACATGAAAATTAAATTCCAGTGTCCATAAGTTTTATTGGAACACAGTCACATTAATTTTTAACATATTATCTTTGGCAATCTGTTTGCTACAATGGCAGAGTGAAACAGGTGCAGCCAAGATCATATATATGGTTCCTGAAAACTAAAACCTTTAATATCTACCCCTTTACTAACAAAGTTTGTCAATCTTTTCCTATGGTCTGTTGATACCTTAAAGAGGTTTTCATAGATCCTGCAAATACACAGTATTATATCCAGATTCAACGGATAATTGTCATATTTGTGAGACAGCCCACCATTCCTATATTTATGTGCATATGTATAGATTGTGGCTGAATAAGGTAATCTAAATAAAATGATGGAAGTGTATTTAAAAAGAAAGTCCAGGAAAAGCTGCTTTGGTTTTAGTTTGCCCACTGTGTCTGAATCTAGTTTATTGTGGTTTAACATGGTTAATAATAAATTATAAATAATTCTAGTCAATTAGTTATTAATGTCTTTTATTCCTTCAGAAGTATTTCTACTGAAAGAATATACACGAAGAAAGTAGGACACGAGTGACATTTGGAATAGGTGGCAGATTTAGTAAAATGCTGATTCCACTTCAACCTAACAGTTTATCCAGGAAGTTATAAATGAAATTCATCTCGCAAAACAAATTTTCTATAAATTTTAAATGCAAGGGTCTGAATGAAAATGGTTATACTGCTATGCACTTTAGCAATAATGCTTATAACAATGATAACATTTTACATTTATCTCAAGATTTGGTTTAGAAAGAACTTCTTGGTGTGACTACTGATGTAGATGATTAGTAAATAATGCTTCTTTTAGCACCGAGTTTTCCTATAGAATGCACTGATGTAGACAAAACAAATATCTGGGGGTGACATTCAATTCCTGTTTTTCAGGAATAGTTTATTGAAAGTTAGTGAGTATAGCAGAATTCATTAATAAGCATCTATATTTCTTTCATTCTTTTCTTCCACAAATTGCAGAATATAATGATGATAATACTTTAGATGTTATATATTGTTTCCATATATACCACTTGTAGTTATGTCCCCTCATACCACGTTTATCAGCCTTTACTTTTACCATTTGGCTATAAAGTATCTCTGATGGCTGTATCTCGGGTGACTATATAATTTTTCTCCAAACTGGGATATGTACAATATTAAAATGAGACCCCATTAACAATTGCAACAGGAAAACAGATGCCAACTGAAACATATCAAGGCAATCCAGGACTGTCCACCATTAACTAGGATCTAACCTTGATATCTGTACGCATTTGGATAACAATCAACTTTAAGAGTTAACATAACTTTATTCAAAAAGTGATAGTGCCTTTTTTTTTAAATGAGACTTCTTCTGCAAGACAATTAATAATGTTTTAGGGGAATTTAAACAAAGTGTGTATTGTTGTAAATCACTTTAGGCAAAGACAATATGATTTGGGTATTAGTTAAAGAATCCAGTCAATAATCTGATTGATGTGTGAATTTTTTTCTTTCACTGTCATTTATGTGGTTAAATACAATTAATTGCTTTTATTAATATTTTTAAAAATTAATAACTCAAAACTACTATGAATTTTATAAATAGCAGAACAGATAATTAATCATTAAAAGATATAAAGGTTAAAAAGAAACTAAGCACAATAAAAAAATTAACATCAATTTTAATTGGAGGCTAAATTACTTTACAAGATAGTACTGGTTTTTGCCATACACTGACATGAATCAGCCATGGGTGTACATGTGTCCCCCATCCTGAAGCCCCTCCCACCTCCCTCCCCATCCCACCCCTCTGGGTCATCCCAGTGCACCAGCCCTGAGCACCCTGTCTCATGCATAGAACCTGGACAGGTGATCTGTTTCACATATGATACTATACATGCTTCAATGCTATTCTCTCAAATCACCCCACCCTCGCCTTCTCCCAATCAGTCCAAAAGTCTGTTCTTTACATCTGTGTCTCTTTTGCTG
Source organism: Muntiacus reevesi (assembly GCF_963930625.1). Lineage (NCBI taxonomy): Eukaryota > Metazoa > Chordata > Mammalia > Artiodactyla > Cervidae > Muntiacus > Muntiacus reevesi. Next base: position 70,608,947 of record NC_089256.1, read on the forward strand.
TTTTGCATAGAGGGTCAACATTACCATTTTACTAATTTCCATATATATGCGTTAGTATACTGTACTGGTGGCTTTCTTCCTGACTTACTTCACTCTGTATAAAAGCCTCCAGTTTCACCCACCTCATTAGAACTGATTCAAATGCATTCTTTTTAATGACTGAGTAATATTCCATCACTCAATGGAACGCCAAAGAATGCAATGCCAAAGAATGCTCAAACTACCACACAATTGCACTTATCTCACACACTAGTGAAGCAATGCTTAAAATTCTCCAAGCCAGGTTCAGCAATATGTGAACCGAGAACTTCCATATGTTCATGCTGGTTTTAGAAAAGGCAGAGGAACCAGAGATCAAATTGCCAACATCTGCTGGATCATCAAAAAAGCAAGAGTTCCAGAAAAACATCTATTTCTGCTTTATTGACTATGCAAAAGCCTTTGACTGTGTGGATCACAATAAACTGGGGAAAATTCTGAGAGAGATGGTGATACCAGACCACCTGACCTGCCCCTTGAGAAACCTATACAGGAAGCAATAGTTAGAACTGAACATGGAACAACAGACTGGTTCCAAATAGGAAAAGGAGTACATCAAGGATGTATATTGTCACTCTGCTTATTTAACTTATATGCAGAGTACATCATGAGAAACGCTGGGCTGGAGGAAGCACAAGCTGGCATCAAGATTGCCAGGAGAAATATAAATAATCTTAGATATGCAGATGACACCACCCTTATGGCAGAAAGTGAAGAAGAACTGAAGAGCCTCTTGAGGAAAGTAAAAGAGGAGAGTGAAAAAGTTGGCTTAAACTTCAACATTTAGAAAACTAAGATCATGGCATCCAGTCCCATCACTCCATGGGAAATAGATGGGGAAACAGTGGCTGACTTTATTTTTTTGGGCTCCAAATCACTACAGATGGTGATTTCAGCCATGAAATTAAAAGATTCTTACTCATTGGAAGAAAAGCTATGATCACCCTAGACTGCATATTAAAAAGCAGAGACATTACTTTGCCAAGAAAGGTTGGTCTAGTCAAGGCTATGGTTTTTCCAGTAGTCATGTATGGATGTGAGAGTTGGACTATAAAGAAAGCTGAGTGCCGAAGAGTTGATGCTTTTGAACTGTGGTGTTGGAGATGGCTCTAGAGAGTCCCTGGGACTGCAAGGAGATCCAACCAGTACACCCTAAAGGAGGTCAGTCCGTGGTGTTCATTGGAAGGACTGATGCTGAAGCTAAAACTCCAATATTTTGGCCACCTGATGCGAAGAGCTGACTCATTGGAAAAGACCCTGATACTGGGAAAGATTGAGGGCAGGAGGAGAAGGGGATGACAGAGGATGAGATGGTTGGATGGCATCACCGACTCGATGGACATGTGTTTGGGTAAACTCCGGGAGTTGGTGATGGATAGGTAGGCCTGGTGTGATGCAGTTCATGGGATGCAAAGAGTCAGACACGACTGAGCGGCTGAACTGAACTCTACTGAAATATTCCACTGTGTTATGTACCATGGTTTTCTTATCCATTTGTCTGCCAATGGACATCTAGGTTGCTTCCATGTCCTAGCTATTGTAAACAGTGCTGCGATGAACATTGGGGTACACATGTTTCTTTCAATTCTGGTTTCCTCGGTGTGTATGCCCAGCAGCAGGGGTCGTATGGCAGTTCTATTTCCAGTTTTTTAAGGAATCTCCACACTGTTCTCCATAGTGGCTGTACTACTTTGCATTCTCACCAACATTGTAAGAGATTTCCCTTTCCTCCTCACCCTCTCCAGCATTTATTGTTTGTAGACTTTTTGATAGCAGCCATTCTAACTGGCATGAAATGGTACCTCATTGTGGTTTTGATTTGAATTTCTCTGATAAAGAACAATGTTGAGCATCTTTTCATGTGTTTGTTAGCGATCTGTATGTCGTCTTTGGAGAAATGTCTGTTTAGTTCTTTGGCCTATTTTTTGATTGGGTCATTTATCTTTCTGGAATTGAGCTGCAGGAGCTGCTATATATTTTTGAGATTAATTCTTGTCAGAAATGAAGCACCTTTAAAAATTATTGTTAGGGATAAACATAAAAGGAAGGAAAACTCTAAATAGCTATGGTTTATTCTGATACAAAATATATATGTGCTCTCTGTTACCAGTATATGTAGTCTTAAAATAAATTTTGATTTAAGAAAGGAACATTTTGGAACATCTAATCCAGTCCTTTGTTTCATAGACAAAATAACCATAGTATGTACATGCTAAGACCCTTCAGTTCAGTTCAGTCCCTCAGTCGTATCCTACTCTTTGTGGCCCCATGAACTGCAACACACCAGGCCTCTCTGTCCATCACCAACTCCCGGAGTTTACCCAAACTCAAGTCCATTGAGTCGGGGATGCTATCCAACCATCTCATCCTCTGTCATTCCCTTCTCCTCCTGCCCTCAACCTTTACCAGCATTACGGTCTTTTCCAATGAGTCAGCTTTTCACATCAGGTGGCCAAAGTATTGAAGTCTGAAGTGTCAGATTCAATATCAGTCCTTCCACTGAACACCCAGGACTGATCTACTTTAGGATGTACTGGTTGGATCTCCTTGTACTCCAAGGGACTATCAAGAGCCTTCCCCAAAACCACAGTCCAAAAGCATCAATTCTTTGGCACTCAGCTTTCTTTATAGTCCAACTCTCACATTCATACATGACTACTGGAAAAACCATAGCCTTGACTAGACCAACCTTTCTTGGCAAAGTAATGTCTCTGCTTTTTAATATGCTGTCTAGGTTGGTCATAACTTTCTTTCCAAGGAGTAAGTATCTTTTAATTTCATGGCTGCAATCACTGTCTGTAGTGATTTGGAGTCCAAAAAAATAAAGTCAGCTACTGCTTCCACTGTTTCCCCATCTATTTCCCATGGAGTGATGGGACTGGATGCCATGATTTAGTCTTCTGAATGTTGAGGTTTAAGCCAACTTTTTCACTCTCCTCTTTTACTTTCCTCAAGAGGCTCTTCAGTTCTTCTTCACTTTCTGCCATAAGGGTGGTGTCATCTGCATATCTAAGATTATTTATATTTCTCCTGGCAATCTTGATGCCAGCTTGTGCTTCCTCCAGCCCAGCGTTTCTCATGATGTACTCTGCATATAAGTTAAATAAGCAGAGTGACAATATACATCCTTGATGTACTCCTTTTCCTATTTGGAACCAGTCTGTTGTTCCATGTTCAGTTCTAACTGTTGCTTCCTGACCTGCATACAGGTTTCTCAAGGGGCAGGTCAGGTGGTCTGGTATCACCATCTCTCTCAGAATTTTCCCCAGTTTATTGTGATCCACACAGTCAAAGGCTTTTGCATAGTCAATAAAGCAGAAATAGATGTTTTTCTGGAACTCTTGCTTTTTTGATGATTCAGTGGATGTTGGCAATTTGATCTCTGGTTCCTCTGCCTTTTCTAAAACCAGCTTGAATATCTGGAAGTTCACGGTTCACGTATTGTTGAAGCCTGGTTGGAGAATTTTGGGCATTACTTTATTAGCATGTGAGAGGGGTGTAATTGTGTGGCAGTTTTAGCATTCTTTGGCATTGCATTGGGATTGGAATGAAAACTGATCTTTTCCAATCCTGTGGCCAGTGCTGAGTTTTCCAAATTTTCTAATATATTGAGTGCAGCACTTTCACAGCATCATCTTTTAGAATTTGAAATAGTTCAACTGGAAGTCCATCACCTCCACTAGCTTTGTTCATAGTGATGCTTCCTAAGGCCCACTTGACTTCACATTCCAGGATGTCTGGCTCGAGGTGTGTGATCACACCATCGTGATGATCTGGGTCATGAAGATGTTTTTTTGTACAGTTCGTCTATGTATTCCTGCCACCTCTTCTTAATATCTTCTGCTTCTGTTAGATCCCTACCATTTCTGTCCTTTATTGAGCCCATCTTTGCATGAAATGTTCCCTTGGTATCTCTAATTTTTGAAGAGATTTCTTGTCTTTCCCATTCTATTGTTTTCCTCTATTTCTTTGCATTGTTTGCTGAGGAAGGCTTTCTTATCTCTCCTTGATATTCTTTGGAACTCTGTGTTCAAATGGGTATATCTTTCATTTTCTCCTTTGCTTTGCACTTCTCTTCTTTCACAGCTATTTGTAAGGCCTCCTCAGACAGCCATTTTGCTTTATTACATTGCTTTTTTGGGAGATGGTCTTGATCCCTGTCTACTGTACAACGTCACGAACCTCCGTCCATAGTTCATCAGGCACTCTGTCTATCAGATCTAGTCCGTTAAATCTATTTCTCAATTCCTCTGTATAATCATAAGAGAGTTTATTTAGGTCATACCTGAATGGTTTCGTGGTTTTGCCCACTTTCTTCAATTTAAACCTGAATTTTGCAATAAGGATTTCATGATCTGAGGCACAGTCAGTTCCCGGTCTTGTTTTTGCTGACTGTATAGAGCTTCTCCATCTTTGGCTGCAAAGAATATAATCAGTCTGATATTGGTGTTGGCCATCTGGTGATGTCCATGTGTAGAGTCTTCTTTTGTGTTCTTGGAAGAGGGTGTTTGCTGTGACCAGTGCGTTCTCTTGGCAAAACTCTATTAGCCTTTGCCCTGATTCATTCTGTACTCCAAAATTGCCAAATTTGCTTGTTACTCCAGGTGTTTCTTGACTTCCTACTTTTGCATTCCAGTTCCCTATAATGAAAAGGACATCTTTTTGGGGTGTTAGTTCTAAAAGTTGTAGATCTTCGTAGAGCCATTCAACTTCAGCTTTTTCAGCATTACTGGTTGGGGCATAGACTTGGATTACTGTGATACTGAATGGTTTGCCTTGGAAACAAACAGAGATCATTCTGTTGTTTTTGAGATTGTATCCAAGTACTGTATTTTGGACTCTTTTGTTGATTATGATGGCTAATCCATTTCTTCTAAGGTATTCGTGCCCACAGTAGTAGATATAATGGTCATCTGAGTTAAATTCATCCATTGCAGTCCATTTTATTGCACTGATTCCTAGAATCAGTCACTTCAGTCACATCCAACTCTGCGACGCAATGGACTGTAGCCCGTAAGACTCCTCTGTCCATAGGATTCTCCAGGCAAGAATACTGGAGTGGGTCGCCAAGCTCTCCTCCAGGGGATCTTCCTCAACCAGGGATCAAACCCAAGTCTCCTGCATCTCCTGCACTTCAGGAGGGTTCTTTACCTGCTGAACCACCAGGGAAGCCCCAACCATAATACAGATTACTGTATCAAACATATTTCAGTTGCAAGTAATATAAGTCCAACTTAAAAAGGCTTAAACAAAAATAAGGGTATGTGTATGTGTTCAGTTGCATCCGACTTTTTGTGACCCTATGGACTGTAACCCACCAGGTTCCTCTGTCCATGGGATTCACCAGGCAAGAATACTGGAATGGCTTGCCATGCCCTCCTCCAGGGGATCTTCCTGACCCAGGCATGAAACGCATGGCTTTTCAGCCTCCTGCATTGGCAGGCAGATCCTTTACCACTGAGCCATGTTTATTAGTTAAAAAATCCAAGGTAGTATTAGGTTAAAACTGGACAGGATCCTAGAATCAAAGGATGTCACAGGACTCTTTGTAGGATATCTCCTTTTGTGGACAATATGGCTGCCAGAAGCTTCAAGCTTATATTTTCCATCTCTGTGGCTCAGCATAAAGAGTTGAAGCAAAGTGTGGGACTTGTGACTATTGATTTCATTGGGGCAGGAGTTCCCTGAAACTATGTCTTGAAGGTGGAATAGACTGATTGGCGTGTACACAGGTCAAGAAGAAACAGAACCAGATATGGAACAACAGTCTGCTTCAAAATTTGAAAAGGAGTATGTCAAAGCTGTATATTGTCACCCTGCTTATTTAACTTATAGGAAGAGTACATCATGCAAAATTCTGGGCTGGAAGCCCAGTACAAGCTGGAATCAAGATTGCCGGGAGAAATATCAATAACCTCAGATGTGCAGATGACACCGCCGTTATGGCAGAAAGTGAAAAGGAACTAAAGAGCCTCTTCGTGAAGATGAAAGAGTAAAAAGCTTGCTTAAAAAAATCAACATTCAGAAAACTAAAATCATGGCATCCTGTCCCATCACTTCATAGCAAATATGTGGGGAAAAAATGGAAACAGTGATAGGCTTTATTTTCCTGGGCTTCAAAATCACTGTGGACAGTGATTGCAGTCATGAAATTAAAAGACACTTGTTCTTTGGAAGAAAAACTATGACAAACCCAGACAGTGTATTAAAAAGCAGAGACATTATTTTGCCTACAAAGGTCCATACAGTCAAAGCTGTGGTTTTTTTCAGTAGTTACGTATGGATGTGTGAGTTGGACCATAAAGAAGGCTGAGCTCCGAAGAACTGACACTTTTGAACTGTGGTGTTGGAGAAGACTTTTGAGTCCCTTGGACTGCAGGAAGATCAAACCAGTCAATCCTAAAGGAAATCAAGCCTGAATATTCATTGGAAGGACTGATGCTAAAGCTAAAGCTCAATAAACTTTGGCCACTTGATGTGAAAAGCAGACTCGTTGGAAAAGACCCTGATCCTGGGAAAGACAGAAGGCAAGAGAAGGGGATGACAGAGGATGAGATGGTTGGATGGCATCACCGACTCCATGGACATGAGTTTGAGCAAACTCTCGGACGTGGTGAAGGACAGGGAAGCCTGGTGTGCTGCAGTCCATGGGGTCACAAAGAGTTGGACATGACTGAGCGACTGAACAACAATAGATTGATTGGCCTGGCCCAGGTCACATGCTTATCTACGTTTGTGTAGGAAGGAGGTTCTCATGCTTAGAGTGTATAGACTTAAATAGTGAGAAAGAGGTATTTTTCCCTGAGAATGCTCGCACCTCATATTCTACTCCTGCTACAATGTTATTTTACAAAAAAGAAAAGGAAATCACACCTGTTACAGCATTGAGTATGGTATTGTGTCCACTAAAGTATGTCCTAGGTCACAGACATATATACTTTCTATTGCATGCGCATGAATTATCCTGTGAAAGAATTATAAGAGATGATGTAACATTAAACCATGGTGAAATTATGTGAATATATAAAGATATATATTAAAATTCACAAAAAGGTTATAAGATATCAAATACAAAGATCAGAATGATACCTGTTCTTAAAGAGGTTATATCTAATAGTAAGAGACCAGATCAACTATGTTGTGGCTTCAGTTATTATTAATATGCTAACCTATACTGTTAAAAATGCCAAGCAAAAATCTTAGCCATTGTCTGATTTTATCATATTACATGAATTTACCAGACTAACTTTAATAAATTGAAAAGTTACCACAAAATTTCCAAGGAAAACTTTTTTAATATTTATTTTCTCTAGTTAGATAAGAAATAGCTCTTTCTAAAATCTAGTTATATAAATATCTTTTGTTTTTACTTTTTAAGACTTCTTAAGAATAAGTTGGAATATGAATATATATATTTAAACCATCCTTTTCATATAAACACTTATCTAATATGATTAAATTTATAATATAACATCAAACATTCCAATTCCAAATGCTTTTGTAAGTATGAAAAATATTTTATATTTTTCAGTAATTGCATTTTTTATGTCATCAAATACTTAACTAATACTTATTACAAATGAGGCTAAACAGACTTGGCTGAATGAAAATCTTAATATTTACAGAGACAAATTTTCAAAGTATTTACCATTTTTCTTCCTTTGAGTTAATGCAGTTTAAAAGTTTAACATAAATTACTACATGAAATATTCTTTGGAACATTTTAACAAATGAATAAAAACAATAATTCAATAAATTCCCTTCATTTTCTTAGTTATAAAATGTGGTCCCAACATTTGTTTAAGCCACAGTAGCCACACAAAACCTATTTGTATCTTTCAATTGCTAACACTTAATAAGCACTCTGTTGAAGCATTTTCCAGGTCTATAAACGGAAATCTTTTCAGAAGCAGATGGTTAAACATCTATCAAAATCAGAAGGCAAAATTTATTAGATTCTGCAAAGGTAATTGATCTAGCAATGGAAGACATAATGATTTCCTTCTGACATCTTAACGTCTAGCAACACTTTGGTAAATCTATGGTAATAAATTTGTATAAATTCTAGTTTTATTTAATTTTCTTTTTTAGGCTTATTGCAATGTCATACTTCACTTTCTGACACAATATTATACAGATATTCTTAGTACTTTTTAAGCTGAACATTTATGAATGACTTCAGTTTCAGGACTTGGTTTTACCAATGGAAGATTATTTAACAATTCATCATATTTAGTTTCAAAGTAGCAAAGACAGGATTTCAGAAGCACAATTCAGATGCTTCTTTTACCTCAGAGTTTATAAATTGACATTTATAGCACTGGCTATTAAAGGAGTTTTTCTGAAAATAAAATAAGGAGAAGTATAACTTGTAAAATGCCTCAAGTCATATAGGAAAATAAATCTTTCTAATTATGTTTTATTTACAGTTTTGCTCTTTTCCACCCTGCAGATTAAGAAGTCTTATATTTCTTAAATGTATCATTTCTGCTAGGAAAGAAAAATTACTAAAGGCTGGATCATATATAAAGCTCTCCTTTTGGCAGTCAATTATTGAAATAATTAAGAATATATTTAGAAAGTATATTTATACCTTGAGAATTTGCAACTATAATAAACAGCATCTGAAAACATGCTATCTTTACATAAAGAGAACTGTAAGTCTAGAGAGAATGTATGAGGAGTTGTTTTTCCAAATACTCATCTATATTGATTATCTAATTGTTTAGCTGTTTCTCTCTATATGTAAGTGCCATTTTTTACATGGGTTGACTATAGTTAAAAAACAGAGTGAAGAAAGATGTCTTCCCATTGGGTAAACCTTTTCCAGGGTATAAAATTATGATTCCTAAAAATTTAACAAACTGTGGTTTCTTTAAAAAAAAAAAAAAAACAACTTTAAAAACACATCATTTATCAATTTCCCCAAACTCCTTTATTCTGGCTAGGGTTTTTCTGGATAGTTAATAAATTTGAGTTTTTTTGTAATCAACTAAAGCTTCCAGACACATAATCACTTTAAAATAAAATTTTAGTAAGAATCAAGACAAAACTCATTACCTTTTAAGATTCATAAGCACAAGTAGTAGAGTGACAAACAGATAAATATTCATGGATTCACCCACACTCATCTTTCACCTTCCCTCCTGTTGCTGTAGACTTCCCTCTTCCTCTCTATATAAAATATTCTCTTCCTATGTCCTGGGGCCTACTTACACCCAGTTTTTCAGGTATCATCTTTCTCCTGAAACTGTTTATCTCTTCTGTATATTCCCTAATGACAAACAAATGCATTTCTCATTGAGTTTAAGGCAACTATACCTACTTGTCTTCTGATCACCTTCACATTTATGTTCTGCAGATAACTCGAAATCAAATCTTGACACATCAACAGAACACATGTTGGATAATTCAGCATTGTCCACATAGTAATAATTATAAAATCAACAACTAACATTTACTTTAGTAATGTGCTTCATGTTCCAGGCCCTGTGCTATACATTTAGCATTCCTTATCTCATTTAACTCTCACATCAACCTTTGAGGTAAATATCTTCATTTTATAAATAAAGAAATTAGAACCTGGAGAATTTAAATAACATTTCTGGTGCCAGGCAGCTTAAAGTGGCAGACTTGAGGTTCGTAGACAGGTTTTTCCATCACCAAAATGTGTGCTCATAGCTATATCTCTATGCTTCCTCCTGCATTGCCTCATAGAGCTTTAAATGTTGATATTAATTTTAAAACACACAGTCATGGAAGCAATCTAAATGTATATTGACAGAGGAATGGATAAAGAAGATATACTACATACCTTCAATGAAACACTACTCAGCAGTTAAAAAGAAGAATGAAATAACACCACTGCAGAGGTTGTCATACCAAGTTAAGTTAGAGAAAAAGCAAATATCATATAATATCACATGTATGTTATATTTGGAATTTTAAAAAATGGTACAAATGAACTTAGTTACAAAGCAGAAATAGAGTCACAGATGTAAGAAATAAACCTATAGTCACCAAAGGAGGAAGGGGAGGGAGGGATAAGCTGGAAGATTGGATTTGACATATACACACTACTATTCATAAAGTAGAGAACTAATAAAGACCTACTGTATAGCACAGGGAGCTCTCCTCAATACTCTGTAATGGTCTATATGGGAAAACAATCTAAAGAAAGAGTGGATATATGTATACATAGAATTTATTCACTTTGCTGTAGACCTGAAACTAACACAACACTGTAAATCAACTCTACTATAAAATAAAAAAATAAATTTAAAATAAAAAGAATATCAGCAAAGAACTAACCAATGATTTTAAAGGTTATGTGTTTTTCAAATGGAAATGAAGGCAAGTAGTGTTGATTGCTTCTTCAGAAGAAGATGACATTGAACAAATTATATATTTACATTTAAAAAAATCTATATCCTCTGTCCATGGGATTTCCAGGCAAGAATACTGGAGTGGGTAGCCATTTCCTTCTTCAGGGGATCTTCCCAATCCAGGGATCGAAACTGGGTCTCCTGCACGGCAGGCAGATTTTTTTTTTTTAACACTGAGTCACCGGCGTAGCCTTTGATTTGGTAGTTCCATGTCTAGAAATCAGTGTGATGGAATAACAGGCTATTTTGGTTTATTCAATGTAAGCTGTGAGTTTGTGCTTTTCTTCAGACTGAATGCATATTACTTCTACTATTAAAACAACAGGGCTTCCCTGGTGGCTCAGATGGTAAAGAATCTGCCAGGAGTGCAATAGACCTGGGTTCAATCCTTGCGCTGGGACTATCCCCTAGAGAATGAAATGAAAACACACTCCAGTATTCTTGCCTGGGAAATCCCATGGACAGAGGATCCTGGTGGGCTACATTCCATGGAGTCACAAAGAAGCAGACAAGACTGAGCAACTAACCTTTCTACTACTAACACAGTAGATGTTATTTTAAATAATTTAATGAAAGAAATAAAAGAGTGAGTGAGATTTTTCCTGTTATATGAAAGTGGGTCTGTGCAGAAGAAGCCAATGCCATCTCTTAGGAAGGAGACAGATGACACAGACATAAATATAAGTGCTCAGCACTGGTTTATGGCACCAGGAAAAGTCAGACTGTATTTGACTCAAAGTTGTGGCGCTAAGACCCACCCTGACAGCCTGGAGCAGCCTCCCTTAAATAATACAGTCTACTTTCACAGGAGCTTGCAACACATCCTTGTCCTTTCCCTACAAATGCAACTTATAGAGTGGAAGATTGACAGCTTGTTAAAAGCTAATTAGGAAGGGGGGAAAAGAAGCAAGTTAGTACAAGCAAGGGGGTACATTTTCCTCCCTCAATTATGCTGAAGACCAAACCTCTTTTAAATGCAAGTGGGAAATAGTACATTTTTACATACTGAATGTATCATGTTAATACATTTCAAGAGTCAAAATCCTGGATGCAGAAAAATAATATATGTGTAAAATAAACAACTTTTCATTGGCATTGAAAATATGTGCATATTTCTTCCAGGGGAAAATGGCATTCTAGCTCATTAAATTATGTCAAGAATCATAGCTAAAAGTCAACACAGACTGTCACCAAGCATCACACAAATAATATGGCATGGGTTGGCAGCTGAATACTACAGACTGTGCAAATAATGACAAGGAAAGCCTGATTCCCAAACCACTTAGTACAGATTCCAGCCAGCTCTGCACTCTCAGAGGCACTAACATTATGCACAGGGAAATTAGGTTTACACCCACATCAAAAGCTGTATTTGTTAGGATAGAGGTGTAGGAGGAAATGCTGATAGCTGCACAGATGCAACCAACGTCACCAGGGAGAGAATTCTGGTTCCTGGTCCCACCACCCTCTCTGAAGGAAGCCAAGATGTGATGAAAAATACCATCTATTTCAGAATTTCTTTAAAAACTCCTGAAATCAAGCAGATGAGGCATATATTAGAATCCTGCTATCAGATCACATTATTGACTTTCAAATCAGGTCAAATGAAGCCCAGATTGGATGAAAGCAATCCAATCAAATTTCCATCTAAGGCCAGGTAAAGGGGTCTTAAGGATCTAAATTATTCATAAGTGGCCTCTGTCCCATTTTATCTTCACATCAAAGTTTGTCAAATATAAAGTCACCCATAGAATTCTTAGACAGAACAAATATAAAGCTTTGGTTGAAATTCTTTTCTTTATTATATATTTATTTATATAGTAAATCAATGTGAATCTGGCTTGGTCATTTCCTTCAAGGAGCTATCTGCTAATATTCTAGGAGAGGAAGCAAAAATACAAAACAGATAATTAAAATACATTGCATCACATCATCAGACTAGAAAACACAGGGAAGGAGCAAAGGAGTAGTCAAATATTCTGGGGATGACAGAGAAGGTGAAGGATGGCCTTACAAGTGAGTTTCACAATTTTCCAGCTTTATCCAAACAGGTAATAGGAGAGATCAATGAGGTCACATCTCTCTTTCCTCCTAGCTAGACTTGCTAGTTAAACTCCACCCTTGGCAATGAATAGCCTTGGTTTCGGAGAGGGATCTAATAACATTCCATCCCAATCACTTTTTCTAGGACCAGAAGCTGCTCCTCCCAGTGTCTCCCTACAGACTAGCAGAGTGTCACAGAATTGCCACTGACTAGCGTCTAAACAAAGCTTTAGACAGAAATTCTATTTCTGTCTTTTTTTAATACAGTATTTTTTTCTTTATGGTCATTCATGATTCATTTTAATTGAGCTCAATTTGGAAATTAACATAAAATAGAATACAAAAATACACTTTCTTGCAAGAAATGATTGTTCTTCAGAAGGGAATACAATGCTTTCTTCCTGCCGTGTTTATAATTCTCCTTTCACAGGGACCAAAATTTTTGGTAATATTAACTGGACATTTAAAATGAGGTTTTATTATAAGAAATGATAAAATGTTTCAGTTTCTTATTTTACATTTTGCTTTGTCTAATATTGACTGGCACATTTATTTGTCTGTCAAATAGTTGCTCATTATCTGTGTTTCTTTTCACTTCTCTTGGAAAATATAAGCAAACATATTTATTACTAATAATGTTAGGAAGAGATTGATTTTCCTCTGTTTTACTACTCAGTGAATAATTCTTTAGCAGCTGCAAAACATTAAATGTTAAGTAGAAATACAACGTTGCTTCCTGAAGTGGTTCTGGAATAACAAAATGTCACAGTTTCACACTTGGGAAGCTTTGTTGGGCTCCCTAAATGCTGTTCTTACTTTTATAGGCAATAATAGTAGGAGATGTGAAAATCAGATGGCAGGGAAGGAAATTTGCCTGTAAAGTACAACAAAATCACAGACCCTTCAAATTTAAGAAGTTTAATTCCTCCAAAAACTTCAATCATTGGTTCATTTTCAATTCTTAGAGTTCTCTGACAAAGCAGATAACACAAAATATTACTCAACTCAAGGACAAGAGACTCCAAGTACCTAAGGAAGAAAAAAGCTGAAATGTAATTGATTGTGAATGACCTTTCACTGAAGTTAACTTCAAGCCTTCCATACTTTCCTGATCTGGCTTGTATCCTGGTAGGAGTGATGGGTGCCTCACTGAAACATGAACTGATTTTGAAATGCAAAGGATGGATGGCTCAGCAAGGATCTTGCTGAGGTTACAGTGAGTAAAGAGAGTAAAGAGATACATAAGGTCTCTTTAAAAAAGTAATTAATGTGGGAGCACTTACAAAGAAAAAAATGTTTTAGAAAATGTTACACCCTTTTTTACTTTCAGGGCTATTGATATGCTACACTGTCAGTCCACAAAGAGAATTAAGAGTAAATAAGCTGCACTTTTAATTAAATTAATATATGAAAATTTAGTTCTAACATTAATTCCCAGATCTGTAATTTTCATCCTTATCATGACTACTACTATTTTAATAGAAAAGTATCAGTCATGCAAGGAAATACTTAAAGCTGTAATAAACCATAAAAAAAAAAAAGGGAAACAAATACAAGTCTATTCCCACGGGCACAAAAGTTTCACACCTCTTTTGACTGCATTTTGCTCTTAATAGATGGAAACTTTTTCCCCTTCAAAATGAAAAAAATATTCCTGGAACTATAAAGCTGAACTGAACATATGACATGTTCAGTAATTGCTGATGCTATTCTGAGACTGAGATAGGCTGGAAATAAAGTAAAATCTGAACCACATCATAATCATCTGAACCTGAGATGTCTTACCTTCATCCTATAATGGCTATTAGGCTTCAGTGAATGATAGAGGACAGTTTTACATTTTTTATTGTGTTTCAAACCAATACCACCAACTCTTTCCAGGGTTACTTTTGAGTTAATTAAACAGATGTAAACTTGACTGACCATATAGGTCTTAGCTCTAAAACCGTATACAATCATTATAGGCTGGCAAAAACAGAGACAGTGCTTCATATATATATATGTCTATGCATAATATATGTTTTATATATATATACATACACACATATATATAATGTGTATTTATATAAATATAAATGTAAATATAAATATATATTTTCCTCAATATTCTTGACCATGGTATTTCCCTGGAAAAAAATACTCCAAGCCTAAGAACACACTTATTAGCGGGTAAAGAAGGATCCTAAAAGTTATACAAATGTGGAGGGCTGGGCAACTTTTTCTATCAGTTTTGGCATCTGATTAACAACAAAGAGCCAGTGTCCCAGAGCATCAGTGGACATTGTTCATAAGTAGAATACTTTTACGGTGAAAAGTGATAATGTGTGTGTATTCATGGTATAGTGTCAAGTGGAAGCCGATCACTGTGTCTAACGAATGCCAAAATGGCTAAGATGGGAAAGGAAAAATCTAAATAATTAACCAAATGCATAGTTGATTTCTGAATAATCCAAAGACGATGGCAGAAGGACAGTTAATTCCAATGTCTTCTTGTTTTCCCTTGAAAGAAACTGAAGAAAAACTGTTGAAGAGTCAACAACAATAAGCCAATATAATTTTTTTTTAATCCGTCTTTCTGTCTATCCTTTCATCTGTCTAAACAAGCCCTCAAAAGCCTTTGGCTTTTGTTGATTGAAACATCCAGCATAATAACAATTCTGATGTGTGTAATGTAGTGCATGAAGTGAAAAGGCATCTCTAACCAACCTTTTAAGTCAACTGTTTTGTTTTAAGCTTCACACCATGGGGGGCGGGGGGGTCCAATAGGATGATCCAAACTGTCACTCTGAAACATTTAGTGATGCCTGATTCTAATTAAGCATATCAACTGATGCCTGACTTCAGTGAGACAAAGGGTGCCATCAATTTGATAAGACTTCACTAAGCAGGGTTTAAAATTAATTCATAATTTCTTTTATGTTTGTCATGTGTTGTGAAAATGAACTGCCATTCAATTTTTCATAAGCCATGCACAAGCAGAAGATTTAATTTCAGGCAATGTTCTGGAAGGCCTGGGTAGTTTGGAGAGCAAATTATGATTCCATACTGTGATCTTCATATAATTGAAGCAGCAAGCAAAACTATCTGGCATGTGGATATTGACATTCACTATCAAAGTCTATACACATTTATATGCTAGACAACTTCCACTATTTTCTCCCTGTAATTAACCCCTGAATGCGCCTCAAAAGCCCTTTTATTAAGCTGTACCAAGTGTAATATTTAAAACTTTTAAATAAAATATTCTATAATTATGGAAAATGGGGTAAGAATTGTGAAGTTTCAGAAGCAGTGAAAATAAATGGTGGCAAATGATGATCATCAAAGCCATCTATACTCAGCATTCATATAGTATAAGTCAATATTTATTACTATAAATGTATAATAATAAGCAGCTGGCTGGTGTCAAGAGCACCTGGTTGACAATGCACCCAGAAATTCAATAATCTTAACCTATTTATGAGAATTATGTCACTATCAAATATCATCTGGGGAGAAATTATAAGGATCCTTTATAAAATCAGGAGGGATATGTTATGGGAAGATCTCAAAGAATTTTAGATGAGATATTGTCTCCCTATGCACAAGTGTTCTCAGAAGGGTCAGTCTCCTTCATTCATACTATTGGCAGCTGGAGTAAAAGATTCATTTTGAAATTGAAGTTGTTCATATTGGCTTTTCAGAATGGAGCATATTAAATCTGTAGTTTCATACAGATGTTTCAGGACAAAGCTCAGGAAAGAAACTCGGACTGATTAAGTTAATAGGTTCTATTATTTCCTCCAGTGGGAATGAGGTATAAATCTATACTGTAGACCAGAATCTACAAGATAGAAGAAATTTTTAAAGGTGAGTTTTAATTTAACTATGACTTTATTTACTGTTCACAGACTTGAAGCATAAACTGCAATATATTTTAGTTGATTATACACAACGTGCTTTTTGTTTAAGACCAAATAATCATTTTTGACTTGAAGAGGCACTGAACCATTTTCTAAGAACACAGATAAATATCATCCAGCTTCTCAAAAGATAAAAGCAGACTTGAGTGGATGCTTCAGCAATAGCCAAAACCAAAACCAAAACTAACCCAGTAATACTCTAAAGGTGACAAATGGCATGTTTCATAATTATTTGGGCAAAAATGTAAAGCAAGAATTTAATCGCCTATTAAGATAAATTTTAAATGATTTTTTTCATTTGTAATATCATTATGGTGAGACAAGAAAAGTGGATATGATAGCCAAATGTTTAAAAAAAAAAAAAAAACATGTTTCTGTCAGCTGGAAACCCTTATGTCTGTTTTGACAATCCAATCACACTTATACAGACTGTCACAAAGGGAAAATCTTTCAGTTTCCTCTCAGCAAGATCATTATGAGCCTTTCTTATTGATTGCTTCCTGTAGTATGTATAATCCTCTTTGTGGCTCTGTGCTATCCAGGGAAACTGTTGTGTGTAAACAACCACAGGTGATTAGCGATCAATGAGTGATTTTAACCTACAAGATAAATGCAATAGGACAAGGACCTTCATGTTAAGAGCTGTTTAGTTTTCATTCCCTACGGATTTAACTTGATTCTTTTCAGCAGAAGGGAGAAGAACACGGAAAATCAATGTTGCTGGTTGAGTTCAACACAGTTGAGCTCTTCTGCCCATGAGAACAGTTAGATGAACATTTCCAGTTGAAATTTTAAGCTACATCACGAACTGTAATTTTTCTAGTATTTGCATATTTGGCATTTTGTGGTATGCTTTGACAAAACATTCTGCTAATGACTCATTTCTACAAGCCCATTTTGCATAACCCACACAATGCTTCTCTACAGAAATGTGAAGTAAGGTACACAGCAGATCTAAGTTGAAAGTTATTTAATTGTCAAGACTAAACAGATTGTGGTTATATGAAGAACCAATGAAACTATCACAGTTTTATCATTTATGTGGACATATCATGGAATTTAAAACTCTTGGAGATAAAAGGAGCCTTATCAATTACCTATTACAAAAGTTTTAAATACGACTGACCATTAGAATTACCTGATCAGCTTTTTAAATGTAAACATTCCTGAGTTTTTTTGTCCAAGTACACTCAAGCAGAACCTATGGAGGCCTGGATATTTGAATTTTTCAAAGGTCCTCAGATGGGCTTCCCTGGTGTCTCAGAGGTTAAAGTGTCTGCCTGCAATGCGGGACACCTGGGTTCAATCCCTGGGTTGGGAAGATCCCCTGGAGAAGGAAATGGCAACCCACTCCAGTATTTTTGCCTGGAGAATCCCACTGATGGAGGAGCCTGGTGGGCTACAGTCCACGGGGTTGCAAAGGGTCGGACATGACTGAGCGACTTAACTTTCACAGATGGGAATATATTAAGAAGAAAAAGACGTGTATAAATGGTCTCATAAATAAATCTATTTTAGCAAAAAGATTAAAAGTGTTTATTGTATACATATTTTTCCATATGCTACATAAATATATACATACATTGCAAATTTCTGGAGGCATACAAAACTAATTACACTAATATCTTCTTGAAATAAGACATACAGTCTAGATAAGGGAAGAGATTTAGGTTCATTGTCTTATAATCTTTTGGTTTTGTTTTGTGTTCAACTTTCATTGCTTAAAAAAAATTCAACTTTTAAAATAGGTTCATCAGGCCTTTGTGTTGATCAGCTAAATTCAGGACATGCTGATCCACTCATTTCACTCCCAAACATCATCCCTGAATCAGCTGAGAGATAGAAAGTTGGGTGGGGTACAGATCACCATCCCTAAACTCTGCTTTTACCATCAAGGATACATGTGTGCCAAATTGTTCCAGTCGTGTCCAGCTCTCTGCAACCCGAAGGACCGTAGCCCACCAGCCTCCTCTGTCCGTGGGAAGAGACCATGGCAAGCCTCCATCAAGGATATCTGTCATCAGCTACTGATGCTGACAGCTCCTGAGGTGACGTCTTTTCTCAGTACCTCTGTCTGTAGGATTTGATTGAATGGGATGCAGAGTACAGAAAAAGGGGTAAGGGCCTCCCTCAATCTGGAACGTGTTCTGGCCCTCCTATCAAGCTAATGATTGCAGAAGCCAAGCTAATGATTAAATACTCATTTGTTCTTAACTGTCATAGCCTAGAACAATACACAGTTTCTAATTTGTGCCTCCTTGATATTTTATATACACTAGCAGTATCAGTCAAGACAGATGAAGACAGACAGTCAAGATGGACCACAGTCTCAAAGAATGCCAAAGTTTCAGGGGTTTAACAGGACAAACAAGTTTCATTTGTAAATACCCAAATGCCTCTCACTGATAGGTGAATTATTTCATAAACTTATGAGACTGAGTTTATCATTAAGAAAGAAACAAAAAGGCACCTGAGAAGCTAATATAGTCACAAAAGGCATTAGTTGAACTAACATTATCTGTTAGTTATATACTCATAATTAATAACTCATGCCCTTACTTTGAACCAGTGTATCTTAAATCTGGTCATTTTTCTAACAGTCTGGATGGTCTCCTTGCCCATTAAATGATCTTAGAGCTGCAGGATGGAAATAGAGAAGATGGTAAAGGAATAAAATTATTAACTGCACAATTTGAAATTTTGTGGTACAAGTGAATTCAGAATACTTGCCTTATATTGCTATGTATGTCTCTGTGTTCACCTGAGTTTTATTTTATGTGATTTTACATACTAATCTAAGGGGAAAAAATCTTATTTCTGTAACATTTCTAAAGAATGAAAAGAAATGTACTAATTCAATAAAGATAGAGTACAATTAGAATTGCTTCAAAGTCCTTCAATTTGTTAATATACAAACTGCCTAAAAAAAAAAAAAGGAAAAAAAAAAAAAACAAACTGCCTAACACATGACAGTGAATGCTGAAGCAAAAACACCAATGTTAGGGTAAAAATTAAGGCAATAAAGTCTTCCTTTCCATGTTATAATGCTAAAACAATGGTGGTACAGTAAAACAAGGCATATACCTTGTAAACCTCAAAGAATGATATATAGTCTATATGCCGATTCATGAAAGGTTACACAAGTTGCTTCATTTTAAAGGTAGTTTCTTCAATCTTATGGCACCTTTCAGCTGAGAATTTTAATTTAACATCTGTGAAAATGCAACAGTAAAACTTCAATAATAATATCCACAGGTTGCCATCTGCCATTGTAATTCCATTCATCCAAACAGATTCACCATGGTGTCACACTGCTTAGATGTCATTACCCTTATAATGCTAGAATAAATGAGAGAAGTACTTTTATAGTGCTTATTAACCTAAAATGTATAAACCCATAGTGTAGGAACCTGAAATAATGCAAATTAAACACACTGTAATAAACATGAAATGCATGGTACTTATGAGGAAGTGTAGGAGGTAGACACCTATATGGCCATGCTTAGGATGAAACATGGTACCCTTAAGGAGAAAGCAGATGCAGAAACTGGATTTATAAACTATAAAACCGGAATAAGTATTTGAAAGATTAAAAAATGCAACATTCTTAGGCTATTTTGTTAGAGCTGTTACATAGAATTCTAGATCTGATTTTTGCCTTCGGACAACAGAGAGCCCAGCTAGCATTTGAGTAGACACAGAAAAAGATTAAAATACATTGACAATCTATTACAAATCAGAATAAAAAGTACCCTCAAAACTTTGTTTATAAAACTTACTACATTTGCACTTCACAACAAACTTATGAGGTTGATATAATGACCCCCATTCACTGTATTAAGACTGATTGAATGCCCTACCCAGGAATTTGGTCAATTCAAACTCTTTCAGTTATAACATAGTCTGAAGAACAACCTTTTTCTTTAAAAAATGAGATATCCAGGACCATCCTTTCAACACAGGCCTCTGTTCATAAAATATTCTCTCAAGAAAATATTTCTTGTAATTAAGCCTTTAATCATCTTGATGGTTGACATTACTAATCTTACTGATACAATGAATATGCTAGGCCTTGAGGGAGACCTGATAAAAATAAATTAAAGGAGGCTCACATTTTGGGGAAAAAAGGAAACAGATGTCTCCCACATTAAAAATAATTTTGGAAGACTTAAAAATTATTGCTTTAGATCAGGATTTGGCACATTTTTTAACTGCAGTGGTCCAGACATTAAATGCTTCAGTTTTGAGGGCCATAGGTCTCTGTTTCCACTAATCAATGCTGTCACTGCAGCAGGATAACAGTCATAAGCAGTAATTAGATGAATCAACAGGTCTGTGTTCCAATAGAAGCTTATTTATGGACACTGAAATTTGAATTTCATAGTTTTTACATGTCTTGAACGATCTTTCATTTGATTCTGTTCAACCACATAAAACTGTAAAAAACATTCTTAGCTTGAGGGCTGTAGAAAAATAAGCAGCATGCTGGGTTTGACCTCTGGGCTGCAGTTTGCTGACACTTACTTAGATGACCCTGCTTGTAGAAATTCTTGTGCCAGTTGCAAGTGAAAATAATAAATGCTTGGAAAAAAATAAAAATAACATAAAAGAGGAAACTACTCCCTTTGAAAGATTAATATTAATGTAGTGATCCAATAATCTTCAGGAAGTGAGTGATAATTTTGAACAACATAATATATGTCTATGACAAGTTTTGGCAACTAGTTCAATATTTTCCATGAGGTGTTACCCGTGAAATTATGTTTAAGAATTTTTAACAAGCTCAGAATAGCATTGCTGAAGTCTTTACACTATCCACAGGGATTGATACATGTCTTTGGAGACTAAAAATCATATTAGTTACCACCTTCCCTCATGGTATAATTCAATATTTCATTAGAGTTTATAAATTCTAATAATTTTTTCACCCTAGTTACTAAAAGAATGCTTTTAACACTAACAATTGGTTAAAAACATTCAAAAATACATATACAAAAATTAAATAAAATCTCAGACAAATCAGTTAGAGTATTCAAATTCTAGTTTCTGGTTTTACCGGATTTTTTTCCTGAATCACTTTTATAGAAAGTTTGTGTGTATGTATGTGTACACTCATGCCCTATATAGATTTTATATTCTCATAACAGATGGAACCAGCCACTTAGAACTTCAAGAGGCTGGAAATTGGCTGACTTTGTGGAGGAGTGGCTTTACTGGATTTTTCATTTATCCTGGCCTCCAGTGAAACTAGCAGCTATTGACCTTCAGGGCAGATAGGAAATTCCTTAATTTCAAGTTGCATAAAAAAAGTTTTAGGTTAGATTTTTATTATTGATTTTTGTCCCAAGATTTTAACTAAGAATTGTATCTCTCATTCACCAAGTTGCAGCTAAATTTCATTTCTGATATTTTTTTTTAGCTGTATGACGTTAGGCAAGTCTCTTAACTTCTTACAAGCCTCAGATGGTTTAACTATAAATGAGCTGACATGAGCAAGATCAAGAAAGGCTTCATAATCTAAAGAACTAGTTTGGATTTCAGCAAAATGATGATGGCCTGAACTAAGGCAGTCAAATTAAAAAGGAAAAGATTCCAAATTTCTCAGAAAGAGGGAACTTAGCATGGCATTTAAGAGCAATGGCTAGTCTGAAAATCTAGCTTTACTTGTGAATAATGTTGAGGTCTAGGAGAGAACACATAACTACTAAACTTCACTTTCTCCATTTATATAATGGAGATGTTAGGGAAAGCGCACTGACTGAATCCTTCCACCCTGGCCAGGCACCATAGTAACCATTTGCATAAGTTGTTTTACACAGGAGGTCCTGCTAAGGAACATAGAACTAATAAGCCTCCACCAACTAGAAGAGTTCGGGAAAGGTCAAAAGGAGACAACACATGTCCAACCACTTCCCAGAATCCTTTTCTTTCACATCCATCTTGGCTAAACAAGGCGTGTACCACCAGGAAGGACTCTGAGTCAGAATGATTGGCTAAAGACAACCCGGAAACTACTTCCAACATCATAAAACCCGAGACTGCAAGTCATATGACAGAGCTGTCCTCCTGGGTTCCCCAACCCCACTGCTCTCCACCCGGGCGCCCTTTCCCAATAAAATCTCTTGCTTTGTCAGGACATGTGTCTCCTTGGACAATTCATTTCCGAGTGTTAGACAAGAGCCCAGTTTTGGGCCCTGGGAGGGGGTCTCCCTTCCTGCAACAGAGATAACAATACTTACCTCACAAAGTTGCTGTGAGCATGTAATGAACTGAAAAGTAAATACCTACAACAAGGACTGGCTCTTTTATTGGAGAATATGCCACAGGCATGCATAACCTCTTATGTCTCCAAAGAAAAAATCTGAGATTTTAAAAATCAACCTCATCTGACATTTAAATAAGGACATGTTGGTGGCAAAACATTGGACTCAACCTGCTCTCTGATTTGATCATTACCTAAATAAAGGTTCATTTTCTGATTGAGACTGAATCATCAAGAGATTTTCTGAGAAAACAATTTGAGAATGCAAACCTTATTTTTAATCAAAAACAAGGAAATTGTAATTTATTTACAGAATGTGCTTTTTCAGGGTATATAAGATAAGGGGAAAATCTTATTTGCTAGGAATAAAGATAAGGTGTACAATGTGATCTCCATTGCAGAAAAGGACCAGAAAGCTAAGCAGCCCCATGAGAAGTGGATAGTTACTCACAATAATTCTTACCCTTCATTTAAAACCTATCTCTATTTGAGTTTCACCACAATATCTGCTTATAATTCAAATGCAAATCTTTACTATTCACTTTTTCTTGCAACCTCTTCATAAAACAACAAAGTAGAATGAATAGCTCTGATAATCTTTTATCTGCACAGAACACAAACTATCCCCCAATTTTTGTGATCCTGGTAAACTGTTAGATGCATTTAAAACCGTTCATTCATAGCTGTTTTACTTGTGCATATGTTTTTTATCTAATGATATTTTAGTCTTAGAAAACAACCCAAAGTCTTTTGCACCTTCCTCCTCCATACTGGCGGCTTCCCTGGTGGCTCAGATGGTAAAGAATCTGCCTGCAATGCGGAAGACCTTGGGTCAGGAAGATCCGGTGGAGGAGGGCAAGGCAACCCACTCTAATATTCTTGCCTGGAGAATTTCACAGACAGAGCAATCTGGCTGACTTACAGTCCATGGGGTCACAAAAAATTGGACACGGCTGAGCAACTAACACATTCTCTTTCCTCAATGCTGATATAACATTGTGTATCTTCAGGTGTTAACATTTCTCCTTCAGTGAAGGGAGTATTTGCTTACCATATTGTTATTTGGTAAATCATCCTTATTCAATTATAATACACATTTAAAGAAAGAACTATGATCTGAAAAATATGTTAAGAAAAAGAAATCTATCAAGGAATTCGCTGGAGATCCAGTGGATAGGACTCAGTGCTTGCACTGTGGGAATCTGGTTCAATTCCTGTTCAGGGAACTAAGATCACATGAGCTGCATAATGCTTCCAAAAAAAGAAAAAGAATCTATGAAAACCATCTGAGATTTTGAGGTTAGGCGATATAGGTGAGGTTAGCATTTCTGGAATGCACAGAGTCTGTGTGATGTTCTTCAGAACACAGAAACAATCCGGTCATTGCCTAATGGGATTTGCATCTACATTAAGGGAAAGTAAATAAAATATCACACAAGCTCCACTGATTTATCTGATGGTCATTATCATCTCATCACACGTTTCTGAAAGAGGAAATGGAAAAGGCCAGAAAGAAAAATAACTAATTACATCAGATCTGACCCCTCCTAAAGTGCTTGGGGTCTTCCCAAGCATCAGTGGGTCTGAGTTACCTGTAATTTTTTGACAAACTAAATAAACTGTCTCCAACACCTGCTGTCTTTCTCAACCCCCAAGAGAGCCACTTTTCCACCACTAACACACGGCCTTAACTGAAAGATGACTTTTGTGAAGTATTCTTAATGGAGGCTCATTTTCACCTACTTGCAAGTCAGGTGATGGGAAGCATGTCCTTCCTCTGTACCATAAGGCTTTCAAACCACTATCTTTCCATGTTCTTTTCTCCTGCCATTCACTGAACTTCTAGTTTCTCCCTTGTGGTACCATCAGTCACTACAGACTTTGGCATCTGATTCATGGGTCTCTCTAATCCAATTCTAAAACTGCCCTAGATGACTCCAGTGTTTCTCTGAATATTTAACTTGTTTGCCATCTCACCTCTTTGATGATTGATTCCTTCTTTCCCCAGCTAATTGTTTCATAACACCCAAGATACCCATTTTTGCTCATCACCAGTATCTCTCCTACTTGCTTCTAAGATTTCCAAGATTCCTGAGGCTTCCTGTTGTCTGTCCTTCTCAAGATATGGTTGTTTAGGACATCTGTAATTCTTTGAGCAACCTTCTAATAACTGGCACCATCACCCGTCATACCAGCCACCTTTATACCAATGTTAATCTCTCTTGATTTCAGGGGGCTTATACCAAAGGAACGTTAGCAGATACTCCCACATTTACACATGAGCTGAGCTGTAACACAGTAGCTGCCTGAGGCGATCAGTGTCTGGGATGAGTCACAGCTACCTGACTCGTCCTGCATGCACAGGAGTTATTCCCTGATCTTCAGTCAGTCATCCCCCACCTGGTCTTCAAAAGGGCTAACTCATTCATCCTCTTTAGCCCATAAGATATGTGATGAAACCATCACTCTAATCAAGATTAACAAATAAAAACTAGTTTAGTAATTCCAACCATTTAGTCCTCTGCACTCCCTGCCACCACAAACCTAAAGAATCTGTTCACACACACAAACTTCAGTAACCATGGGTGATGTCCCTATCTTAACAGTCTCCATGAAAAATAACATAGGAGTCAATTTCTTTCTGTCTATTTTTCTCCCAGTTTTAACTTTAGAAATAGCCCATCGATATTTTTTTTTTTAATTATATGAATCTTTCTCTTTTTCTCACAGATTTCCTACCTGAGGATGGATTCATTTTCTGACTGAACGCAGTTCATTGCTCTTTAGCCGACTGGAATTAATCATAACACATCAGCATATTTTTTTCTATAATTCTATAGCTTAGTAATAAATAACAACATAAATGACACAGAAAAAGGAGTTATAGCCTAATTTGTTCCTTATGAATCAACCTTTAAAAAAACAAAACTAAGAACTAACCTATTGCCACAATAACATAAATCAACTTGAAGCAGTACCATTTTTTGTTTAATAACTGTTGGAACAGGAAAACTCATACTGGTAACTGGTTGAAAAATAAGCAAGTAACTTACCTTATACTGACCTTAAGTACTCATATGCTCACTCAGACACAAACACACCAAAAACAAACAAAACAAAACATAAGCTGCCCTCAGCTAACAGAAACCCAATTCTTACATTTGCTCAGGTGTAAACCTTTGCATTTGCTCAGGTAATCCTGCCTCTGTTTTTCCTCTCACACCTCTCATCCAAACTATGAACAGATTGTGTCGGCAGCAACTTCAGACACACTGAGAGACTTCACTCTTCACTTCACTTTCAGACACCTAGAATCTTAACACTTCTCACCCCATGAATGCTACTATTCTTCTAATCTACCATACTGTTTCACTTGGATTATTACAATGTTCTCTTGAGTGACCACCTAACTCATCCATGCAAAAGTCAGAATAATCCGGTTAACACATAGGTCAAATCTTGTCATAAGTCCTGTCAAAACTTTCCTTTTTTTCTATTTATGCACAAATAAAAGGTCAAATCTTCAATGACCTTAAAGTCCCTATGATATCTGGCCTCCTAACTCTGACACTATTTCTACCCATTTTTTCCTCACAGTCACTTTTTTCTAGTTCCTCAAGAGTTATTGATATTCCTTGAATACCAGGGACATACTTCTGCCTCATGATCTCTGCACTTTCTGCTTCCTTTCCCTGAAATGGTCTTTCTTAGACATCCTCAGAACTTGCTTCCTCATGCACTTCAAAGTCTGGCTTTAAATATTTGCATATTGAAGGCTTCCATGACCAGTCTCTTTTGAAATTACAGTACCCAACTCTTCTACACTCCTGCTACCCTCCATACTTCTTATTCCACTTTATTTATTTTCCTCCAAAGTGCTTCTCATCTATAGCAAACTTAATTTGTTATGTGGTTACATTAGATTTTTGTTGACATTCCCTAAACAAAAATAGGCTCCACTCAGGTGGGATATTTTGTTATGTTTATTGATTTACCCTGAGCCCCTAGAATGATGCTTGCAATTTAACAGGGTCTCACTTAATATTTATCGATTGAGTATCTGAATTCACTTATTAATTCATCTATTGCAAGTAAAGAGAATACAGGCAATGAACATAAAAAGGTCAATAAAACTAAGCCATCACTGAGGCTGGAACTAGGCTCCACAAGTATACTGAAATAAATACCAGGAAACTATAACAATAAATAGTTTCATGCTGCTTCATCATTTATAAAACACTTTCACATACAGACGTACTCCTTAACAAAACCATGTGAGTGAGGAAGTTGTGCTATGCATTTTACAGGTAGCAAACAGCTAAGACTTCCCTGGTGGCTCAGACGGTAAAGCGTCTGCCTACAATGTGGGAGACCCAGGTTCAATCCCTGGGTCTGGAAGATCTCCTGGAGAAGGAAATGGCAACCCACTCCAGTATTCTTGCCTGGAAAATCCCATGGACAGTGAAACCTGGTAGGCTACAGTCCATGGGAACGCAAAGAGTTGGACACGACTGAGTGACTTCACTTTCACTTCTCTGTCTTTCAAACAGCTGCGGAGATCTTAGTGACTTCCTAGAGGCCACGGAGATTTTAAGAAGCAGGCCACGTTGAGTGCTTGAACAATGTTTTATCCATCCAGGAGACTATGCTTCATTACCTCTTCCAAGAGAATTCCCTAGACTTTCAAACCACCTGCCAAATTCAGATTATATTGGATAGGATGTTTAAAAACCTTGCTCCCTTTTATTATGAAAACTAGTCATCAGAACCACCAAGATAAATATGACATTAGATTAACTCTCCATCTTCTTGGTTCATGGTGTGAAGTACAAAACGCATGCTCTAAACTCTATCCTAAAAAACAAAACAAAACAAAACAAAAAAATCCTCTATCCTCTTTTCTTAGATTATCTCATTCTATCCAGTTTCCTTCATGGAGGTGGAATAGCCTTTTACATACTTGTGTTGCATTTCCTTCAGTACTTACATTTCATTTTCAATGAAACCCTATTTAATGAATATTTATGAGTATGTCCCTGCAGTGTTCATTCAATGTGTAGACTTCCCTTCACAGCAGGCTGCAGTTTTACATTTTGCTTTTTATTGCTAAAATGTTAGCCATACAAACTGATGTTGCTTAGGAAATATGAAGATGACAGTTCCTCTTCTAACTGTAACATTTCTACCAGAGCCACTAGGTGCAACATTGATGGTGATAAAAAATAATAAACAACAATAATTAGAATAATTGGCCCCAACCCTGGGGTAATATGCAATTTACATTTTTGATAGGTGACATTAAAGAGTACGTCTCCCAGTAGGTGCAAAGTTTCCTAGATAAAACATTCATCATTTCTAAAAGCATCAAGTGCAGATGCTGGCATAAATATTCTCTTCTTACCTGAAAGAGAGTCAACTAGTTCATTCGCTATCAGGTGTCATCAGGAGGAATTATAGGGAGGAATTAATTTGAAAGAGCTTATTGGATAGACATATACTTTAATAAGGAATTCCCAGGAGGGTCAGTGGTAAAGAATCCACCTGCCAACACAGGAGATGCAGGAGATGTGGGTTCGATTCCTGGGTCAGGAAGATCCTCTGGAGGAGGGCATGGCAATTCACTCCAGTATTCCTGCCTGGGAAATTCCATGGACAGAGGAGCCTGGTGGGCTACAGTCCATGGGGTCACAAAGAGTTGGACATGACTGAGCAACAGAACATACGCACACACACATTAATAAAGACATTTGATCCTCCCAGAAAAGATTTGGGAAATTAAGTTGCTCTGTTTTTCTTCTCTTTTTGTAAGTGACAGTGATTATCTATAAAATATTCCATTATAACTACAGAATCAAAAATCACATAATTCCCATCCACTCAGCGAAAAGGTAACTTCAATTAAAACTCTCAGTGGGTGGTCTGACATCTGATACTGTGTGGGCAAATCTGACAACCTGCCATGTACTTCAAATTCCTTTAAGGTGAATGTACAACTTAGCTGGTAATTTACAAGAAAGAGAGAATATGCAGGAATGCAAAATAAATGACAACAACCATATGGTGCTCAGATTGTAAACCCCTGATGACAAGAAGATAGCTGATCATCTTGCAAACGTTACAAGTTTTTCCTCCATCTGAAGCCATTGTGAAGCACTGAATTATGCAAGGAGCACTTTGCTCTTCTCATATCAGGGAAAAGTAAGAACTACATTAACTTTTGTCCATGAAACATGGATTAAAGGGATTGTATCTCATATGCCAAGTTGATATAAGACCTCTGGATTGGGTATGTTTATAGAAACTGACCTTCACAAGAAAATTCAGATATTCTGTAATAGAGAATTCTGTAAAAATGGTATCTATAATAATAACTGACCTTTCTTTTAAAACTTTATTCCTTTCAGAAGTTAACTATACATTATCTATTGTGAGAGTACTTCTAATTGCCACTTCATTGATGACAGAGGAAGAGAAAAACAGATCTCAAGTTGAAAATTAAGACAAAAGCCATCTTATTATCTGTGAAACTTCGTTCAATTCAAACACTGTTAAGTGCCTTATACGTGTCACAAACTATTTTAATTATTCCAATAAGTGCCTGAGATAGGAATAATTAATATCACTTTAACAGATAAAATCATTGAGATTCAATAGTTTGTCTATGATCACAGAAGGCAATGTATCACATAGTTGGGATACATAGCACCCTTCACAAGGCAAACTGGAATGTCATGAGCTTAACTGGCTCCCTGAAGAAGGTTATATGGTGACCCTGAAGCACAGAGGATCAAAAAGCTCTGTCACAAGTTTGTGACCCCAGGCAAAAAATTAAATTCCTGAGTCTCAGTTTCCACATATAAAAGAATACAAACACTAACCACTCCCTAAGATTAACAATAGGTAACTCAAAACTCCACATGTAAAATGTGAAGTTTACATTAAAAGTTGTTTAGAAAAACTCCTTGGTCATGGCAATAAAAACAAATAACAGAAATCAATCTACAGGTGTATTCCAGGAAATCTGTGTGTGACTCTGAATGTTGGGGAATTTCAATGACTTAGAAGAGGGCTGTACAGTTCCTACATACAAGGCCCTGGGCTGGGCATGACCAGGTCTTCAGAGAAGTATGAGACTCTGAGAGTCCCTCGTCCTCTCACTGCAAAGGTAGGCTACGGGGACATAGGGCTAGGACCCCTGAGTAGCTGCTCCCTTGCTCAGGATGAAGAAACCTTTAATATCCTCTGTGGCACATAGAATGACTAGATGAGAATGGAAGGCCAGTTCCCCTCAGTGGTCCTCACTTACTCTTGGAAAATATACACATACTCACAGTTCCAAGAATGGTCTTTCTAACTTCATGCCCTCTCCTATTCATCCTCTCTTTCTTCAGCCTGGGAAGAGTCAGTGTCAGTACCGTGAAGGGAGAGAGAGGTGAAGTAGGTGAAAGAGTTGTAGAAAAGATTGGTCATGTCTCTACCTCTTCCCATAAGTTTCCGAGCCTTGGTTAGGCCTGAGCTGGGAGAGGGGAGAATTCAAATCTGATGAAATTTTCAGCTTTGCTAGTATACTAGACTTTAAATATTCAAAATTTAAAAATTATATATTTCACAAAGTGTCCAGAAAAGCTATAAGGAAATTTTTAATTATCAGGAGAAAAAATGATTTGTCAGAGCTTATTAAAAGGGGAAGTGGTAAGAAAAGACTCAATTGGCTTTTTGCATATAGGCTACCCAAATCAACAGACAGTAAAGGTGCAATACAATTATAATGATGTAGGCACTGTATTACTGGATTGTCCTAAGGTTTGGAAACACCTGGTTAAGGTTTATTCTAAAGTCAGAACTGATAATGCATTCAGTTCAGTTCAGTTGCTCAGTTGTGTCCGACTCTTTGTGACCTCACGAACTGCAGCACACCAGACCTCCCTGTCTATCACCGACACCTGGAGTCCACCCAAACCCGTGTTCATTGAGTCAGTGATGCCATTCAACCATCTCATCCTCTGTCGGCCCCTTCTCCTCCTGCCCTCAATCTTTCCCAGCATCAGGGTCCTTTCAAATGAGTCAGTTCTCTGCATCAGGAGGCCAAAGTATTGGAGTTTCAGCTTCAACATCAGTCCTTCCAATGAACACCCAGGACTGATCTCCTTCAGGATGGACTGGTTGGATCTCCTTGCAGTCCAAGCGACTCTTAAGAGTCTTCTCCCACACCACAGTTCAAAAGCATCAATTCTTCTGCGCTCAGCTTTCTTTACAGTCCAACTCTCACATCCATACATGACCACTGGAAAAACCATAGCCTTGACTAGATGAACCTTTGTTGATAATGCATTGAGTCCTGTCTTCATCCATGCTCCCCAAAACACGATTTTATAAAATTTATAACCACTAGTGTGGTTCTCTGCCTTCATGCAGCATCTAATCACATATACATATGGAATGTAAAAGAACATTACAAGATTCATATATGATGAGTAGTAAAGATGGAACCAGTAACAAAACCTCATATGAACAAAGAAATGAAAATCTCTGAGTACTACTCTAGAGAAGGAATTGCTTTAACATGGATAGATTTTGGATGGATGGTACAGGATGATGGATGATGGTGAACACATAAAACAAGTGAATTTGTTTGAAGTGGATTATTCTCAGAATTTAGTGAGAAACAAGATTGGGATCAGACAACAGCAATCCCTACAAAGCAGACTCATGTCTGCATGCTCAGTACTAAGTCATGTCGGACTCTTTTGCAGCTCCCTGGACTGTAGCCCACCATGCTCCTCTGTCCATGGGATTTCCCAGGTAAGTATACTGGAGTGGGTTGCCATTTCCTCCCCCAGGGGATCTTTCTGATCCAGGATCAAACTCACATCTCCTGCACTGTAGGCGGGTATTTTATCACTTGCCACCTGGGAAGCTCAAAAGCAGGCTCAGGTGAATTTTAATCTCTGTGGCAAGCTAGAAATTGATTTTTGAGTTTCATGATTAGAAAGGGAAAATTACAGAAGATAACAGTGTTATCTAGGGAAACTATAGAGTTGGGGACCTAGACCTATATGAGGTTTCATGGTATAATTCAGTTACAATTAGGGAAACTAAATTATCTTTCTCAGAATATAAGAGATAACTCTTGTAGTTAGAAAGGTAGTCTTTTTTGACCTAATTATTCACAGATAAGGTGAAAACAGAAAAAACAAAAACACACCATTTAAAGAATGAAGTTATACTTAAAAAAATTTATCTTTAGGCCTGGATTTTTAGAAGTATTTCATTGCATGATCACTTAAAAATATTTTAAAATAGAACTAGTGTATAGTAAGATCTTAGAGTTTTTAACACACCATGATTCTAATGAAAATGACAGTGCTAAAATAGGAATGAATGACAGTTAGAGAAGTTTTGAATGACACATAATTTTGAAGATCTCTGCATCCTAATTGGAGTGGGAGAAATCAGAGGAATCACATAGATGTTACTTTAAAAAATAAACTTTTTAAACAGTAATGTTCTATTTCTCACTCTGGGTGCTGATTTATTATTATGTAAACTATCAATATATATTTTTCAAACTTTAAGTCTATGGTACATTTAAAAATTTAACATAATTTAAAAATTACCTTAGAAATATTTCAAACTGGTCATTTTAGAATATATTTACCAATATATATCTGTCAAATGATCTGTTCTTTATGGGAAAAGTCATCATTATCTCCCTTGTTCTATAGATAGCCTACGCTTTGGCAGCAGGTTCTCCCTCTCTTTTACTCTGAATCTAGAAATGGGACTGCAATTCTTCAGCTCCCAGGTTGGCACAGTGGTCCTGTGAGGTGGGCAGCTGAAGAAAACATCTGGACAATAATAGCTGTTGCAATTCTACATTTTATCCAGGTTGGTGTTTTTTAATTGTTCTGAATTGGTAATAAGCATCTGCCTCAGAAGTTTCTCTTCTCATTACTGAAGGCATTGGGCTGGTTTATCAGTCAGAGAGTTACTACTCTTTGAATTTTTTAAATGCACCATTTTTTCTTCAAAATGTTGTTAGTCCAAAACCCTTGTCAAAATACCAACATCCCCAAAAGAACCTCAATGGTTTACTTTCATTTTTAACATACAGCTCTCTAAAATGCCATTTTTTAAAATAAGTACTTAAAATGGATTATATTGTTTACATCTATACAGGGCTTTTTCTGTCACAATAAACAGTGCTTTAGTGAATGTTCCTGGCTTCCCCTTCCCTCCTACTCTTCTCCCCAAACTAACCCCAAAGGCCTGGACCATGGTGTGTTTCTACATGTGTGGTCTTAATCCTTTTTTAATTTTTAGGGAGACTATCAAGTTGCCAAAGAATTCCCACATGAAAATAAACATTAAAAATGGAAAATAGGTTTTAAAAGATCATAACATTAAATATTCTAAAACAATTCTGGATAAGATGCCAATTAAAATTTTATTAAATGCACATAAATATTATTTTCTATTCAAAGTAATCATATAATCTTAGAACCAGATGATCTCTTAAAAGGAATCACCAGTTTGTAGGTTTTAGGTATATCTGCTCATATGCCTTTTAACGAAATATTTTTAAAACTATGTACTTTCATATATTTCACTTCTAAAATGTTTTTTCATAAATTTAACACTTAAAAATATGTAATTCCCAATACACCACAAGTATTGGCAGGTTAAAATAATGTTTGTAAAAAAAAAAAAAAATAATGTTTGTAACTTTTATTTGTATCTGATTGATTCTAAATGTCACATCAGTTTAATAAGCACCATGGTGTATTAAAAAATATACTAAATCAACAAGCTTTGCTGAAATAGCTAAAATATTTTACATAGTTTCTTTTTATCCTTGAATTTTTATTTGATTTCACATCTCCCTCAAAAATGCATTTTAATAGAATAAATGTTTTACATATGAAAGACCTCTGTTGAGCATCCTCTTAAAATTTTCTGCCATAAAAACATGTATATAAAAAGAAAAAAGCAAAAATTCCTGTGATCAGGAGAATCTAAGTGTTAACATTTTCTTTTCAGCTTTAACTTTTCTTGTAATTATTTTTAGTATCTACTTGATTAAGACAAATAAACATCAGTTTTGATAATTACTAAACAAAATCAAAATAAAGTGGAAATTCATTTCTTAATGAGATGGATGGTTCTTGATTCTATTAATACAACCAGTTCATGTACTCAAGGCTGAATATTTTTATTGTTTTTATTGCTTTAATAAGATGATATTCGAGATACTTTTTATTGTTAGTTTTTATTTTTATATGTCAGTCCTGAGAAAATTAATATCCATAAATAAGAAAATGAGAATAAAAAGAGTTTTGTTACAGAAGTGTCATTCAATTCTTTGAACTCCTTCCAAATTATGTGCCAGAAATCACATAGTAATCTGTAATAAAAAATTACTGTTAATGATCTCAGCTGACAACTCAATTAACATCACCTTCAATTTTGTTGAAAAGGAAGAATTGGAAATTAACTGACTCGTAAAAGAATTTTTTTACTCAGTCATTCTCTTTCTCAATAGACTCACCAATTTTCTAAATTTTCTTTGTTTAAGGCTCTGAAGATGTTTGAATTCATTTATCAGATATATACGGAAGATTCGACGAGTTAGAAGAGGGAGATCATACCATAATCATAGATCAATCAGAAATTTTAAAAATATTTCCTCAAGATTGCTTCATCTTAGAAGATGTTTAACCCATCCCTGAGACTTTTAAATCACAAATAAAGTGCACTTATAACAGGAGAAGAAACAGAGCACATGTGATATCTCCAAAGCAGTCACATTTTCAGAATGATCTATCTTAGAGTGAAGTGTGTATCATTATTCAGGATGGACAATGATTCCTTTAGAAGTACTGATTCTGAAACCTTTGGGAAATATTAAAAGTTCCAGGATTTGTTACTTTAGCTTAAAGATCACAGTTATCAGGGCTTCCCCTGTGGCTCAGCTGGTAAAGAATCTACGTGCAGTGTGGGAGACCTGGGTTTGAACCCTGGGTTGGGAAAATCTCCATGGAATGTATAGTATTTTCAGTCACTGTAACAAAAGATTTTCATATATGAACTTATTTAAATCTCAGAATAGTCATGGGAGATGGGCACTATTGGTCTTTCCATTTTACAGATGAGGAAACTGAAGAATAAAGAGGTAAAGTGACTTGCTCACGATATTTAGCACCCAAGCAGCTTGACTGCTGTGACCGCACACCTACTGCTATCCCAGAAAGAGGTCATACTCTTAGTCAATAAAATTACTTTCCAGGGAAGATACATAGCATTAGAAAAAAAGGGCAAAGTGATTAGTTATTTTCAAAAAATAACTTCCAACTTTTTTTTCCATTCCCTTTACCCCTAATCTGCCATTTCCCCTATTCTGAGAAGGAACTCTGCAGTTCTTGAAGAAGGCTGCACAATTAATTAAAAAAAAAAAATTATCTTGGAAAAATTCAGCCAATGCCCACTGGGATAAATTTAGTAATTCTATGAAAGCATAATAGCTTCTATAAAACATAATATTAAAGCATTTACCTATTTCCTAGAAATAACTTCTCAGTTTCAGAATGTGTACAAATGTGTTTGGATTTATGGAGAGAAATGGCTTTTTTAAAATTTAAGCTATATTTCCTAATAAAGTTAATATTATATAAGAAAATTTGTTGAAAAATAATTAGTCACTAAATTGAGTTGATTGGTTTTAAAGTGAATGATGTGGTATTCGTAAGACATTCAATTTTCTTATTAATTGTAATTGTACTATATTTTCACATTTAATATTCATGTGGGAATTATAATTAGGTGAAAGTTACAAAAGGAAAGCATTGCGATTTCATAGTTTTCTAATGGTCAAAAAATGTTGCTCCTTAGCATTTAACTAGAATTTTTATTTCAAAAGTACTATTAAGTATATAAAAACATAAAGTAAGTACAATTGCTTATGTAATTATGATATGGAATCTTTTAAAATCACTTTTAGTACTAATAAAGATTATTTAACATAGTAACATTTATTTTCATATATCCAAATCCTGGTTTCTATATCAATAGGTTTGAAAATCTGTGGGAGATGGTAAGGTTTATAAGATATTTATTGGTTAGAATTTTTTTCTCACTCATCTGTTCCTTTTACTAAGTTGTTATATTTTATATCTATGAAAAGGATCAGTCATGATTAAAATAACTAGATAAAAATCTATGACACCATAATAAAACATATTATGTGAAATTAAGTATGAAGGGGACCTTGCTAGAAAATACGAAGCTTTATTTTTTATTCATGTTTTGTCAAAGTAAAGAATTCTGTTTTTTCTTAAATTAAATCCATAGTTTATCTTAAAAGGAAGATAATGAAAACCATAGAGGGAGATAAGAAATAGATAAAATCAAATTTGAAAATATATAAAACTTTAGAATAGTACACATAATTTTATATAATAGTTATAAAACAGTTATATCACTAAAAAAAAAAAAAAAACCCAGAACTTCATTCTAATAGCACAAAAAATTCTCAAATGCAAATTGCCTGCAGTGGACAAGAAGGTAATGCAAATAAATACACAGTGGGCTAGGTAAAAGTGTGTGAAACGGAAGTTCCATGTTCTGTCTAAAAGAGGAAGCCATTAGTCAGCTATGGAAAATGGTTGCCAGTGCTCAGTGCAAGACAGAAATTTTTTTTGGCTACATGGTGTGGCATATGGGATCTTGGTTCCCCAAATAGGAACTGAATCCACTCTCCCTGCATTGGAAGCTTGGAGTCTTAACAACTGGACTTACAGGGAAGTCTCATGGATTTTTTTTTTTTTTTTAATGTAAAATCTTCCAGTTATTCAAAGTCAGCCATTGACTCCATTTCTTTTTAAACTACTACAGTGAGCTTACTTCCAAGATGGCCATTATCAGTTCTTTAAGCCCTGTATGCACATGACATTCCTCCACAGGGAGCGGCTCAAGTGACACTGTGTCAGCAGCAGACATACCTTTAAATAGAGCCAAGGCCAGCTTCATACAGGGCCCCGTGCTTCACACGGGAGCCTGAATTTCTACCTGACTCTGGGCTTCACAAATTTTATGTAATCTCTGAAGCCCTGAACGGGACTTGTCATCTCTGCTCGCTGGACCTTGTTACGAAGCCCATGCTACTCTGCTACAAAGAGTGGCCCTCACAGAGGGACACAGAGGCATCTGATGTGTGAGTGAAGAAACCGCTCTGGATGTTCAGCCCATTCAAACCTTCAAATGACTAAAACCAAAGAAGCTATCTGACTGAAAACCCGTAAGACCCAAATGAGAAACACCCAGTTGAGTCAGTGAACAACAATATCACGAGACAACTCTAAAATAAATTAAGTCACTACGTTTTGGGTTGGTTTATATGACAGTGGATAATCAGAACAGGCACTACGTTGGCTATGCAAACACGTGCCTGTGGGCCTCTACGATCTTTGATCCATTAGCCTGTGGCATGCATTATCCACCAGGGTTGATGGCTATCTAGAAATATTCATCAGCATATTACTTCATTATGGTATTCTAAATGACTTTATAGTCTTGATCACATTGTTTGAAGAGTTCAGACAATAGATTTTCCTTTTTTCTCATATTGAGCTGTTTCATCATTTAATCCAATATTCAGATCAGTTCAGTTCAGTTGGTCAGCTGTATCCGACTCCTTGCGACCCCATGAATCACAGCACGCCAGGCCTCCCTGTCCATCACTAACTCCTGGAGTCTACACAAATCCAAGTCCAACGAGTTGGTGATGGTATCCAACCATCTCATCCTCTGTCGTCCCCTTCTCCTCCTGCCCTTAATCTTTACCAGGATCAGGGTCTTTTTAAATGAGTCAGTTTTTTGCATCAGGTGGCCAAAGTATTGGAGTTTCAGCTTCAACATCAGTCGTTCCAATGAACACCCAGGACTTATCTCCTTCAGGATTGACTGGCTAGATCTCCTTGCAGCCCAAGGGACTCTCAAGAGTCTTCTCCAAAACCACAGTTCAAAAGCATCAATTCTTCTGCACTCAGCTTTCCTCACAGTCCAACTCTCACATCCATACATGACCACTGGAAAAACCATAGCCTTGACTAGACGGACCTTTGTTGGCAAAGTAATGTCTCTGCTTTTTAATATGCTGTCTAGGTTGGTCATAACTTGCCTTCCAAGGAATAAGCGTCTTTTAATTTCATGGCTGCAGTCACAATCTGCAGTGATTTTGGAGCCCAGAAAAACAAAGTCAGTCACTGTTTACACTGTTTCCCCATCTATTTGTCATGAAGTGATGGGAGAAGATGCCAAGATCTTAGTTTTCTGAATGTTGAACTTTAAGCCAACTTTTTCACTCTCCTCTTTCACTTTCATCAAGAGACTCTTCAGTTCTTCTTCACTTTCTGCCATAAGGGTGGTGTCATCTGCATAACTGAGGTTATTGATATTTCCCCTGGCAATCTTGATTCCAGCTTGTGCTTCCTCCAGCCCAGCGTTTCTCATGATGTACTCTGCATATAAGTTAAATAAGCAGGGTGACAATATACAGCCTTGACATACTCCTTTTCCTATTTGGAACCAGTCTGTTGTTCCATGTCCAGTTCTAACTGTTGTTTCCTGACCTGCATACAGGTTTCTCAGAGGCAGGTCAGGTGGTCTGGTATTCCCATCTCTTTCGGAATTTTCCACAGTTTATTGTGATTCAAACAGTCAAAGGCTTTGGCATAGTCAATAAAGCAGAAATAGATGTATTTCTGGAACTCTCTTGCTTTTTCAATGATCCAGCGGATGTTGGCAATTTGATCTCTGGTTCCTCTGCCTTTTCTAAAACCAGCTTGAACATCTGGAATTTCACAGTTCACATATTGCTGAAACCTGGCTTGGAGGATTTTAAGCATTACTTTACTAGCGTGTGAGATGAGTGCAATTGTGTGGTAGTTTGAGCATTCTTTGGCATTGCCTTTCTTAGGGATTGGAATGAAAACTGACCTTTTTGCAGTCCTGTGGCCACTGCTGAGTTTTCCAAATTTGCTGGCACATTGAGTGAAGCACTTTCACAGCATCATCTTTCAGGATTTGAAATAGCTCAACTGGAATTCCATCACCTCCACTAGCTTTGTTCTAGTGATGTTTCCTAAGGCCCACTTGACTTCACACTCCAGGATGTCTGGCTCTAGGTGAGTGATCACACCATTGTGATGATCTGGGTCGTGAGGATCTGTTTTTGTACAGTTCTTCTGTGTATTCTTGCCACGTCTTCTTAACATCTTCTGCTTCTGTTAGGTCCATACCATTTCTGTCCTTTATTGAGCCCATTTTTGCATGAAATATGCCTGTGGTATCTCTAATTTTCTTGACGAGATCTCTAGTCTTTCCCATTCTATTGTTTTCCTCTATTTCTTTGTGTTGATAGCCTAGGAAGGCTTTTTTTTTTTTTTTTTTCTTCTTCTGAGGAAGGCTTTCTTATCTCTCCTTGCTATCTTTGGAACTCTGCATTCAAATGGTCATATCTTTCCTTTTCTCCTTTGCTATCTAATCCAATATTAGAAAAAACAATTAGATAATATCTAATCCAATATTAGACAAAACAAATATTTAAATTATTTGAAAAGGTAGCTGTAATTTGCTGGTCAGTTTATGTATACTTTATCATTTTATCCAATACTAGACAAAACAAATATTTAAATTATTTGAAAAGGTTGCTGTAATTTGTTGGTCAGTTTATGTACATTTGATTAGCACATGCTGTCAATGCAATGTTTTTGATTTTGTTCCCATCTCAAGACAATAACTTGAATTGAAATGACTGTCTTATTATTGAGTCATTCTAGATACCTTTCACAAACATAAGTCTAATGAGCCACCAAATCCTCTCCCAAGTACCCAAATCCCCCCTAAAATCTAAAACTATTGCATTTTTCCAGGAGACAATTCCTCCTAAACTTTAAGCCATGTACCTTAAATCATTAATTTGAAAGTGAAAGTCACTCAGTAGTGTTCAACTCTTTGTGACCCCTATGGATTATACAGTCCATGCAATTATCCAGGCCAGAATACTGGAGTGCGTAGCCTTTCCCTTCTCTAGGGGATCTTCCCAACCCAAGGATTGAACCCAGGTCTCCCACATTGCAAGTGGATTCTTTACCAGCTGAGCCAAAAGGAAAGCCCAAGAATACTGGAGTGGGTAGTCTATCCCTTCTCCAGCAGATCTTTCCAACCCAGGAATCGAACCAGGGTTTCCTGCATTGCAGGTGGATTCTTTACCAACTGAGCTATCAGGGAAGCCCTTCATGTGAGGTGTTATGCAAACAAATGATTAAATAATTCTCTTTGAATTTACCTTAGTAAACATGAAGATTGCCTGAACTATATTTATATTTTCTTTTTTCTATAATGATTGATAAAGAACTAATGTCTTCCTGATCCTATTCATTTGAAGTTCAAGGAAGTTTTATTAATAAAAATTGATCCAAAATATTAAACATAAATATTAAGGTTTTTTGGGGGGGGTCAGGAAGATTCCCTAGAGAAGGGAATGGCTCCACACTTCAGTATTCTTGCCTGGAGAATTCCATGGACAGAGGAGCCTAGTGAGGCGGGTCACAGTCTATACAGTCTAAAGGCTTTAGTCACAAGAGTCAGACATGACTGAGTGACTAAACAACAACAACATTTAGTTTTTTATACAAATTGTTTTTTATTCCAAGTCAGGAAGAAAATCTGTTTCTATAGTTATCCTTAAATACTTCTAGTTGCATTCACCTGGATCAATGAGGTTATTTCCTTAAGACCTTATTTTTTAATTGATGTATTTAGCAAATCATTAAGGAGCATCACTACTACCAAAATATTACATGAGACTTAGGAAGTGTCTAGTAGCACCCTGGTTGCTAAGGCCTTGCTATAGCTTTCGGTATAACATATTAGGAATGGCAGAGAGGAAAATATTCTGCTTAGCACAAAAAATGAGTGACAAGAACAATCATGTCCTAGGGGTCTGTTTCAGTCAATCAAGCAATTCAAATAATCCCAACTTCTACAATTAACAAAGATCAACAGCACTAAATTCTTCATAATGTCAATTTCTAATTATTTGTATCGTCAAAGTTTTTATATATAAAAGATGAAAGATCATGGTGAGAACAAATACTAGTTGGTAAGCCTTTAGTTTATTTTCTCATTTTGATAATCACTTACTGTATAATTGGGACAAGTCATAGAATTCATATACACTTTAATTGCTTCCATCAATGAGGACAATACAATCCTGTTGGGAAAATGCCTTGATAATCTCTTAAGTGAAGTGAAAATTCATCTTTATAAGTTCAATTAAATTTGAGTTGCTGAGAAATGATTATTTTCTTAGGGTAAAATAGATGAGATTTAATCACAATCAACACAAAATAAATCAAATCTTTAGATGGATGAAAGTAAGTCAATTTAAATGTCTAGATGCATTCCTAGTATCAATTGAACACAGAAAAAAAAAATCACTGCAACCAAAACCATAGATTACTGAAGTCAGCTGCAATGTTTCTACTGTTTATCTATTAAATAACAAGTGTAGTGAAATCAGTTCCTGTGAACTCCATGTAAGTTCCAAGCTTGCAGGATGTTTTTCAGTTTAATTCATTTTGAGGCTCAAACTTGAAGTTAAATATGTTAGTTGAAAAATAAGTCAAGAGATTCAGAAATTGAAATACATATGCTTAAGTCTAGTTCACTTTTATATTACGGTCCTTGAATTTATAATTCAAAGTTTGAAACTATAAACTGTTAATTTAAAACTTGTGAATGTATTTGTTAACCAGGTATGAGGTGCTAGAACAGTTATTTTCAAACACTTCACCCTCGATCCATCTCTCTCTTTCAGCCAAAACAAATAACTGAAAAGCTCTGAGTGGCATAGGTTGAGAGGTCTGGAGCACCTAGGTCTTCCTTTTCTCAGCAATCCTTTCATCTTCATTTAGGTGGCTTCTAAATGAATCTGTGAAACAGTTTAAAACCTATAGGGTGGGCTAGGGACTGGCAAATTTTTTATGAAAAATGAGATGAGCTAATGGTTCCTATTTTGAATTTGGTAAAGAATTATAATAAAAATGACTGAGGATGAAAACAGCTAAATAAATGGGTTGGCAGGTATAATGGTAACACAGATCCTTCAACCAGGAACAATTTTTCATTGTTACACTGGCTAACCTTTTTGCTAGACTGTGCCTTTTTTGTACGATAAAATATAATATTTAGGCAAAATCTGAAGGAAACAGGTTAGTCTTCAACTCAAATTTGGAGTCTCTTTATTATATGTGTACTCTCAATGTGGAAATAACATTTATATTTCTACTAGCTTTCTAACACACTTGCTTTAGTAATTAAAGAACCATTCAATCCAAAAGGTCATTCATTTGGTATTAACTTGGGGGAAAATATCAGTAGACTAGATGATTACAGAAGTAGAATAGAACACATGGTAACTGTAAGTGATTATCTTATTTTATTTTCATTTCACTTTAGTGCATTAAAGTATTTGTATTTAGTCTTTCTTATAAGACTGGAAGATTGATATTTGAACTGCTGAATTCATACAGTATAAGATTTGCTCTGTTTTCCTCAATGTCTCACTGAGAAATATCTTAACCACTCAGGGCAGTTTGCAATAAAGGGCCCCTCCACTAAAACTTAAAAGATAAATAGCATCTCAGTACACTAATTTGATTAAAGGACAAAACTCTTCAGCATTCATATTAACTTTTTTGATACTGTTTCTTCTAAAATTTATGTGAATATTTAAAAAAAATTATCCATTATGAAAGAAAAGTTAATCTTTTTAGCAAAACCATTCATATTTTATAACTACAAATGTAATAAAAAGATATTTTCTATTTGAATGTTTTCCATTTTTAGTTCAATAAAAGGTAAAATCACTAGTAAATATATAAACAAATAGCCATATAAAGTAACATACGAATCTTAAAAAAATTTGTTTATACTATAGAAATATGTTTAACCTCTTTTCATTAAATTACAATGATTTATAGACAGAGCATAACGCAGTAAAGAGTGTGAACTTTGGAAGTGGTTAGTTCAGTTCAGTCCAGTCGTTCATTGTGTCTGATTCTTTGCGACGTCATGGACTGCAGCCTGACAGGCCTCCGTGTCCATCACCAACTCCCGGAGTTTACTAAAAATCATGTCCATTGAGTCAGTGATGCCATCCAACCATCTGATCCCCTGTCATTCCCTTTTCCTCCAGCCTTCAATCTTTCCAAGCATCAGGGTCTTTTCCAATGAGTCAGCTCTTCGCATCAGGTGGCCAAAGTATTGGAGTTTCAGCTTCAGCATCAGTCCTTCCAATGAATATTCAGGATTGATCTCCTTTAGGATGG
Source organism: Muntiacus reevesi (assembly GCF_963930625.1). Classification (NCBI taxonomy): domain Eukaryota; kingdom Metazoa; phylum Chordata; class Mammalia; order Artiodactyla; family Cervidae; genus Muntiacus; species Muntiacus reevesi. The sequence continues at coordinate 70,651,968 of NC_089256.1, forward strand.
ACTGGTTGGATCTCCTTGCAGTCCAAGGGACTCTCAAGAGCCTTCTCCAACACCACAGTTCAAAAGCATCAGTTCTTTGGTGCTCAGCTTTCTTTAGAGCCCAACTCTCACATCCATACATGACCACTGGAAAAACCATAGCTTTGACTAGATGGACCTTTGTTGGCAAAATAATCTCTCTGCTTTTTAATATGCTGTCTAGTTTGGCCATAACTTTTCTTCCAAGGAGCAAGTGTCTTTTAATTTATGGCTGCAGTCACCATCTGCCGTGATTTTGGAGCCCAAGAAAATAAAGTCCATCACTGTTTACATTGTTTCTCCATCTATTTGCTGTGAATTGATGGGACAAGATGCCATGATCTTACTTTTTGAATGTTGAGTTTTAAGCCAGCTTTTTCACTCTTCTCCTTCACTTTCATCAAGAGGCTCTTTAGTTCTTCTTCATTTTCTGCCATAAAGGTGGTATCATCTGCATCTCTGAGGTTACTGATATTTCTCCTAGCAATCTTGATTCCAGCTTGTGCTTCATCCAGTCCAGCATTTCTCATGATGTACTCTGCATATAGATTAAATAAGCAGGTGACAATATACAGCCTTGACGTACTCCTTTTCCTATTTGGCACCAGTCTGTTGTTCCATGTCCACTTCTAACTGTTGCTTCCTGACCTGCATACAGATTTCTCATGAGGCTAGTCAGGTGGTCTGGTATTCCCATCTCTTTAATAATTTTCCAGAGTTTGTTGTAGTCCACATAATCAAAGGCTTTGGCATAGTCAATAAAGCAGAAGCAGATGATTTTCTGGAACTCTCTTGCTTTTTCAATGATCCAGCAGATGTTCGCAATTTGATCTCTGGTTCCTCTGCCTTTTCTAAATCCAGTTTGAACATCTGGAAGTTCACGGTTCATGAACTCTTCAAGCCTGGCCTGGAGAATTTTGAGCATTACTTTACTAGCATGTGAGATAAGTGCAACTGTGTGGTAGTTTGAGCATTCTTTGGCATTGCCTTTCTTTGGAATTGGAATGAAAACTGATCTTTTCCAGTCCTGTGACCACTGCTTACTTTTCCAAATTTGCTGGCATATTGAGTGTAGCACTTTCACAGCATCATCTTTTAGGATTTGAAATAGCTCAACTGGAATTCCATCACTGCCACTAGCTTTGTTCATAGTGATACTTCCTAAGACCCACCTAACTTCTCATTCCAGAATGTCTGGCTCTAGGTTGGTAATCACACCATCATTATTATCTAGGTCAAGAAGATCTTTTTTGCATAGTTCTTCTGTGTATTCTTGCCACCTCTTCTTAATATCTTCTGCTTCTGTTAGGGCTTGTTTCAAATTCTTGATTCTACCACTGGCTGGGCTATTTTGGATAAATTGCCCTAAAAGTCCTTGTTTTCTCTTCTGTGAAATAGGGTAAAGCAACCTACCTAATAAAATGGATGTGGCTTAGATAATTTAATGAAATTATGTAACTTAACAGGCACAGATTCTATTACATGGCAAAAACCCAATAATAGCTTCCTCTGTTATATCCTCTTGGATATATACTTATAAATTTAAATATGAACATCATTAAACTTGAACATTTCTCTTAACATCCCTTGTACGATCCCAAAGTAGCTTTTCTACTTCCCAAAGACATCCATGCCTCAATATCCATAATATTAAATATAAAGAATTTATATTAATATAAGAAAGGGGATCTTGCAGATGTGATTAAATTTAGGAAACTTAAATGAGATCATCCTGAATTATTAGGGTGGATACAGCAAAATCATAGAAGTCTTTGCAGTAGAAAGAAGGAGGCAGGAGACTGAGAATTACAGAAGATGTGATGACAGAAGCAAAGGTCAGAGAGAGAAAATGAAATTAGAAGATACTGGGTCACTGGTTTTGAAGATGGAAGAAGGTGCTACAAACCAAGGAATGAAGGCAAGTTCTGGAAGATGGAAAAGGCAAGTAAATATATTCTTCACTAGAGCTTCCAAAAGAAATGCAATCCTGCCAACACCTTGATTTTGAGACTTCTGATGTCTAGAACTGGAACTAGGTAAGATAATAAAATTGGGGCTTCCCTGCTGGTTCAGATGGTAAAGCATCTGCCTGAAATGTGGGAACCCGGGTTTGATCCCTGAGTTGGGAAGATCCCCGGAGGAAGGCATGGCAGTATTCCAGGGTTCCTGCCTGAAGAATTCCATGGACAGAGGAGCCTAGCGTGCTACAGTCCATGGGGTAGCAAAGAGTCAGACATGATCCAGCTATTAACACCTTCACGTTTTGAAAATAATAAACTTAGGTTGTTTTAAGCCTCCAAATTGGCGGTTGTTAGTTATAGCAGCAATGGAAAACTTAAACAATTAGTGAAGATAAGAAATGACTTAGAAGAGGCTGCCACTCTATACATTTTAATATTCTGCTTTCTAATACCCTCTAGAGATGTGTAGCAAGCTACAGAGACCTATGATGATATCTGGTAACCAGGTTATTTGATGTTGTAACACATGATGAAGCATAACTAAGTATAGTGAAGATCCCATAAAAATACAACAAAAAGATTACAGGTAACACATTTTGAAGATATTAATGAGTAATAGCTGATATATTATTTATCTTAATAATAATACTAAACATACTACACGAGTGAATATTTACTGTCAATGCGATAAGCATTTTACAAACACTATTAATAAGTAATAATTAAAATATTATTTATCTTAATAAATAATACTAAAAGTTACTATACTCGAGTGACTATTTACTGTGTGTCAATGAGATAAGCATTTTACAAACACTATCTCATGTAAATCTGAAAACATTCTTAGAGAGAGGTGTTCATATATCAGTTTTATAGATGAGAAACTATATAAATCTATTGATATGCTTAACTTGCAAAAGGACAAACAAAAAGAAAGTGAATGAATCTAAACTACAGTCTGTTGATTTAAAATTTCATGTCATTCACCAAAAATAAATTGAGATGAGGGACCAAAAATGAAAGGCTGAAGAATGTGAGGTTGCTTTGTGAGAAACATTTGTGAGTAGCTTCTTCCTGACTTCAGATGATAGTATTTCAGCTTGTTATATATGTGAAGCCTCTCAAACAAGGCGGGAGTAATCAGGGAGACCAGTGCTTCCGCCTTACTTTTAGTCTTCCCTAACAGGGAGTAATGGTCTGTCCATCCCTAGAGAACTCAAGACTGACCATTTTAGGTCATGACTTAAACAAATCTAAAGGGCAAAAAAGAAAGGCACGTTTACATACTTTGTTTCATAGAAAATCTGCTTTTGTATTCAAAAGCCATTGCCATTGTCTTAAGAGGTGAAGCATCAATATCTATATAAGAAATCAAAGCAAAATTAATTAATACTGATTCTGTACCTGGTCTTATACTAGTCACACACTAGTCAGTGTGTGTGTGTATATATATATATATTTATGTATTCGGTGGTGCTAGTGGTAAAAAACTCTCCTGCCAATGCAGGGAGATGCCGGAGACAAGGCATCGATCCCTGGGTCAGGAAGGTCCCCTGGAGAAGGGCATGGCAACCCACTTCAGGATTCTTGCCTGGACAATCTCATTGACAAAGGAGCCTGACCAGCTACAGTCATAGGGTCCCAAAGAGTTGGACACGACTGAAGTGACTTCTCATGCATGCATTTCTATAAAAGAGGTACCTAATCCTCACAAAGTTTGTCTAAAATCACACAGTCAATTCAATTCCAGGCATGACTGATTCCAGTAGTCATGATAAAATATTAACACAGAGAAATACAAAATAATCCAAAGGATTATTATCTCCTTTAATTTTTCTTTATAGTAAAATCCAAGAACTTCTTCCTCATCCAGTAAAGCAATATCAGATTGTGCAAATCAGATCCTTCATCTCTAAATTTATTCCTAGTTTCTGTTATGTAAATTTTTCAAATCCCTTTGGAGTGCACTTATTCAGATTTTCTTGCTAGAACTAGTTTTAAAGCACTGTGTACCTCCTTCCCTTTCTAAGTCATTCTCACTCAATTAAGTAGTTGCTGGAAGTTAGCTTATTCTGCAATTGTGGAGAAAAGAAAAAAACAATACCCAAATTGACACAAAACAAGGTCTGGTTTTTTTAATTTGTTTTTTGGTCTCTGCTTCCTTTGACAGTTTGGACTAATCACCAGAAACCATCCAAAACATTCATTTGCTCTTATCTTCAAACATTACTCTAATCAAAGCATTTAGATCTGATTTCAGTATTCTCAAGGAGTCAGTGAATTCTCAGCTTCATAATACTAGGATATTCTTTAGGGATAAACTAGAACATTGATTCTATATTACACTCAGGTCAAATTTATGCACTTTTATTCATTGGAAGGACTGATGCTGAAGCCAAAACTCCAATACTTTGGCCACCTCATGCGAAGAGCTGACTCATTGGAAAAGACCCTGATGCTGGGAGGGACTGGGGGCAGGAGGAGAAGGGGACAACAGAGGGTGAGATGACTGGATGGCATCACCGACCCGATGGACAAAGAGTTTGAGTAAACTCCGGGAGTTAGTGATGGATAGGGAGGCCTGGCGTGCTGTGATTCATGGGGTCTCAAAGAGTTGGACACAACTGAGCGACTGAACTGAACTGATGAAAACGTAGCCTCGTCTCTGTTATCCATACATTTTATGTAATCTTATTTGTGCTCGCTTTGGCAGCTAAACTATGTATCTAAATGAGTTTTCAGTTCAGTTCAGTCACTCAGTTGTGTCCAACTCTTTGCGACCCCATGGACTGCAGCATGCCAGGCTTCCCTGTCCATCAGCAACTCCCAGAGCTTGCTTAAACTCATGTCCATTGAGTCGGTGATGCTATCCAATCACCTCATCCTCTGTCGTCCCCTTCTCCTCCTGCCTTCAATCTTTCCCAGCATCAAGGTATTTTTCAATGAGTCACTTCTTCACATCAGGTGGCCAAAGTACTGGAGTTTCAGCTTCAGCGTCAGTCTTTCCAATGAATATTCAGGACTGATTTCCTTTAGGATGGACTGATTTTTTCTCTTTGCAGTCCAAGGGACTCTCAAGAGTCTTCTCCAACATCACAGTTCAAAATCAATTGTTCAGTGCTCAGCTTTCTTTACCGTCCAACTCTCACACCCATACATGACTACTGGAAACCCCATAGCTTTGACTAGATGGACCTTTGTTGGCAAAATAATGTCTCTGCTTTGTAATATGCTGTCTAGGTTGGTCATAGCTTTTCTTCCAAGGAGCAAGCATCTTTTAATTTCATGGCTGCAGTCACCATCTGCAGTGATTTTGGAGCCCAAGAAAATAAAAGTCTCACAGTTTCCATTGTTTCCCCCTCTATTTGCCATGAATTGATGGGACTGGATGCCATGATCTTAGTTTTCTGAATGTTAGGCTTTACAAAATTGGGCTTTACAATAGTTAAAAATTACATATAAAGAGATGTTCCATTAAAATTTCTACCTTGAAGGTCATCAGTGATCAAGGAGATCAATCCTTTATTGTCACTATTATGACATTTAAAAAGAACTCTTACATGTGTCCAATGATTTGATGCTAAATATTATAATTACATTGCATTGTAATTACATGCCTTCCTTATATATTTCTTTAATCTGGAGTTTATTATTTCTTTGTTTCTAATATCACTCTACTTATAGTGATCAATATATCAATGAGTCAGTGAATGAACATAATATTTCTAGCATGCTACAGGTGTATTTGACCAATTGTGTTTGGAGCTTTGTAATACAATAGATATTATTCAGTACAATATTAATATCTTCCAAAGTGTAGAATTTTCAACTTTTAAAATATATCTTATATAAGATCTTAACCTTAGTTACTGAGTGTTTCATGATGTGTTGCAAAGGATTAAGTTATTAGATATCTTCAAAGTTCTTCACAGCTCACTCATTAATCTCAGCAATAGTGAGGTAGCTAAAAGGCAATTGGACTCAAAATCCCTAGTGTCTGATGATCATCAAATTAACTTTTACTGTGTACTTTATGCTGGGACTGTACCAGTTTTAATAATGTACCTATCTGATGCTGAAGCTGAAGGTCCAATATTTTTGCCACTTTAGGCAAAGAGTCAAGTAATTGGAAAAGACCCTGATACTGGGAAAGATTGAGGGCAAAAGGAGAAGGGAGTGATAGAGGATGAGATGGCTGGATGCATCACTGAATCAGTGGACATGAGTTTGAGCAAACTCTGGGAGATAGTGAAGGACAGGGAAGCCTGGCATGTTGCTGTCCATGGGATCACCAAGAGTAGGACATGACTTAGCAACTGAACAACAATAACAATGATCTTGTTCTCCCAAGAATCCTAAGATAGAGTGAATCAGTAGTTAAACTTCATAGATGTGAAAACAGGTTCAGAGAAGTTAAAATGATGCTCACAACATTCATGTTTTATGTTGCCACACAATTTAAATTCAGCCTAAAATGATACTTTAGTTCAAAAAATTAAAAAAAGGAATGGGAAAGGAATAAGAAAAATTAGGATAGGCATTAAATATGAGCATTAAAGAAAGGGTAAAAAAGCTATATGGACATTGGTAATAAAAGGAGACACATAAGCATTATGGTTCTTCAAAAAAATTTAAAAGGCTAGTCAAGGCTTGAATAGGGGAGCAGCAAATGACACATTACATGACTTGAGCTTATAAAACTGCAGTTCGCCATAACTATTTCTGACACATTTACTATGTATCTGCATGGTTTAACAGATGAAACAGGTCTTTATTAATTTAAGATGACTGTATTACCTATGGTGAAAATAATTCTAGAAGTTACTGATTAGTTGTAAGATAAAGAATCATTAGCAGGAGAGTGCATACATATATATATATATTACTTTTTCTTCCCTTTTTGCGTGCTCCTCACAAAATGTTGAAAAGCTTAAATGGATATTATTCAAGAGCAACAAATTTCATGCCTGCAGACACAGACTTCAGTCTACTGATCTGTCAAGAGCAAACAATGTTTTCAATGTAAATATGTTTTATCTTGACATATATGTAGACATCTGAAAATAAATGAATTAATTATGTCTTCCATATGCTAAGATACTGGTTACTCATAAGATGTAGGTCATAAAATTTGAGTCTTTCTCCAATAGGAGATCAATTTCCACTGATTTGTTCACATGCTCTTACAAAACACCCCCTTGAGACCAGAAGAATGCATTTAAAACTGACAGGCTGAGGTCAGAGGTCTAATCTATAATCATGGAATGGAGTCAGGTCAGCCAGGTCCCAAGAAATTCATGCCTGAAATCTCAACCCTGTTAATATGCTGCCCAAACAAGTTAATCTAAAAGACCAAAGCCACACTTCAGGTGCAAATGATTTAAAAAAAAAAAAAAGTCACAATTAATGTTATGAGTAACTTTACTGATTATTAAAAAAACTCAAAATAAAAGATTATATGTCATTCAAGATAAAATCTCATGCCACATTCAAATACCAGCTCAAATACAAGCACATCATCTAATGAACAATCCCCCACACAAAGTATGGCACACTTTTGACTTTAAGTCAAAACAAATGCACTTGAAAGAGTTATATTGATTTCTGAAACAGTGATCTCTGGAGCTGACCTCACATTAGCATGAAGGTCCTATGTCAGAGAACTCAAATCATTTCCCCACTCAGCCTGGGGATCTTACCATTACTGATTTATGTTTGTTCCCTGTCTCCATGCCTATATGCTTTCACTTTCATATAGCAATAAAACCACACACACACGACTTTATGCTTTGTCCTAGACTATGAAGGTATGTATTTTAGTGGAGAATACTGTTTTTCCTTTCTCTGTATGTTCTCATTTACCTTTTTTTTTTTTCCCGGTAGACTGGATGTGTCGTGGCCTCTGGGGGTGCATGAGGCCAACCACAAATTAGGCAGAGCCTGTAAAAGCCTTGCTGGCTTTTGCTTTCCAAAAACCTACAACTTTTGAAGAGGCAAAGGGAAGGTACAGGCTGAAGTGGCGCAGAGGTGCCTCTGATTTAAAAGTGATCTTTCCAGGGATTTGAGTGAGGGGAGAAATCTGCGGCTAAAAGAGCAATGGGAACTCGGCCATATCCAAGAGAGAGATGAGATCACAAAGAGAGACGGATGAATGAGGGAGAGACAGATGAATGAGGGAGAGAAGAGGGAACCAGGGAGGGAGAATCACAGCCTATAACTATGACCCTTGCATCCTAAGGAAGCACAGGGCCACCAAATCTCAAAAGTCCGCTTGGGCTTGTCAGTGAGAATGACAGAGACACAGTACTTGACAAGAGTGTAGCTTCCTTGTTTTGAGTCTACTATATACGCCCACCGGAGTGTGGTGTGATTCTGGCCTTCAGGGGAGACCCTAACAATGAATGAGGCAAAAGTTACCAACACCAGCAAGACAGAATTTCAGTCTACATTTTTACACCTTTTTCAATACATATTCTGTTTTAAAGCAGCAACGGAAAATTCAAGAGACTCTTCAGGAATCACCTCATGGGTTAGAATCAGAGCGGTCTTGATAAGAATACTGTTAAAAGGCATCAAGCACTTTTCTTTGGCTATTCCTGGGTTCTTCTGCTTGACATAGTTTTTGCATAAGGTGAAATGTGGCATGTTCTTGCCAGAGTGAATAATAGTACCTGGATATTCACCAGTTTAGCTAGGATGTTGAGAGAGGAAAGGATGTCAGCATTCACTGAGACTCATCCAGCTGCCACTTTCAATGCCTTCTTACCTGTATTCCTCACTCCTGCCCAGGTTGTGAGCACTGAACCTGGCTCTCTATGACCTGCTCGACTGCTACTTTAAAACTCAACTAGAAAATCATGTCTTTCAGTGCCTGTGGTCATTAGTGTGAGGTTATAATGAACTTTTAGTTCTATGGAAAACACTAGAACATGACTTATAGCTGTTCCTTCCAAATGCTAGGATATCTAAGGTCAAAGTCCTAAATATGAAAGAAAATGCATTCCAAATGCGAACCACACCTTTTAATCAATCTTGCAGATTGCTTTCACTTCCACTGACTATCTCCGTGGTGCAAACACTGCAATTCTTTCACACATGAATTCTTTCTTGTGACGTCTTTTCTGTTTCTCACTTGAAGCAGCACTGCTCTGGGGACATAAAGGTAATGTTCAGAAGTGTTGGTAGAACCACATTTCAGTGCCTATACTGGAGTTTGGGTGAACGAATCTTAAGCGAAAGAGGGATATATAGGGGGCTCCCCAGTTTCTTTGGTCATTGAGGGTGCTAACTCTGCTACTTCAACCTCTACATTTTTTCTTTCATTATGCAATTTTATTTGAAAAGAAATTATAAAACCTTAAAGGAGGTGTTCTACATTAATACAGTAATCACTTATAGTCATAAGACCTACATACTATTTCATTTGGCAAACTACCTTCTTCATAAACGTCTGTTTCATAGGATAGTGTATTATAAGGCCCATAATTTTACTTCTGCTATTTGTAATGTAGTTGTTTTTATATTAAGTCATAAATATTCCACCATAAGTCCTATTTTTTAGGATGAAAATGTTAAATGATCACATCATATTTAATTCTGTTGATACGCGTATAGAATTTACTGACTCATATTTCTAATTCAGGGCACATGAATTGTTGCCGAGTTTTTTGCTTTACAGATGCTGCTGCACTGAGGACCGCATCGCATCCTGAGAGGTCAGATAGATACATGAGGCATAGACCAGACACTTAACACATATGATTTATAAGGCTCCCAATCACTGTTCAGGATGGATACTGTCTAGCCTATTTTACCAATGAGGAAACCTGAGGCTCACAGAGGTAAAATACTTCCCTAAGGGCACTCAGTGAGCAAGTGGCAGAACCAGGATTTGAAATTCATATCTATCAGACTCCAAACTTCATTCTCCTCTATGTCACAGAACTCTTTCTTTAGTGGAATTTCCTCAAGATAAAATCCCAAGAGTGGAATTGTGGAATCAAAGAGTGTGACTAATCTCTAAGGCCCTTGTTACTTACACATCAATGAAAAATCGCAGTGAAAAGGAGACAAGAAAAATAATGTGCAAACCTATTGTCTACCTTCCCTAAAGATCTCATGCTCTTTCTGGTCAGAGAGGAACACTGTCAGGCTCCATTTTTTATATTTGAGAAAATGATATGCAGGGAAATTTAATTATTAGCTCATTTTTCATTCAACCAGATTTATTTTGATTTTATAGAAAATATTAGAAAATGATGCTCAAAATTTAGCACACTGTAAGTAAAATGTCATTAGTATCATAAACGATTTAAATATTTGTTTGCAACTCTATTGGCATAGACAGAATTCTTCATAAACAGAGTTACGCATATTTAATCTGTGAATAACTAAGGGACCTTTGTATAGCAAAAATTAGAGGGGTCCCTTTAGCCAGAATAAAAATAAACGTCAAGGAGACAAAGGGATGCTTTCATGGTTTGAGATACACTATTATTATTATGCCTTTTCAACAAGTTTCAATGCTCTCTCTTCCCTTTCACTGGAAACAGTGGAACCTTTGCTGAACTGACAGTCAATTAGAGCCAGTCAACAGAAACTGCTTTGGGTCACATGGCACCAAGAACTGTTGTTGCCATCGCAACTGCACTATGATAAATTAGCCTGTCTCCGCTAAGTATTTGGTTTGCCTACATGCCCTAGAAGGTGCCGTTTTGATATTCTCCTTGACAGTTTTGAGCTAATCTCTGATTCAACCTTTTCAGCAGGTGTGCTAACATTTACATATATTGGGGTAGAGCAAAAGGAAATTAATATTTTTGACTCATTAGATACATGTGTCAGTGTTTCTAAATGATTATCATATTTAAGGAGTATTTTCACATTTTCATGAAGTTTGATCATTGTTTTAGAAGCCATTGTACACAAGGTTAATATGAATTTATTTCACCTCTTGAATACTTACATATTAGCGTCACTTGGTAATTGAGATAAACTACTAGATTTAGCAAATCTAGAGGAAAAAATGTTAGCCATAAAAGCACTGGAGCTTGTAATAGCTTAAATAATTATTTCTCAAAAATTAGCACATTTTTATTGTTTAGAGGATTACTGTCAATAAATTCTGTGTGTATATTATAACAATTTGCTTCTTTCTAGAGGTGAGTTAGGGTGAGTTTAAAGAGCTTGTTCTTTTAATTTACTATCTATCTTATAGTTAAATTTAATGAGGTTCATTGATATTGGCATGTGAAATGCAATAAGACATATTGTGATCTCAGACAAGGTATATGAAAACAATGAATCATCAATATTTAGCAATAATGTAAAATGTTTTGTTTGCAAGGTGTTTCATGTAAATTTTCTCTTTTAATTTTCAATACTCCCTGATAATGTAATGATACCCATTCTACAGATGATGAAGAACAATTTAAGAAGGTAAGAAAACTGCCAGTTTCAATGAAATGAATACAGCCCAAATTTATAATCAAGTATCTGAATCAATTATAGATCCTTTAAGCTGGATCACTATCAAAATGATTGTTTTTCCCCCTAAGTATTTACATAACATACATATTAGTTGAGAGCTTTATAAATTATTTATAAAAATTTAGCAATTTAGAAATCTTAAATATAGTAATACATACATGCTGAAGTTGCATGAAAATCTGCATACCATGCTCATGATCAGTCACTTCAGTTGTGTCCAACTTGTTGCGATCTATGGACTATAGCCTGCTAGACTCTTCTGTCCATGGGGTTCTGCAGGCAAGATACTGGAGGGTGCTGCCAGGCCCTCCTCCAGGGGATATTCCCAACCCAGGAATCGAACCCATCTCTCCTGTGTCTCCTAATTGCAGGCAGGTTCTTTACCCACTAAGCCACCTGGGAAGCCCACTGCATACCATATACAGAACTTAAATAAAAGGATACCAAAGAAACATGACCTATATTAAGGAATTAACTACATTATCTTTTTTCCCATTTTTTTCCTGTGTTGGGGAAAAAAAAGAAAGAAAAAGGAAAATCACGATAAAGCACAATAAAATAATAGCAAATTTCAAATTTTAGACTTAGAATGATCACATGGATTACTGGAAGGGAGAATGAAGGCTAATACTCAGTTTGTTGTAGGAAGACTGCATTCTCTCCTCCTCTGTCTGTCTTTCAGGGTTTGGCTCATTTTTGAGCCCATGCTTCTCCAATGGTAGTCCATGGATAAGCAAGACAACCTGCGCTACCTGAGGGAGTTGGAACTGCAGAATCTAAGGTACCACCTCAGTTCCACTCAACCAGAATCTGTGTTTTAGTAAAGTCCTGAGTGAACTATGTGGTGATGTATGTGGCCTTTATGTGGTGATCAACGGATACGGGTTTGGGTGGACTCTGGGAGTTGGTGATGGACAGGGAGGCCTGGTGTACTGCGGTTCATGGGGTCACAAAGAGTTGGACACGACTGAGCAACTGAACTGAACTGATGTGCCCTTTAATATTCACTGGAACTATAACCAACAATCAGGGAAAAGAAGATAGAAACTGAGGATCAACCCCGGTGATTTCAAGGGCCTAGATTAATACTCCAGGGACTTAAGGGTTTAAAACTAGGAGGCCTCTGGGTTAATAAACTGCTCACCCATTGACCTGACAGATGAAAAATGATACAATCCATGAGTAATAATCTGCATCTTCAGGTGAACTGATTGCTCAGTAGTGAAGCCGGAACAAGATGAGTCTTAAAATGAGACTGTAAGGTCTAGGATGCCAGGGACTATACCTGGCACAGAACACACACACACACACACACACACACGCACAGAATCTCTTTTGTTTGGGGAAGTCCTATGATAAAGTTTGATCCCCTGGTGACAAGTTATCCACAGAAGAATCCAGAAGGAAACAAGATCAACAGCTTCCTAGCCTTGATAATGAGTCAAGCCCAGGGTTAAAATGAAGTTTGCATTACTTTTTGAGATACCAAATGCCAGTGTGTGGACCTTTTCTGTATCTTAACTGAGCCTTCCTGACTCCCTTCAAACTCCCTTCAATCAAATATTTCTTGCTTTGAATCATTCCGTAAGGACTTCCTGACTTAGTAACTAGCTAATATAATAAGATGCATAGGCTAGTCATTTCCTAAAAATGACTAACATTCATTTTGAGAGAAAATGTCCTAATCCAAATGTGTGCCAGTAATGGAAGAATGATCCATTTTCCTGTTCCACTGTTAGGAAGAGGTACTTTGTGATACTTGAGACAAATGGTGACTCTTAAGACACTGGGTTTAAGCTACTTGAGTCTGGCCAGTTGATGTTTTTACATTGTAATCTTTAGACAAATTAATAAAGCTAAAATATATCTTTAGCCTGCCAATAGTTTCCATTAAAAAGGTTTGTACAGGCATTGAAATAATGTTGACAGAATTCAAATGAAAGAAAAACAATTATTGTAGAGTTCCACTATTTCAACAAGCCAAATCATTTTCGTCTTTCTCCATTTCCTTCTGGTCTTTTACAAGCAGTTTCTTTTTTTAAAAATATATTTTCAGTAATGACATCAATACTAATTGCCCCTGGCTTTGCCAACCCCACTAAAATCAGATATCTGCCACCAGTAGGCTGCATTCTGCCTGGTTTCAGAGCCAACTCTGCATTAGACAGGCTTTAAACTCGACATAGGCAGGTGGTATTATACTGGTGGGTGTGGGGTGTTGGGGATAGAAATTATTATTGTTCATTAAATATTCAAGTCTTTCCATTTTTATGTATAATACATAATTCCAAATTCCTCTCATGTAGTTCTTCCCTCATATTGAATTATTTCTTTAGAATAATTTACCATAAATGAGATTATGAGGTTTAGAAATGAAAACATTTTTGTTGCTCTTTAAATATAATGAAAATCACTTTCACAAAGCTTTTTTTTGTTTTTTTTTTTTTTTGCTCCATCCCTAAAGGTTTGGGGTGGGGATGATGAAGGTTGGCACTGGAAAGTTCCAAGAACTCCCCAGGATGCTCAGATGAACAGCCCTGAGCTGAAATGACCAGGTAAATGTGATGTTTTCACTGTACTCAAACTATCCATAGTATTAACATTTAAATATTTTTTAAAAAATTTAGTAGCTGTAAATAGTCCCTTAATCCCTTATTGTTATAGTTTTAACTGACATATATTTAAATCTATAGAGTATGCTGCTTGCTTCTTTTAGCTCTATAGTGTGTTGAAAGATAGTTGAAGAAATTGCAAGTTACACCGTCTTTAGGATACTTATTTCAACTTGGTAGTATCAACTCTTCATACAGGATAATGAAAGAAAATGACTTCCCTGGAGGACAGAAATGTAGGGACATGGGGAAGGAGAGAGTTTGTCCTTGACTCCAAAGAAATCCTCTGTGGAATATTGGACTCTGTAAATACTAAGAATGCATTGCTATACACCAATGAAAGGGGCAACACACACATTATTTATTTTTTTTTTTATAGTAAATGAATATTTATTGAATTAATAATTAGAAAGGCAACACACACTTTAAACTGTGCCTCGGAGTCAGAGGGTATCATCTGACTAACATTTCAATCTGAATAACAAGGGCTTCCTGGGGAAAAACTCTTGCACTTAAGTATCCTTTCAGAAAGTGAAGTGAGAAATGCTGGTGGTGGCATTTCTTTATAATGAAGCAGAGCTATAGGCTTGTTGGGTTTTGAATCTTTCCTGCCTGCTGAGCCTGGCCAGGGGCAATAATAAGTAGGTATTTCATGCCACCATTTCTTCTTCTTTAGGTTTTAATGATGACTAGGCCCAGATGATGGGAAAGACCTTCAACTGTTTCTAGAGGGGAAAAATGCCAAAAGCTATAGGAGAAAATAGTTTACAATTTGTTTCATATTTGAGGTTTTCAAAGACCTTCCCAAGCAGTTATTAATTAATCAAAGAGAATTGAGCCTTAGTAAAGTAGGCATTCTTAATATTTCATGAAAATAAGGGGAAAAAGGGAAAGAAATCTAGTGTTACAGAAGAAGTAGATTTAAAATGATCCAAAGCAGCATTCTCATTCATGGATCAAAGGCCTGTCATGGCATAAGGGCTTGCATAAGTCAATGAAGCTATGAGCCATGCCATGAAGGGCTACCAAAGAGATAGTGAAGGACAGAGGAGCCTGAGGTACAGCAGTCCATGGTGTTGCAAAGAGTCAGATATGACTCAGCCACTGAACAACAGCAACAACAAAGAAACAGCCACTGCTTTAGCTCTGTGTTGGGAATGATGGGAAATGTAGTTATATCAATAACTTAACCACAAATTTGTTTACGAAAAGCAATAGGTTGTTTAGATAGATGTGTGCATGCATGCATGCTCAGTCACTCAGATATGTCCAACTCGTTGCAACCTCAAGAATTGTAACACTCCAGACTCCTCTGTCCTTGGGATTTTTCCAGGCAAGAATACTGGAGTGGGTTGCTGTTTCCTTCTCTAGGGGACCTTCCCAAGTCAGGGATTGAACCTGCATGTCCTGAGTCTCCTTCATTGGCAGGCAGAATCTTTACCATTGAACCACCTGGGAAGCCCCAGATAGACAGCAGTGCAGTAATGCTCTGGGGTTTTTAAGAGCAGGGTGGATTCTTTTTTTTTATTCCTAGAGACTGTCATAAAATAGGTATACAATAAGTGTCATAAGACATTGAGTCTTCCCAACACAAGTCACAAATTAGTTTATCAGGTGTTTACTAAGTCAAATGTATAAGGGATCAGATTTCAGTAGAATTAGGTAATAGAGTGAGTAAATTGGATAAGGACAAGAATAGATGGGAAGAATAATAAGATAGAAAGCAATGTGATCTCATACAAAGAGGCTACAGGCTTATGGGCTAGAAAAAGTTAGATTCAAATTCTAACTGTGCTACTAACCTACTTGCATAATCTTAAAAATATTACATAAACTCTCTGCTTTCAAGTCTTCTGATCTATAAGACAGTTGGTAGGAGCTAGTGAATAAATACCAGGTTTCTTTCCCCTTGAAATGAAGAAGAACCAGTTGGTTATGTTGTTTCAGTTCCCTCAATGAGGAAACAGTAGAACCGAAATCCCAGTGTTACTTCTCACTCCAAGAGTTCTTTAATCCTATTACAATTTAGAATTTATCACAATTCATTCACAAAGTATATCATAGATTTTTGTTCTCTATGATTAAATTTCAAGAAGCACCCACAAACTGATGGAAGAGATTTTTATTTCTGCTAGAGCAAGAGTTCTCAGAACCTCACAAGCCCAGGGATGGTCAGTGACATCTATTTTGTTTCAAGAAGACTATGTAGTAAGACTTCCTTGCAATTATGGAGGTAAATGTGCTGGAGAAAGTGCCTTTGGATCCATACCTTCTGTTATTTTTACCAAACATTTCTGTGTTTGCTTGAAATGCACAAATGATCTGTTTCTTATCACATCCATCGTCAGTAGCAGATCTGGTAATATAATTCTCAGACAGCATCCAACAGGCCGGTGTGTGCCCCAGGGCGGGCCACTCGAGAGGTCTGTCTTCCTTTCTCTTAAAGATTTAGGATAGTGCTAGGCCAGGAATGGGAGATGTCAGAAACACATGCCATTATTGCCCTGCCTTGCTGATGGAATATATCCCTTGTAGACCAGCGCTTTCTCTCACTGAACCAGCATGAAACCTTGGCGTGCTCCTAAACATGGTGCTCCAAGCAGGCAGTACAAATTGGGATTGGAAGTTAACATGAAATTTTTGGCTCTATCTGCTCTAGAGTCATTTTACAATTGGGCTGAAGTTCCAGATTCAAACTGTGCAAAATAAGAATAAAGAAATAACCAAGGCATTAACAGTGCCATTCATCTGTAGAAAATGAATAGAATCTGGAACCTGTAGGAATAGACCTCAGCAGGCCTGAGGCCTCATCCTGCTATGGAGATGGTCCAGTTGGGAAAGACAGCTCAAGCAAGCATGTAGAGAGATCCTGGAAATGTTACCAGTTACTTGCATCAGGCAGGTAACCAGAACTTGCCTTTACTGTCAGGAGGTGCCAAGGGGGTGCAAAACCCCATTTCCAAAGTTCTTATAGGATCCTCACCACAAGAATATGGCAGAAGCAGCAGTATTAGGGTCTTTCTGGAGTCAGGAAAGACAGGGCACCTTGTCCTCACCGGAAACACTGAAGGGTCTCCAGCTTTCTGCAGGCTGTATTGGTAAGATTACCCTTCATCTAACTGAGCGGAGCTCATTCTAGTCTACGACTGCTGGCATTTTTCTGTCAAATCTTATTGCCATCACTTTGCTGCCTACCAAGCCAGGCCACAAACACAAATACATTTTTGTACTGTCAGATCGGGTCCCAAGCATTCCCTCCTAGAAGGAGAAGTAATCCATAAGAAGAAATGAAAAGATGTACCATTCATGTCTTTTTCCAGCTGCCATGCCGAGGATGGAAACATTCCATGAACAAATACATGCCATGTATTTGTTCTTGCCCACTTGAAAACTGGGCTTCTCTGCTGGCTCAGTGGTAAAGAATCTGCCTGCCAATGCAGGAGACTCGGGTTCAATCCCTGGATTGGGAATAGCCCATGGAGAAGGAAATGGCAACGCACTCCAGTATTCTTGCCTAGAGAATCCCATGGACAGAGGATCCTGGCAGGCTACAGTCCACGGTGTCCCAAAACAATCAGACACAACTTAGTGACTAAACAACTTGAAAACTGAATGGGGCAAAAATGCTATCCACTCACATGCATACAAAAGTGTAGTCCATTTAGAAAAACAGGGCAGGAAAAAATAGACAAGATGTATTTGGGAAAAAAAAGGAAGTGAAAGTTAAAAAGAGAAAAGCAAGAAAAATGGGGATTATAACCACGTGACAGTAGAAATAACTTCTTTTTGTGTTTCCAGGGCTCCCACAAAGTTTCAAAAGTATTAGTCCAAAAATAAATATTTGTTGAAACAAAAGTGAATAGAGGAAAGAGAGAGATAGGGAGACAGAAAAAAAAAGAATGAAAATTGAAGATTTTTACATCAATACGTGTTTTATTTTAAAAAGTCCACTCACTAATGAAATAACTTGTAGTAAATAAGAATTTATATGCGGACTAAAAACCTCAGAAAGTTTGATTTTTCAAAAATCAAAATAAAATTGGCAACCTAAAGTCATATAAGATGGATATATTACGAAGTTCTTAAAGTTCAAATTGTACTGTCATATCGAAGATATTAAAAATTTCTTAAAAAAGTAAATCTCTACTTCAAAAGTAAACCTTGTAGCTACTTGAAAATGGAAAAAGAAGAGAGAGAGAGCCTTCTGAGTCTGTGCTGGGGAGAAAAAAAGACTACAAGTATTTTAAAGCCAACTTCTAGAGGGCACATCAGGATTTGAAAGGATGTAATAAAAGATCCCTTTACAGCTGCCTGAAATATGTGACAGTATTTCAAGGAATTTGGCTAAGACAGACACTGACTCTCATTTGAGACTTTAAAATAGAAGACAAACTGTCTCGGATTTCAGCAAATGCTTCATTGTTTCAGAAGGTATATACCTGCAGGTATAGTTTCCTACCTTCTCTACAATATCCGGTACCTCAAAGGCCTTGATGAGGTAACCCTGGCTTCACCATTGGTAATTTCCACTTTTTAGTCACCTCTTCCCAGTCTGCGGCTGCCATCTGTCCCTTCTAGAGGGGAAATATGAAGCTGCAGTGGTAGAGACTTTTGTTAAAGAGTTTAAAGAAACATTTTTATGTTTTATATAATTTTTTTCATATTTTTAAATAGTCAAAGCAGAAAATTAAATCATCATTATCATACAAGAGCTTTTTAACATTAGCACATGGTAGGACAGTGGCAAAGAGTCTGGCTGCTAAAACAGGAGACACAAGAGATGCGGGTTCAATCCCTGGGCCAGGAAAATGCCCTGAAGTAGAAAACAGCAACCTGTTCCAATATTCTTACCTGGAAAATTCCATGGATAGAGGAGCCTGCGGAGCTACAGTTCATGGGGTCATGATGAGTCGGACATGACTGAGCGACCGAGCACACACATATACATCTAAGTTTGTAAAAGCTTCATCATCTGTCCAGGCCATGATTAATCCCGGCTACTCCATTTCCTTCCCTCATTCAACTGGTAGCCAAGTCAACCTGGTCTATTCTTTCTCCAAATCACCCTTTTCATAGAAATCTCTTTTCCTTAGATCTAATCATCACTCTCCTGGATGGCTACAGATTCGATCTGATAAGGCCATAGTCTTCCTAAAAGCCCATCAGTGTGGTGTCCTTTTGTCCCAGGATAAACTGAACAGAAGAGGCAATGCCCTTCCTGACCTGGTCATTGTGTACTTCAGAAGTCTCTTCTCCACACTAAACTTTTCTAGATATTTACATGCGTTGTTCACCTTGGGCAGAATGTCCTGATCCACTAAAGTTAAGTTAGGTGGAAAACCCAAGAGTTCTTACAGTATTTTCATCATGGTATTAATAGCACTTGATTTGTGTTTATTTGTATTACCCTATGGAAGCTCTTTAATAAGGTAATGAGTCTCACCATTGGTTTGGTTCCAACACCAGAAAACTCTGGCACACAATAATTAGGAGATTAATTTTGTAAATAGATGCTCCTGATATCATCTTTAGACTAGATATTGTGAGTTCACAGAATAGTTATAGTCTAATACAATTATAATTATGTTCTCAGCTGGCCCAGAAATAAGTCAAAATTCACGATTCCATGTCTATTCCAAGCTTCCTCAATGATCACCACCCCCCACCAAAAAAAAAAAAAAAAAAAAAAAAAAAACAGTAAGGCTACATAGCCTGTTGAAAGAACCAAAAATTAAATAATACAACATAGTTGCTAGAGGCTGGCCAGTTTAAAAGCGGTTTGTGTAGCCTTGGTTACTTAAAGGTCATGTATAAGAATAAACACAATCTTAAATTATTCCATTTTGTAAAAAGTTTATGTTACCATTAGAAAACATTGCTATATGAATCAAGTTGACCTGTCAATCTGAGATATCACATTTTTCTTTATCCTTACACAGACTCTTAAAATCACATCTTTAGTGTCAAGAATTAGCTTTCTTTTTTTGGTCACACCATGAAGCATGTGGGATCTTAGTTACCTGACCAGGGACGGAACCCATACCCCTGCAGTGGAGGCACAGCATCTTAACCACTGAAGAAGTGGAAGTCCCAAGAATCAGCGACTTCTAATCCTGAATCTTCTAATGAGGAAAGTGAAGACATAGAGCAGTCATGTGTTCAATCCCTAAATGGACTGTTTCATGGGTCCTATCCAAGAAGAATAGGAAAATTGTGGGATTTGGAATAAGTTAAAGAAAAATTATACAAGCTAAAAGAAGTTGGGATATGGGTAAATGATAGAAGGGAGGAAACTGGAGGGTTTCTTGAAAAAGTCTGAGCATTAAAAAAAAGAAAAGTCTGAGCATTGATTCGTATAATTATTAACATTTTATTCAAAGGCTATCTGTATAAGCAGCCAGATTTTGGATGCCAAGACAAGTGCAAACCTATCAGAAAAAAAAACCTGCACCAGAAGATTTGATCGTTAGTTTTTATACTAGCTTGTCATTAAAATGACTTAAATATAAAAGTTGTATTTTAGACAAGCAAAATGTATCTGAAGTTTCAATATATACTGTGTAATGTTGTGAGACAAATGGCTCCATCTCTGATACACCAACTGCAATACGTCCTTTCAATTCAGTTCAGAGTTCTTGAAGGGCAGTGCAGTGATTTTCAAAGTAAATCAATAAAATTCCACGCCATTTTAGGGCCTATTCTTGAAAAAGAAGTTAAACCCCCTGTGAAAATTCAGATCATTTCCCAGCATAGTTTCCAAAATGAAATGATCAAACCAAAATGTCTTGAGTACTATGAAGAGGGATACCACCATTTTATACTTGAGTTTTGAAAAATAGAATATTTTATTACTTTGCAGGGAATCTATGAAATAAGAATCTCATTTACCTAAGTTTTATACACAAAATATGCAAATATTGAATAAGCAAAGTAAGAAATATTCTTTAGGGGGCAGCTAACAAATGGAATAAACTCCAAAATGATATTGCAAACAGATTTAACTGTAATTTTATATTATTCAATTCTAACATGCAATAGAGAAAAATGCCAAGCTGCTGAAAGAAAACACATTCTTTTAAAAAAAAATCACACAAACAACAA
Source organism: Muntiacus reevesi (assembly GCF_963930625.1). Classification (NCBI taxonomy): domain Eukaryota; kingdom Metazoa; phylum Chordata; class Mammalia; order Artiodactyla; family Cervidae; genus Muntiacus; species Muntiacus reevesi. Next base: position 70,673,149 of record NC_089256.1, read on the forward strand.
CAAAAAATCATGCCAGCTTCCAAATATTCTGTTTTATTTCTATTTTTTAATTATTGGTTTCAGAAGCAAGTCTATGTAATTGATCCAGCTTCTTTCTTCTCCCCTCCCCACATCGCGGTGGGCCACACACTATACACTATATATATACATGTATATATACATATGTATATATGTGTGTGTATATATATACACACACACTATACACTGTATATATCTTACAGAGAGCATACACATGTGAATTTCTGACGCATTTCATGATGCCATGTTAAAAACTGGAAAAGGGTTTTTCTGGAAGGTGGGGGAAAAATATATATATATTAGATTTTGCTAGGCTAATGATAGCAATGGACTATTTTTTAATTAGATGGTCAAAATGTCCTAAGAGAGCATTCATTTGTGCTTTTCTTAAGCTCTATGCTGTTTTCCTTGAAGAGCAGTTGCAAAAGAGAAGACGTTGGAGTCAGAAGTTTTGGCCCTAAAACATGGCTATGCTAATTATTGTGTTTGTAACTTTAAAACAATAACTTCATAATTGTGATGCTGTATAGACAAAATATCACACCCCTCCTATCAGGATAAAATGCTGAGAAGAAAATAACTAAGCTTACTAAGCTTGAATTGTTTTACTGATTTACAAAATAAATGTTGCTCTGTCTCAGTGCCAATTCTGTCTCTGAATCTTTGTACTTTGCATATCTGCCTTTCTCTGAAACTCAGAAGACCTCAAGATGGTTTGGGATTGGGACAGTAATCCTAAGTAAGCCCTGCCTCTTAACAATGAGAAGTTAGATTCCCTCTTCTGCTCACCACAACCCCTACATAGTTATGAAAACCCACAGAGCATAGAGATAAAGATAGGGTTATTCAAAACTATATTTAGTTATAAGGAAAGTAATAAAAAGGGCTTCATGGGGAGAAATCCACTAGATTTTAAAATCCATTTTTGTCTTCATTTGGCCAGCCTTGATCCAGAGATAATGACTTCTTTTCCTGGTTGGTTACCTGTATTTGCATATAAGCAGGACAATGACATTAAGGTTGACATACATCTACAAATCAACAGATGCACCCAGAACTATGGTCAGACTCTGAGAAGGACCATTCCCATCATTTGGGGGCTATTCATTATTAAATAAATGAAGTAAAGCCAAAATTGAGTTAGCAAAGCTTGGGCACATTTTAAAGTACATGTTTGAGAAATCAATGTTTTTTGCATTTAGTAAAAAAGAATACAATATAATTATGAGGTATTTTTCTATTTTCTCTGTCTTGACCATTATCTTTATTGACCTCTTTTTAATATTTCCAAAAAGCTTTGCCCTTTCATCTTATGTGTTTTGGTGAGGTGAGAACATGAGGAGCGAAAGATCTACCAGCTCCTCAAGAGTCGTTGGCTGCAGACAACTCGGGGGAAGAGAAAAATCTGAACACATAATCTGTTATGAACTCAGTTGATTGCATATGCATTTTATTTCCATGCTTAGATATTCCATAGTTAACTTACATAGGTCTTTGAAATCCTTAAGAAAATTGTTGATTTTGTTAATTTAATTCAAGTAAAGGAATGGAAATAAAACATCAACTAAAAATAAGTATAATTTAGTCTCAGCTTAAGCAAATGTCTTCGGTTAATTTTTTCTGCTGATTTCTATAGGTAAAGGGTCATATAGTAAATATATTAGGCTTTATAGGCCATATAATCTCTGTCACAATCACTCAACTCTGCCATTATGGCCTGAAAATGACCATAAGAATATATAATAAAAGAATGGGCATGGTATGTTCCAATAAAACTTAACTTATGGAAATTTAAGTTTCATATAAATTTTACATCATGAAGTTATACTTGCTTTGATTTTTCTTAATTGTTTAAAAATGGAGAAATTATACTGAGCTTAGCAGCTATGTAAATCAGGTGATAGGCCACATTTGGCCTAGCAGCCAGAGTTTGTCAAGCCTGGTTTAATCTCACTGGTCTAGTTTAACTAAGAGATGTACAGCAGTGACCTAGAGTCACTCATGTTCCCAACTGAAGAGTTTCATAGAGGCAACATCTTTCAGCCTTTTTCAAAATGTTCTTGGAAAAAGTTAAACAAATGTAGTCTACTAGTACAAGTCACAATTATTTTTTTACCAATTAGCTTGAAAAATTTCAATGTGTTAATTTTAATCACAAAAATGATTAATGCATACTCTCTATTCTGTATCAAATTTGGTAAAATTTTGTTTTCTAAGATTATCCTTTAAGTTTTGAAGCTTATGTACCCCAGTACCTCAAAGCTTTTTGCTTCTACTAAAGTAAACAAAGCCCACAGTTTCATGGAGATTGAAACGGGAGTGATGGAGGGAAAGTAGAAGGAATGGAATTGGCTTCTTGTTTATATTATTTTGCTAAAAGATTCAGAGAAGTATATGTTTATTTTTCTTTCTCTAAACTGAATGAACACATAATATTTTCAAAAATTCTATTATACTTAAAAACAACTAATTTTTTACCCCACTGATCAAACTTGACTTTTTTATTGCTATTATCATTTTCTATGTTCTCTTTAAGCTCTATCTGAATCATCCACAGAACAATTTCATTTTTTCCTTTAAACTTCAGCTTGCTCAATGTCTTTCGATCTCTTTGACAATGTATTGATGCTGTGGCTGATAGTCTGTTTATTACAGTAACTATTTGTGGTTGGTGCCTTGTCAAGGAATGCACATCCCTACTACTAAAAAATGACTCACAGTTCATACTGACAGCTTTACTGCATTATTGGATGAGTCCCTAGTTAACTGTTAAAAAACAAAAAGGAAACTAAAAAACAAACCACAACCACCAAATGACAACAAAAACAAAACAAACCAATTAACCACATTATTTGGCTCCTCAGATCTACCAGCTAAGCATACAAGGGAGGATATCCTAGGGAGGGATTGAGGGCAGGAGGAAAAGAAAGCAACAGAGGATGAGATGGTTAGATAGCATCACCAGCTCAATGGACACGAATCTGAGCAAACTCTGGGAGAGTGAAGGACAGGGAAGCCCGATGTGCTTCAGTCCATGGAGTTGCAGAGTCGGACATGCTGACTGACTCAACAACAACAACAATATACCCTAACATCAGTGGTATGCTGGTTAATACTTAAGAACCAGTTGTCTGGAAGAAGAGACCTGAGTTGTAGCTTTTGATGATTTCTATGATGTGAATATTCCCAGCGTCGTTCATTTTAAGTTCCCAGTGTAACATATTTGAGTACAGATTTGGGGAGAGATGGATGTAATTGGCTTTTATAAACCAGTAAGAGCTAGCTTCAGCACATCACTGCCTGCTACTGTATTAAGAAACTATAGTAATTTTCTCCCCATATCTAAAAGAGAAATTGTAAAGCATAACTCCTTCCTATATTTGCTTAGGCAAAATGTAAAGTAAAAATGCCCAATGAAATACAATTGCATAAATGTACAGCTATAAAAATAAAATCCTCTAAATGATTAAAATATGGAAAAATATTGGACTTAAAAAACACAGGATAACTTACAAATAAAGATCTTGATACTTTATATCTTTTAGCAAAATTTAAAATTGTTACATATAATAAAGGAACATTAATAGAAAAATGATCATTTATGTCAGGAGAGGACTTCCTTACTCAGGCTCAGCAGTAAAGAATTTGCCTGCAATGCAGGAGATGCAGGTTCAGTCCCTGGATTAGGAAGATCCCTTAGAGAAAGAACTATCAATCCACTCCAGTATTCTTGCATGGGAAACCTCATGGACCGAGGAACTTGATGGCTGCAGTCCATGGGGCTGTAAAGAGTTGGACATGACTTAATGACTAACCAATAACGACAGAATATTAGTAGAAGCTAATTTTTAAGGCAAAACCTTTCATTAGATATATTTTCTCTTTCAAATTATGGCAATTCAACTATAATCTCACAATGCATTTCTGTTATATGTGACTTTTAACTTCTTTTTTTTCGCAAATATTAACGTTTTACAGTACATCATGGCATTTACAAACGCAAATATGATTGATTGAAATGACTCGTGTAGCCTAAAAGGAGTGAGAACACCCTGCTATTTTACTGATATTGATTTGTAACATGAGTGATAGATGTTCATGGTACGGAGAGAAGAAATCTATGGCTTCTTCGTAGAACTGAGACTCTAAAATTTATCCAGTTCAGTGAACAAGACTCTTGTTAAGATATTTATTGTTTATCTTGCCTTTCACTAGTTAGAACAAAAACACTTTACTGGTTTTACATCCAATAAGGCTATCAGTATGACAGTATACATAACCTAGATATAATGAGATAAAAATGTTAAGTTCTCACTGGATTTAAGGGGCACACTCTAAAAGTAAAATCTCTTTATAAGAATGAACCAGGCCTGTTGGCGACTGAGACTATATTTAGACAATACTTAGTAGCTTAACAGTTTATCCAATCTTAGATATTCATATTTATACCCTAATTTCTACATTCTACAGAGACACAGTGGGCCTCAGCTAGTGTGTTTATTCAATGATTATATTGGTAGGGATTGAAAAGAGTAGCAATGATATGAAAAAGTACTCTTTGAGGGAAAATATGAAATTTCACACTCTGAATTTAACACAGTAGTTATTTAGGGAAATAGTAGGTTCTTAAAGATATTATTACAAGACATCAAGGTGCTACATGGGTGACGATCTCTACTAGGATTGCCAGAAGGGGAAAGAGTGGGGCTGAATCTTATTATGAGGCAAAACAAAAAAGTCCAGAAAGATGGTAAGAGTTTAAAATATGTAAAAAACAGAAAAGTAAAAAATCATGGGTTCAACAGAATGGATTTTTTCAAAAAGTAGCTAGATGGAAAAGGGAAGTAAGGTACTTGCTTGTGAGTAACAGAACATTATTTCTAACAAATAAGATCTTTGGGGACTCTGGAAACACCATTTGGTAAGACATAAGAATAGTTTATGGCAAAAATTTGACAGGACAGTCCAGTTCAAGGAAAGGTAAAAAGAAGTGTGACAAGGAATGAAGTATTTATTTGAGTGAAATGAGAATTGAAGTCAAGTTCTCTAGCTAAGGAAGATCATGATTAACTGAGGAAAAGGTGGCAGTGATGCTAGATAAGAAGGCTAGATTGAAAAAACTGGAGATTTCAGGGCTGAGAAGCACCTTATAATGATATAAGCCAATGTCCATTAGGTGAATGTGAACTACATTCTGAGGTTGGAATGGAAACGAGAATGGAAAGCAGAGGTAATGTCAGAGAATTACCAATAGAGCATATTCCAGCTTTGATCCACATGCCTATATTTTACAAATCAAACTAACACATGTGGTGTTGGAGAAGACTCTTGAGAGTCCCGTGGACTGCAAGGAGATCCAACCAGTCCATCCTAAAGGAGATCAGTCCTGGGTGTTCATTAGAAGGACTGATGTTGAAGCTGAAACTCTAATACTTTGACCACCTCATGAGAAGAGTTGACTCATTGGAAAAGACCCTAATGCTGGGAAGGATTGAGGGCAGGAGGAGAAGGGGACGACAGAGGATGAGATGGCTGGATGGCATCACTGACTCGATGGACATGGGTTTGGGTAGACTCCGGGAGTTGGTGATGGGCAGAGAGGCCTGGCATGCTGCGATTCATGGAGTCGCAAAGAGTCAGACACGACTGAGCGACTGAACTGAACTGAACAGAACCGACTGAACACATGCCAACTAAGGTCCTAAATACTAGTGAAATAAAATGCCTTCCAAGGGCATGGGGAATTCACAAAAGCCACCTCCAAAATTCGTTACACTGGAGACGCAAACCTATCTAGTCCTTTCAGATACTTTACAACAGGGAGACTCAACTTAAAGGAGATGTCTTGTTTCCCAGAACCAAAGATACTTTAATGCTACAAACCATAAGTTTTTCTAGTTCTCAGACAGACCAGCCTGACAGTAATTATTGGGTTCTGCTCTGTGTATGTGGGCAGAATAATGCTCCCCAAAGATGACTATGCCCTAATCCTAAGAACATGTGAATACATTGCCTTCCATGGCAAAAGGAACTTTGCAGTTGTGATATGCAGACAGACCTAATCTAAAATCAGTAGTTCACAATGAACCCAGCCCCACCACTGCAAGAAACTGAAATCTGCCAACCTGAGAAAACAAGGAATTAGATCTTACCATAGAGCCTGCAGTTACAAACAGTCCTGCTGACACCAGATTTTAGCCCAGGGAGACTTGTGCCTGACTTTCTAATTTCTTGATTATAAGATTAAAAAAAAAATGCTGTCTTAAGCCACTAAGTCTGTGGCAATTTGTATGGCAGCAATGAAAAGCTAATACATTGTGTGACTCTGAAATTGCTGTTAGAGTGTATCTTTAATGAACATCAAAGAAGAATGAGGTCAATTTAAAGAATCTCTCAGGACAGTGAATGGCTTGGAGATTCCCTCCCTCACCCCAGGTGGTTGGAAAAGTTGCCAGCTACCAAGGCCTATTCCATTCCTATAAACTTGAGCCTCTGAGATGAATTGAGTCTAGTGACGAACATGCATGCCTTCCTTTTACTTCTTGGTAAGCCACCATGCTCCACAAGTTCCCCAGGCTTCTGCCCATTCCTGTAGAATGGTGGGCTGGATGTAAGGCATCCAGTGGGATCAGACTAACTACAGAATGATAATCATCTTACTGTTGCATTATTATTATGGCAAACCCTGTGATAATGTTATAGTGGAACTCGATACCAAATCCATTGTGTCATAAGAGAGAAAACAACCAGTTTGGGAATGGTAGGAAAGAGGACATGGAGGTAGTTCATGGGAGTTGAAACAGTGAATAGGAATTTGAAAGCTGGATACATTGACAGGATGTTTCATGCAGGAGTAAGGGTGCAAGTAAGGGCATGAGAAGGGGAAATGACTTTGGTTCCTTCTCACTCAAACCCCTGCATGAACAAGGATAAAGTGTGTAAGCAGCAGGAGGCCAAGGATGTTGTTGGATAAATATTCAGAGCTCATATCATGAAAGACCTTCTATGACATGAAAAGGAGTTTGGGATTTATAAACAATAGGCAAGCTACTACAGAATTTTAAGCAGAGGAAAACAAACTCATATTTATGCTTCTGGGGCAACATGAAGGACAAGCAGAGCTGGTTTAATCAAGAGTAAAGAAACAGGTTAGGAGCCCATATAATAATGCTTATACCAAAAAAGATCAAGGACTAAGGCAAAGTGATAAACATAAGGTGAAGATCGAAAATACTTAGAATTTGCAGGATTTGGTAACCTTCATGAGGACGACTGAGGCAAGAGTCAAAGATCATCATTAATCATCATGGTCACCATCAAAATTAATTTCTGCTGGGGCTTATGTAGGTCTGCCGCTATGTTAAGCACTCAGCACTAAGTTATGTCATGCGACTAGCATAATAAAACGCAGTATGGTATGACTGTTACATCCATTCTGGAGATGGAAAAACTGAGATTTAAGGAGTCACACTGTTAGTTTGAGAGCCAAATTCCAAATCACGGCAATTGACCTCAGAACCCACATGCTTTATAGCTCTTAACCACCATGTCATTGCCCACAAGGCTTATACCCAAGTTAATGGCTTGGATGATTAGATGGATGGGGGTATCTCTAATGAGAAAAGTCAGAAAAGAGAGAGAATAGCTTGAGTTGGAAATACATTCCATTTAAGACATGTGACTTTGAGGTGCTAGGAAACATCTAGGTGAAGAACCAAAGGACTCTTGGATTTTGGGGTCTGATTTCTCAGAAAGTTGTGGATGGGAGATAACTGTTTTTGTTCTGAATCTCAGTTTAGGTCAAGCATTAATGTAACTAGCAGGTATACAAGAGGCAGGGGACCAGGAATTACATAGCTGTAATATAGATTCACTTCAGATATTTTAAAAAAAAAAAAAAAGGAGGCTTCCCCAAATTTGCAAGGCAGTACAATATCGCCATCTACTGCAAAGGCTGTCAAGAACAATATTTCTTCTGAGGCAGCTTAAGACCTCCCTGCCAGGTATGGCAGTAACCCTTCTGGCACTCTTCACTACCCTCCCCCTCTACTTGCTGCCGTCACCAACTGTCACCTCACATTTTCCTGCGCAGGGGGTCCTGAGCCATAACTGGGATACAGGACTGGGCAGGAACCCCACAATAGTATAGCAATGTGGAAATCACAGTAAGTGTCCCAATCAATAGATGCTATTTCTTATTTCTCATTTCTTAGCTGTCATTTTCTTTATTTGCTTTGTCTTTTCCAAGTTTTGAATACTATGCTGGCAATGGGAAGTTATACACTTTTTGAAACTCAGTTTTCTCATCTGTAAACTGGGGCTACTATTAGTTACTTAACAGTGCTCTTCTGAAGGTAGAAAGAAAATGATGCATACCAAACATGTACAGGAAAATTCTAATACCGTTTTGTTCCTCTCAACCTTCATCTGGTCAACCCACATTTAGAAAGAATGCATCATATCTGAAAACAGAAGCTGCATAAAATGAAAACAGAGATGGCAGGAACTATTGGAGACCATGATATAGAAACTTATAAAGTGGCCTGTATTCACAGGTCCAAGCAGTAAAACAATGGTAACTAACAATGAAAATATGTAAAAATAAGGCAAATGCAAAGAAATATATTTAAATATGTGTATAAAACTCTGTTGTAAAATAGATTTAAAGTCAGTCATGTCCAACTCTTTGTGAACCCCTGGACTGTAGCTCGCTAGGCTCCTCTGTCCATGGGATTTTTCCAGGCAAGAATACTGGAGTGGGTTGCCATTTTCTACTCTAGGGGATCTTCTCAACCCAGGGATCATACCCGAGTCTCCTGCATTGCAGGCAGATTCTTCACCATCTGAGCCACCAGGGAGATCCCTATTTAAAATAAGTAAATACTGATAAAGTGAAAATATATGATATCTCTCATGTATCAAGCTTCCATGATAAACAAAACCATTTCATCTATGTGATTCAGTAGAACACTGATGCAGGTGACTTACTTCCCCATGAAGCCTGCTTCCAAAACGTAATTGCTATGACCTTGGCTGTAGAATATTCTGCTCTTTAGTGCACTTTCTTGCATATTCATTCATCAAGTATTTATTACTGACTGCTAGGTGTGAGGCAGTGTGCTAGAAGCAATTTGGTCTTTTCTGCATGATGGGCATTATTGTGACTTGATTAGGACAGAGCTGGAGGGTTTATTTAGGGATAGTATAATTAGATTTCAGTCAGGCCCTGGTATTGGAAAGGACCAACCTTTCTAAATTTGAACATGTTGGATTTCAGAAGAGACCCCAGGATCCCTCAGTGGGGGCCACTGACAGTCACTGTCCTAGTGAATTTGGGGATTGTGCTGAGGAGGTTGGAAAATGGCCCTGAACGCTGGCCAGGAGTAAATCATTCCTGCTGTTAAACATCTGTGGATTTTTCAGCTAGAAAAAATTGGATTTGGGAATTTTGTTGGAAAAGGTAAATGTCAAACTAGGCATTAGCGGAACAGGGATATACTGGGCCAAGATATCATGTACAGAAAAAAGAGAAATTATTTTAGGGCTGTGCTTTGACCAAATGCAACACTCTGCAGGGATTTGAAAGGCTTTTTCTCTATAAATATTTTAAATGATTTTCAGATTATTCAGATAACTTGAACATCCAACAAAATACCACATCAGGTTAAAGAGAATCTTGGGAGATATCATTAGCCTACAATGCTCCCAGCTGGGAAACGAGAGATCAACAAATGTATTTGCTACTTTTGGTTATTTAGGCCATTGCATCTGATCAACAGCTCAAAGAACAAAGAGTGTACAATATTACTACTGTGCCCATAAAGTTTACAGTGCTTTACTGACATCACCTATCGACTTTTCGAACATCTATGTGTTATGTGGAACAAGTGGTCTTGTATCACCCTGTTTTTTCCCAGAACTAGACATGGAGGTGAGGCTCTGGTAGGAGAATAGGTCCTGAGCAGGAGAAAATAAACAGAAAAGGGGTCATGTCTGCCTCTTTCCGCTCTTCTCTTCTCCAGTCTATACATTATCCACTTCAAAATAAATACTCACTGATGAAGGATTCAATATTTAATTTCCTTATAATTTTTCCCAAGGCTATTTAACTCTCATTACAGGTGCAACCAATTCCTTTTCTATCTGTAGCTGAGAATTGCTGTAATTGTAGCACACAGAACCAGACCAATTTTAATGAAGTCTTTTATTTGTGCGGGGGTTCCTATTGCCATGTGTGAAGGAGCTCTCAGATTTTCCATTAGAGGCCACACTTTGGTTGGGTTTATAACTTGAAAGTAAACCTCTTCGTCAGGTTGAAATAGGGCAAAAAAGGTTTTAGCCTTAAGAGTACTTTGTTATTTCATAATAATAAATCAATTTTCTTTCAAGATCAGAGTGCAATAACAATTTTCCTCCAATGCTATCTCTGTGTATTTCTTCAGGTTTATATAGATGACCACCTTTCACACATTTATATCTCCAGAAAGCATTTGTCTGGGGTCAGGGAAAAGGGTTGAAGAGAAAGAGAGTTGAACATTTTGTGCGCGATGCTAATGCAATATCCATAAACGTCAGTGAGATTTTGCACTGAGGAGCATCTCGCATCTCTGTATCCAAGGCGCAGGCTCCATTTCTGATGCAAGCAGCCTTTTCACAAATGCATTCTGGTGATCATTCAAGAAATAGACAAGCATGTGTGGGTGGTTCTGAACAAACCTCTCACCATTCTCTGAAAATCTAAGTGGGTAGGTTCCAGGAATGAGGGTCAGTTTTGGGGTCTGAACACATGAAAGACAGTTTCCTGTGTGAATGGTAATACTATCACTTTTAAAAGGGAATTTCCTCTCACAGTTCAGGTTAACACAGAATACTAAAGGGGACAGCTTGGTTGCAGATTTCTGCTCTATAGACCTTATAGCTAAGTGGAATAACTGAAAATGATTACCAGAAAATGAGCCTGAGCCCAAATAAACTCGTACAATTTTACTTAAACACATACAGACACATGCTCATGCACACATATACAAAAACAATGAACATTTTATTTTTGGCAAAATCTCTCCTGATTTCTGCAATTCGACACGCTCTTTCTTATGTCTATGAGATTGAAGAATTCAAACGTTGCTTTTTCTTTTTTTTCCCGAATCATTCAGAATTGGAGTTAGTGATGGTGCTTTTCAAAGTGTAAATTTATACACCATATCTCTTTCAAAGGGTGTGTATTTTGTTGGATGCATCTGAATTAAACAGCTTTCTCAACCAGTACAACTAGTCCTTATTACTGCTACTGCCAGCCAAACAGCTATCATGGTTGTTGCCAGACCTTATGTTTGCTGGGTTCTTTTATTCCTTTGGATGTTTCACTGTCTTTCAGCTTCAACCATCTTAGTTACCTTTTTTAACATAAAATTGGCAGGATTTAAAACATCATTTAACAACAACAAAAAAAATCTTTTTACTTCTTGACAACCCAGAGAAATGGATCCTTCTAAACAGAAACAGACTTCTTAAAAAATTGGCATGTCACAGCTAAATGGTCATGCCACCAAGCTTTATGATAAAAGGTACTAAATTAACCCTTTGGGATTCCTATTCTGACTCTATTTTGGTTTCTTTGTCACAGTCTCCAGTAAAGCAGCAGCAGGTAGCTGGCTAGAGGCTGCAGTTATATAGAAAAAGAACAGAGAAGCAAGATGGCCTCAAAGATGGGTAACTCACCTGTCAGCAATTCACAAACCTCCCCTCAATAACCATCTTGTCATGCTGCCTATAGTCAAAGCTCCTTTTGCTTATATGCAGCTCTGAAAATTATGCTTATTATCATGATGATCTCAGAAAGGAAAATTATTATTATTATTCATCCCCATGTCCTACTTTCACACTGAACAATTATGACTTCAGATGAGAAATAATAGTTTCATATCAAAATGCTCAGACATTTATGGACACATAGCTGTCATTCTGCACAAAATTAGAAGCCTTCAATTTTAGTTTCAAAATGATTCTACATGCAAATAGTGAATACAAACAAAATATTTCTATAGCTGAAGTGAAATGTAGTATTCTGCCCTAAGAAGAGGAAGTTTCCAGCCAGAGCAGTTGATTAACAAGTAACTCATGACAACCCTGCCTCTGTGCATATCTTGTAAAGGACCTGCGGTCAATAATCCATGCACAAATGACAAATGAGGTAATGAAAGGAGGACTGACTTCTGAGTCTTGGTTTTAACTGGGACATTGCAGAGTTGAACTACTCCCCCAAATCACAAGGCCCTCTTCAACATCTGAAAAAAAATGATCATGTAGTAACATAATGTAGAGAAAAACACACTTCATAAAAACTTTCTGCTATCTATTTTAGACAGAAGTTCGAGGAATCATATTCATAAAATTTCATAGCATAATATACATTCACTATATATTTAAAAGATTAGCCTATATTGAAATGAGCATAACACAAAAATATGTTCAACACTATTTAGTTTATCTGTGGTATTAAGAAGCACTTCAGTATCTTATTTTGCTTTAGGATAGCTATTATTAAATCAATTATTATTGGACTGGGAGGTTCAGATATGCTGATAATTGAGAGTCCTGGGAATAAAAAAAAGAGGGTATTGTGAATCACAAAGATTTTATTCCCTGCCTCGTGTATGCAGATCACATACACCAACATGTTCCACTGTCACTAGCAATAAATATTTCCTACTGATGCTAAATATCTGCATTACCTTAAGGAATGAGATTTACTTAGAATATCGGTTAAAAAATCACTTAGAAAGTTCTAACTAAAGTTTATAAACTACTTCATTGAAAAGAATGCATATTTTGGTGATGACAGTAGTGGCCTAAGTGTTTTTGTAATGTTATTTTTGTTGTTTTGAATCCTCAGAGTGACATTTTTATAAAAGCAGATTGATAATTTAAAAATAGTTATTAAGATAAAACAGGAAAATCTACTTTAGAGCTGGTTATTTTTAGAAATAAAAAAAATATGTTTCCCTAGTATATTTTGAAAATGATTGTGCTTTAAATCTAACCATGGAAAATTAGAATTAAAATTGTCCTCAGTAGCAACATAAAGTATTGGAAAGAGCACTGAACGGGAGTTGAGAAATTTGGGTTTGCTGTCAGAACATTGCCTCTTATTAGCTACGGTCTTTCAGTAAGTCACTTAAAGCTTTCAAAAATTTTAGTGAGATGGAGAATGGGAACTAGGTGACAATTTTCATGACTTGTTCCAGCTCTAAATATAAAATATTTGATATTTTAGACAAAATTTACCAAATAACTTTATCATGATTACTAGACATGTTAAGCCACATTTTGATGGGATTTTGACTTTACAGTCAGCATTTAACTCCAGTGGTGAAAGAAGATAAAGAAACAAAATTGAGAAAATATGTATGAGGTGTGAATTTTAAACTCTTTAGGCTTCCAAAGCTACTGTGATCTAAGAAACAAAACTAGAGTCCCCCCCAATTAAAGTTTCTTAAATGTGATCAAGTCCTGAGAATCAGAAATGTATGTATTCCCACTCTTGGATGGTGTCTTCAATCTTTCCAAAACAATATTGTTTAAAGATTACGAAGAAATGTATTTTGCCTGAAATGAGATGAAGAATCTATGCCTTAAAAAATAAATGGTAATGATGAATTTTGACTATTCAACTTTTGATATACACACTGGATGGCTAATATCCCAAGACTTACTTTGGTGACAAAGAAGTGTAAAGATATTTTGTCTCTGAAAAATTGTGAAATCTAATCAGATAAGAGAGCCATATTTTTAAAAATCCATTTTTCCTTGAACTCTTCTATGTTTAGTCTATTTTACAGTGTGACAAGAATCATAAACATAGCATGACTGCAAAAGCATGCAGGGGGTTGACGGGTATTTTTATTAGTTTGAATTTTTTCTGGTCATGCACATATTAACTCACTTACTATGAAGTCAGGAGGCTACTTTTTTTCCAGGAACTTCCTGAGTTGAGACACCAAGTCAATATTTATATAGCTGAAGAATTTTGTCTGTCATTTTGATCTTTAGACTCATCCCTATTTTAGATTTTACTGGCAAAATGAATTATTAAAATTATTTTTGCTTCTAAAATATTTTTGCTTTATGTAGAGTGTAAGGGGGCTTCCCTAGTGGCTAAGATGGTAAAGACTCTGCCTTTAGCAGGAGACTCAGGTTTGATCCCTGGGTTGGGAAAATCCCCTGGAGAAAGGAATGGCTGTTTATAATTTATGTGCTATGGAAATCTTGAGAACCAGAACCAGCCTGCACTTGCCTCCTGTTGAATACTCTTTGTCCTCATGAAAGTGAAAGCAAACATGAAAGTGAAATTTGCTCAGTATGTCCGACTCTTTGTGACCCCATAGACTATAACAGTCCATGGAATTTCCCAAGCCAGGATACTGGAGTGGGTAGCCTTGCCCTTCTCCAGGGGATCTTCCCAACCCAGTAATCAAACCCAGGTCTCACAAACTGCAGACAGATTCTTTAGCAACTGAGCTACCAGTGAAGCCCCTTTGTCCTCATAAGAAAAGACAAATAATAAGTGGTAAAATTGATGAAACTATTAAAAATGTAGAATACACATTAGGGTATATCTGGTACTCAAGATGCAAATTTTTAAAATTGTATACTTAGCAGTTGTTTTCATAGTTAAAGAGTAATATTCAAATAAGAGTAAATTTGAGCAGTAGAAGAAGGAAGTAAAAGATTACTCATGGTGTCTCCATAATGTACACAATTTTACAATTTGGAAGTATTTACTTTCATTTTATTTTTAAGTGTCCTTTTACATAGATATAATAATTCTGTTTTTACCATTTTATATGCTGATATTTCATTTTGCATTATATGATAAATAAGACGCCATGACCTTACAGGGTCTAGTGACCATTATTTGTAACAGCTGTATAGGAGCCTATGTGGATGTACCATAACTTACCGGAATATTCACTATTGATGGCTTCTAGTGAAAGGGAAAGCATTAGTCACTCAGTCATGTCCAACTCTCTATGACCTCATGGACTGTACCCTGCCAGGCTCCTCTGTCCATGGAATTCTCTAGGCAAGAATATTGGAGTGGGCTGCCATTCCCTTCTCCAGAGGATCTTCCCGACCCAGGGATCCAACCTGGGTCTCCTACCTTGCAGGCAAATTCTTTACTGTCTGAGCTATGGCCTCTAGGTGATATGAAATACTTCTGTCTTAAATAACATTGAAAAAAAATCCCTGCAGTATATTTTTTTTCATATTTTCAATTCTTTCTTATTAATGCATTCTTTTAAAGGAAATAATAATAAGTAAGGTAATTATGTATATGATTACTGGTACAAATTTCCAATTACTCTCTAAAAAATTTTTTTACCAATCTAGATACTATGTGATATTATTATTATTTAACAGTTATTGATTTGGGGACTGGAAATAATCTTTAATGTTATTTCAATGTACAGGTCTTTAAATATAGAAGGGTTTAATTTTTCTTATAGATTAATTAATTACATTTTTGGTAGTCATTATATAATGTCTTTGTCCATTTATCTTCTGAGATTTAATATATTTCAGTATCTGAATGCTTTGGTAATCAAGATTTGTATTCTTTTAACATTTTCTAAAAGTTATATCTCAAAAAATTAAATTTTTCTCTGCAGTTTATTTCTTCCCTGGGTTTTCTCTGTTTCCTGAGTTTTGATTTTCAAAATTTTAAAAATATTCAAGCATTTAACTGAATATTTAGTGAATTGACAATGGTGACATACATTTTATTTCCTTCAGATAATTATCCCTTAATCAATTATTGAATGACCTTCTTTTTATTAATGATTTAAAATTCCTATTTATCATGTATTTAATATGATACATATATCAGATTCTTACATGTAACAGGATCTATTTCTAGGTTAACCCATATAGCATTTATCATGTTAAGTATTTTAGCTTTGCAATATACCTTAAAATATTTCCTTTACTTTCAAACTATAATATAGCAGTGAAAGTAAATGCATTCTTTCACTTCTCAATCACATACTGTACCTAGTACAAATACTTTGACTTTCCATTAAATAAAGTGCTTCAAATGAACTGGATAGATATATTTATGAAAAAATAACAGGATACAGGATATGAATATTGTTCTACATTGTGTGGGGAGTTGACTTTAAAAACCGCTTTTAAGAATAAAATTGAGGTCAGGGGAAAAGGTATAACATAATTTCACAGTAAAACATTAATATTTGCTAGATTTCATAGGGCTGATCTTCAGATTCCATGAACACTGTGACAGTTCAGCTGACTTTTATTGCATGGTAGATTATATATGTGTTGATCTGATTTTAATTTATATGAGATAAAAATAAGTATACAGATAGAATGTAGGGTATTATGTGCATATATACATATATATATATGTATGAAACTTCCTTTCAGTTTCCTCTGTGTGTTATGGGTATATGTGGGTATAAAAATTTCAGCTCATCGCAAAGTTTGTCGTTCCTTATTAAGTAACCTAAATCAGAACTTCCCATCGTTCACTGTTAACAATATGTTAGTAGGCAGTACAGAAAGTGCTATATTTCTATTTTTTACCTGAAGATCACTATGAACAGATGTAGGGCAGGCCATAAATCTGAAACCATCTATATTCTAATATGCTGCATTACAAATAGCACATAAGGGTAAAACTTTGAGATTAATTAGGACAGGTAGTTTTAGTATGCCCAGAAATAGAAATTGGGTTCAAGGAAAAAAAGTCATAAATTGAAGTTGATCTCTTCTGTTTGATTTTTCTGCCTTATATTTAATTTTTAAAAAAATCAATTTATAATTCTATCTCCCCTAGAGAATTCTTGTCAATTACAGAGCAGGAATTCTTTGTAAAGGCAATGCAACTTTATCACTTTTTAATGTTGATCTAATTTCATGAGAAAGAAAACCTCTTTGGATTATCAAACACATTAATAGGGTTAAAAATTAGAAAGAAAAAAGCATATTTACTTATAGATTATGGGTACAAAGTAATTAAAATAAACAAAGTCTAGAGAATTTATCTATCCAGTGATCTGTCTGCAAAATACTATTCTAAAGTTCAAAGCATTTTAAAATACATCTGAAAAATGCATTCAAGAATCAGTGCACATGGAAATTATGCTTCTGGCCATAGCCAAGTAGGTCTTATTGGAATAACTATCCCAAATGTGACAACTATAAATTCTGGCAATTATAAACTACACAAAACTATCTGAAGACACTGGACAACTTCTGCAAAGGTATGCATATGTTTGGAAGAACATAATAGAATCAGGAGTCTCTACAATATATCATTCAGGATATTCATTGATATAATCAAAATCATATTAAAAGAATAGGAAAATGTGATCTATACTCAATAAAGAGGCAACTAATGAAGACTGATTCTGAAGTACTGGAGGGTAAAAATGAATAGACAAGGATTTTAAACTGCTATTATAACTCTGCTCAAGGACTTAAAGACACTATACTCAGCATTAATGGAATAATAAGGTACATCAGCTGGGAAACAGACACTGTCCAAAACATGATTTTTTTGAACTGAAAAATATAATATCTAAGATAAAATTTCTATGTTATTATATGATGAAAATATAGTGAATTTTAAAATTGATCAACAGAAATCATTCAATCCAAAAAACAGAGAAGGAAATATTGGAGAATCAATTTGGCAGGACTGTTTAAAATATTCCTGATTGTAAATTGCCACAACTTCTTTAGACAATAATGTGGCAAATCAGTCAAAATATGTTAATATCCATATAACTGTTGACTCAAAATTCTACTTCCAGGCATTTATCCTAAAGAACATGAGATCCTTGAAGGTACAGGATAGGCTTCCTGGGTGACTCAGCTGTAAAGAACCTACCTGCAACACAGGAGCTGAGGAGATGAGGGAAGATGTCCTGGAGGAAGGTCTGGCAACCGACTCCAGTGTTCTTGCCTGGAGGATCCCATGGACAGAGGAGCCTGGTGGGCTATAGACCATAGTGTTGCAGAGTCAGGCATGACTGAACTGACTTAGCATACATGCTAGGGTATAGAGGATAACTTCTTTTCTGTCTGCTATACTTCTAGCACCTAGAGTAGTGTCTGCCACTAGTGTTATTGTTCAGTCATTCAGTTGTGTCTGACTCTGTGTGACCCCATGGACTGCAGCACATCAGGCTGCCCTGTCCCTCACCATCTCCTGGAGTTTGCTGAAGTTCATGTTCATTGCATCGGTGATGCCGTCCAGCCATCTCATCCCCTGACACACTCTTCTCCTTCTGCCCTCTATCTGTCCCAGCATCAGGGATTTTTCCAATGAGTCATCTGTTTGCATCAGATGATCAAAATACTGGAGCTTCAACTTCAGCCTCAGTCCTTCCAGTGAATATTTAGGGTTGATCTCCCTTTACGTTGACTGGTTTCATCTCCTTGCCATCCAAGGGACTTTCAGGAGTCTTCTCCAGCAACACGGTTCAAAGGCATCAATTCTTTGGGGTTCTGCCTTCTTTACAGTTCAGCTATCATAACTGTACATGACCACTGGGAAGACCATAGCTTTGACTATACGGACCTTTGTCCACAGAGTAATGTCTCCACTTTTCAACACACTGTCTAGGTTTGTCATTGCTTTCCTGCCAAGAAGCAATAGTCTTCTGATTTCATGGCTGCAGTCCCCGTCCACAGTGATTTTGGAGCCCAAGAAGAGGAAATCTGTCACTACTCCCACCTTTCCCTCTTCTATTCACCATGCAGTAATGGGGCCTGTTGCCATTATCTTAGTTTTGTTTTGTTTTTCTTTTTAATATTTAGTCTTAACCCTGACTCTTTCACCCTCCTCCTTCACCCTCATCAAGAGACTCTTTAGTTCCTCTTCACTTTCTGCCATTAGAGTGGTATCATCCACACATCTAAGGTTGTTGATGTCTCACCTGCCTTTCTTGATTCAGGTTTGTAACTCATCCAGCCTGCCTTTTCTCACAATGTGCTCAGCATATAGGTTAAACAAACAGGGTGACAGCAGACAGCCCTGCCATACTCCTTTCTCGATCTTGAACCAATCAGTTGGTCCATATAGGGTTCTAACTGTTGCTTCTTGACCCTGCATACAGGTTTCTCAGGAGACAGGTTAGATGGTCTGGTATTCCCATCTCTCCAAGAGTTTTCCACAGTTTGTCATGATCTACACAGTCAAAGATTTTAGTGTAGTGGTAAAAATAGATATATTTGAAAGAATGAATGAGAAAAAAGATGGAATGAATAAATGTATAGATGGAAAATGATACAAGAAAATACAGTTGATCCTTGAGTAACACAAACTTGTAATGGTCCACATATAAACATATTTGTTTCCATTTCTACCACCTAAGGTTGGTTGAATCCACAGGTTTGGAGCCTTGAATCCAGAGAAACTGCATATACAGAGGGCTAACTATATATTATACTTGATTTTTGACTGTATGGGGTGTCAGCAGCCCTAACCTCATTGTTCAAGGGTCAACTGCATGTATACAGGGTCTTCATAGCAGTACTGTTTCTTAAAAAAATACCAAATATCCAAACCCACATGCTTGATTATATGAAGTCAAAAACATTCATAGATTTAAATGCTTCTCTTATTACAAGTGACGCAGATGAGTATTTATTGCTATTATATTTATGCTATAAGTTTAGTCAAAAATCAGGTTACAAGATAGTATCCATGTCGTGCATTTTATTAGAGAAAGGTAATCAAAATATTCTCTTTAAAATTCAAAAATAAAACTCATAATAAGACAAAAGATGGCTGGGGTCATTACTAAAAAACCACACCTTACATTTTATTTAAAACTACCTAGCTTAGTGACCCTAAATAACTTTTAAATACCAAAGACATTCTCAAAGTACAAACATTAGCTAGCATACACAGGTTAACTTTTTTAAGTGGTATAAACTCTAAAATAAATTCCCAAGGCGCTTAAAACAAAAGTGACACCAATGAAGTAGCTTACAGGTAAGTCACTTATCTTGGAGACCATTAGACAGTGGTTTAAGAGTACAGATTCTAGAGTTACAATCCTGAGTTGAAGTCCTAAGTCCACCATTATCAAAAAGGATAACTGGGAAGAAATGTATCCCCTCTTTGTCTCAGTTTTCCCATCTTTAAAATGGTTATGTTAATAGCAATTAAAATATGTTAAACATTATCTAGCTAGTAAAGGTAAAGCATTTAAAATTGTGTCTGACATATATTGCTACATGTGTTAGTCATTACCTTACACTTGTATAACAGCTTTTTATTATAACAGCTTTCTAAAAAAAATTATATTGAGATAATTTTAGACTTAATAGAAGAGTTTCAAAATTAGCAGTTCCCATATATCCTACACTCAAGTTCTCTTTATGTTGACATCTTATATAACCATAGACCATTTGTCAAAAGTAAAAAATTAATCCAGATGAGTACTTTCACCTACAGTACAGAATTTATCCAAGTTTTCCTGTTTGTTTCACTAACATAATTTTTCTTTTCCATGATCCTGTCCAAAACCCTACACTGCATTTAATTGCCACGTCTCTTTAGCCTCCTCCCTTCTCTGACAGTTTCTCAGTCTTTCCGTATCTTTTATGATCTTGACATCTTTGAAGAGTAACGGTCAGGTATTTCATAAACTGACTGACTCATGAGCTGGTCTGTCTAATGTTGTCCCATGATTAGTTTCAGTTTCTGCATTATTGGCAAAGATACCAGACAGGTGATACGCCGTTCTCAGTGAGTGGAGTGGAGGTATGTCATATGATTATGTACTGCTAATGCTGTTAATCTTGATCACTTGGTTAATGTAGTGCCGTATCTAGCAGGATTCTCTATTATAGTGCCATTATTTTTTGCTTTGCAATTTCACATTTGGGGAGGGGATACCTTGAGACTACACAAATATCCAGTTTCTGTTTAAACTTTTACTCACCAATTTTAGCATTCTTTGGGGGATCTTGACTAAAGCAATTATTACTTTGGGGTTTAATGGTGATTTTCTTATTCATTCTTTCTACCCTTATTCACTGAAATTCTTCTCTAGAAAAAGGTGTCACTTCAACCCCATTCATGCATTTACCTACTTACGTATTTTTGTCAGTATGGATTTATAGATATTTATTTAAGGTTTTGGGTATAATCTAAAAATTATTCATTTATTTTATATATTTATTTATGCTATTCATTTTGTTGGTTAAGTTGCTCTACCTTCAGCCACTGGGAGCTATTTCAGGTTAGCTTCTATGTCTTTTGGATAAACCCTATTTTTTTTAGAACTTTTTATTTTCTGCCAACACAAGATGCCCCAGGCTTATCTTCTGTTTTCTTGACCTACCTCTGGAATCATATAATTCCTTTTAAAATCACACTATTTTTAGCAATGCTCTATATTTCTTCCATGGCAATGTAAATCAACACTATCTCTCTAAAATTTTTCAATTATTGTCTAGTTTTAGTCCTTTCATTAATTGTTCTAAAGTGAAAAGTTCTATTTCAATTTTATACATGCAAACACCTGAACATTATTTTAATTAATCAGAATTCATTATTGCTAAATTTTTAAATAAAATGAAGCTTCTCAAATGATTTCAACTGTGAGATGTAAATATTCAATGATTAAATTACAAAGAGGAAAGGTATTTTGCAAAAAAGATTTAACCCGCTCTGACGCAGAACCAACACAAATGTGCTGCCAAAATTACCCATTCCTACAAGCGTCATAACCTACTGTTCAAACATTACACATCTTGTTTCCTCTAAGAACCCCTACCTACTTGACATTTCTTAATATGTTCCTGCCTTCCAGGGGAATCAATTTGATTTTTCAGCTCCTCAGCACTGTTACTATACTTAGAATATTATCACATTTATCAATCACTATCTTCAGTTCTAAATTTTTTCTCAGGAATTTTTTAAGATGCTTTTCAGGCACATGTTAAGCTTTAAAACCTCTTATCTATCCCAGACGGACGTGCACTAAATTCTTTGTATGTGTCTTCTAATTTCATATTGGGTAGTTAGATTTCATTTCCAAAGTCATGTCTGAGTTTTTGCTAATCATATGAAAATAAGTCTGTCATTCCATTAGATAAAACGTTCAATTAAAATACTGGACTCCTGTCAGAATTTTAGAAAGACGTTTCCTAACATCTAGGATTTCTAGCCTGTTTAATATCTTAAAACCAATTGAAATTACAGTGCTGTAAAATGTAGGACATTATCAGGAATATTTTTGGATTACAAAGGGTTAAAACCAAAGTGCTTTCTCATTAAAAAATAGTGATGCCGTATTTTTTGTTTAAAATTGTTTTGAATAAATAAAAAGTCTTGCTACATTAGTTTTCATTTGCAAATACAATGTTCAGTATGTTTATGTTTATTATCATCTTATTACCCATATTTGCATTGTTTCACAAGTTACAATAAACGGCTTTTGTGTGCATTATTACATCTGATGCTTTCAGCAAATCTTTTTAGAAGGCAGACCAGATTTTTATAAATGAATAGTCTAAAGGTGAAGGAAATTCAGCATGTAGTGCAGAGTCAGGACTTAAATATAGATCTTATGAATGAAAGTTCCAGACAGATTTTGCCTAGAAAGTCAAGTTTGAATGGAAGTGAGAGGGAGCTGAAAGTCACTGTCATATCTGCAACAAATAATTGTGGATTCATGAATTTCTGTTGGTGTGTCTTAGCCTGTTAGGGCTGCTTTAACAAATTGCCACAGGTTGTGCATCATAAAAAAATGACAGAAATTTAATTCTCACAGTTCTTGAGGCCAGAAGTCAGACCCAGTAGGGCTGGTGAGGGCCTTCTCCCAGGCCACAGACTTCTTGCATCCTTATATGATAGAAGCAGCTGGGAAGCTCTGTGGAGTTTCTTTTCTAATGGCACTTATCCCACTCATGAAGGCTCCAGCTCACCTAATCACTTCCCAAAGGACCCACCTGCTAACACCGCCACCTTTAGGAGTTAAGATTCCAACACATGAATTCTGGGGGGACACAAACATTCAGTCTAGAACCCAGCCCAACCGAAGCACACATTCCTGAAGTAGCCAAACATCTTTTGCACTTTTCTCGTGGAGCTCGTGTCCTAGCTGGCCAAGTCTGGCGGGGACTGCGGAAGCTTGGGAAAGCTCTTTGCTCTGCTACAGGAATACCTGAGAAGACATGGTTTATTCCCCAATACTCCTTAGTCTTTGAAAACCAAAGCCCAATGATCTGCTAAAATTACTAACCATGACTGCGGAGCATTGCCTGTAGAGAACGTACGCCTTAAACGCTTCAAAATCCACTAGTTAAAAAGGGCACTGTCTTAGGGCTTGGGAAAGGCTTTTTTTCTTTATAATCAGATTGCTCCCTCCTTTCATTATCTTTCAAAAACACTCTACCAGTCACAAAAGGGAATAATCAAGAGATGGGAATAGATCTGTGCAAATTTATTACCCAAAATGTATATCCTATTAGAAACATTTGGTAATAAAACTTTACCTTTTTACACAGCAGAGATTATGCTGTTATTACTGCTCTAAGACAGGGGTTCATAACTTAAGTCTGTGAACTTGGATAAGGAAAAAGATTATATGTCTATCATCACTATCCTCTAATTGCAATTTTGCGTTGTGTTCCATTTTTAATGTAGGCAATAAACCACGACAGTATTAGAAGTACTGTAATTCTGTTATCAATAGAAAGCATCAATAATGTCATATCACGTGATAATTGTTACAGATATGCCAAAATATTATTAATATTTATGCTCATCACAACTCTGAAATGATGGTTGCCGTTAGACCACTTGTAGATGTTGTTATTCAGTGTGTTAATAAGAATGCCCACATAATCTTAAGCTTTACATTTAAAAATATTTTGATATTTTGTATTTCCATATAATTGTTTTCCTTGTAATTTTACATATTTTATTTTATGCATTAAAGATAATATAGGCTTTCCTGGTGACTCTGTGGTAAAGAATCCTCCTGCCAATACAGGAGACGTGGGTTGAATCCCTGGGTCAGGAAGTTTCACTGGAGGAGGAAATGGCAACCCACTCTAGAATTCTTGCCTGGAAAATCCCATGAACACAGGATACTTGCAGGCTACAGTCCATGGGGTCGCAAAAGAGTCAGACACAGCTTAGTGACTAAACAACAACAAAAGGCATTGTTCTGAGAAAAGAGCCACCAGATTGTCAAAGGAGTCTCAGACCAAAAAGTGTAAAAGATCTTCTTTTAAAAGTGAATAAGCTGACAGTCTCCACACACTGGAGGGGTGAGGATAGGAAGTCTCTTGATTGTCCAACTGTGTGAGTTAGTCACTGTCCAAAGTCTGCAATCCAAGAAACAGGATATGTAGCTGAAGTAAGAAAATATTATATCTGAAACCAGGTCATGACTGTTTAAGAAAACTAGGCTTTCACAGATGACCAGGACATTCTAATATGCATAAAAGTTTACTTTAAAAACATTTACAATATTTTTAAGTATTTATCTTTTACTAAGATCAAAAACTCCACAATAAAACAAAATATGGATGTTAAATAATGTCTTGTTCTATATAAATATAGAACACAAACATCTAGAATTACACATGACTCCATCATTTAAATGATTTATAATAAAATCTTTGAATAGTTATTTTCACTATGCTAATTTTTATTATGTTGATACAAATTTTTAAAGCATCTCCTTAGCTTACAATATTTTAAGATCCATAATCTATGCATTTTTGCAGTTAGCAAGTTGAGTTCCTTCGTGTGCCAGGCTCTGTTGATGTCAGGGTTTGGGTTATTTCATGGTAATATGATGTAACTGACATCATGTCATCAAACTCTAAGATCTGGTTCACTTCCTCTTTCACCTACTTTCCTATATCCTCTCTGTCTACCTGTGTGATAAAGAACCAAAGACAAAGCTTCCATAGGATAAAGGAAATTTCCAGACATTATTCAGGCGAAAGCTCTTTGTGCAAAGAAATAAACTAGATACTTAGTGAGATTATAAGCTTTAAAACCCACTTCAAAACTTTACTTTTAGAGAAGCCAAATAAAAACCAAACACTAAAATCCTTAAAGCAAGCTGCAGGGCCTCAGTGGGGGAATAAAAGAGCAGTCAAATCTTCTACCCTTGAAGCCATACGGGCTCAGCCCAAACACTGAAGAATCCTATGCAGTGGACCTTCTGGTTGGCCTCAGGGAACTAAGAAGCTGCAGAATGCTAACACACACACACACACAGACACACACACAATCTCCAAATGAAAACATTTTTCTATAGCAAAAGTAGCAGAAAAACAAATTCCCCTTAAAAAAGAAACGAAATTTTGTTTAGTCAAGACATCATTGGACAAATTCAGTAATCACTTAGGCATTTTCCCAGAAATCCTGCTACAGAGATAAAGAGAACAAAGCCAAGACAGTACAGAAGTCATGTGTAATTCTAGAAATTATTGCTTCATTTTAGTTCAGACTATAGTACAGTGGGTCAGTGGTAAAGAACCTGTCTGTCAATGCATCAATGCAGAACTTGCAGGTTGGATCCCTGAGTCAGGAAGATCACCTGGAGAAGGACATGGCAATCCACTCCAGTATTCTTGCCTGGAGAATTTCATGGACAGATGAGTCTGGAAGGCTACAGTCCATGGGGTCTCAAAGAGTCGGACACGACTGAGTGATTGAGCGCTCACGTATACTGCATTCTAAATCACACTTGCTCAATCGTTGGCACAGGCCCACCCTGAAGACACAGTAAAGACCCTTCTATTGCCCACATGTTCAATTCAGACCAAAGAGCTAGCCAGTCAGTCTGTCAAGTCAAAGTGTCTCCTGACTGCTGAATGCAGACCAAGGGACTTTCTTGGGGTCTGCCTTCCATGAGAGGGAGGCAACTTCCCATGCCCTGGCCCATAGGATCACAGTCCCGTTTCCTTACCCAGGCCCCCTGGCTGCAGCTGGACTGCCTCCCTGGTGGATCTTCCAAACAGTCTTCATTTGTTTAAAATATAAGCCAAAGGTGCTGTCCAGCACCTTTATTTCTCATGGATTTCAGTTAACTGCCATGACTGTTTGAAAATAAAAAGTTCTATGGATAATAAATATTTCTATTTTAATGTCACTCAAGTTTCAAATTTTCATTTTCTAAGTAATGTCCCCCAAATTTCCAGCCAAAGCAAGACAATGATTAGGTATTTCACACCTCACCTGAAGCAGCAGGACATGTATGCTCTTGTGGTCTCTATAAAGACCACTCTTGTATCAGATGAAAAGTATTAACAACAGCAATATGCAGGTCTGACACGATTGAGAGCTTTTATCAACATAGTATCAAGATGGTGGTCCAGACATGACTCTACCATACCTAGTTGTCTGGGATTCAGTTATCTAGTAGAGCTACTAGTAGGACTTTGAAGAACAAGTCAGTGAACTATCTCCAGTTTGCTTTTTAATTGAGATTGAGATATTTCAACTCAAGTAGCATTTATTGAGATGTTCTTATATGCCAGGCATTTTGTTAAATCCTAGGGAAACAATAGTCAATATCTTTCTAGCTCTGGTGGCTCCTCAATGTAATATCCTCAGTGCATAAACATCTAATTTCACACTATCCATTTTCACTAAGGACTAATAGAAGAAAGGAGAAACATAAAAATTGTTTCTGTTTCTTTCAAAAAAACTATATAGTTTCAACTATCTTCCGGCTTGACACAGTCTTACATTCAGAACCAGATAAATCTGTCATTGAGTACTCCTTTCAGTGGACTGTTAGGGCAAAATTAAACAGTTCCCCTTTTTGCTGGAATTCTCAGAAAACTCTGAGCTAAGACAAAGGAAGACAAAAGCCAATGACCTCACTTATATGTGGAGTCTAAAAACAAATAAGCTAACAAAAACTCCAAGTTTGGAAGGAGAGGATCAGAGGAATTGAGAGAGTAACACTGAAACATATACATTACCATGTGTAAAAGAGATAGCTAGTGAGAAGTTGCTGTATCAACTTTGAAGGCATGGGATGAGGAGGATAGAAGAGAGGTTCAAGAGGGAGGGGACATATGTATACTTACAGCTGATTTACGTTGATGGCAGAAACCAACACAACATTGCAAAACAATTATATTTCAATTAAAAAAAAAAACTCATGGTGGAGAAAGTGGTTGCGGAGGTAAGGCAAATGGGTGGAAAAAGTTAAAAGGCACAAACTTCCAGTTAAAAAATAAGTCTTGGGGATGTAAGATACAATATATTTACTCTAGTTAATAATACTGTATTGATATCTGAAAGTTGCTAAGAGAATACATCTTCCAAGCCTCCATCACAATAAAAAAAAAGAAGCATAACTCTATGGTGAGGGATGTTAACTAGACTTACTGTCATATACACTTTGCAATATATACAGATATTGAATCCTTAATGATGTACTTATTGTTCAGTCGCTAGGTTGTGTCCAACTTTTTTGCAATGCCACGGACTGTAGCCCACCAGGCTCCTCTGTGCATGGGATTTCCCAGGCAAGGATACTAGAGTGGGTTGCCATTTCCTTCTCCATTAACAAAAATGTATACCTGAGACTAATAAAATGTTGTATATCAATTATACTTCAATAAATATATATAAAAGTCTTGAACACCTGAGCTAAATGAGGCACTAAAGTGAAAGTGTTAGTCGCTCAGTCATTTCTGACTCAGAGGAGCCAGGCTCCTCTGTCCATGGAATTCTCCTGGCAAGAACACTGGAGTGGGCTGCCATTCCCTTCTCCAAGGGATCTTCCTGACCCAGGGATCAAACCCAGGTCTCCCACATTGCAGGCAGATTCTTTGCCATCTGTGCCATCAGGGAATTTTATCTAAAACCAACCTCTAGGCCTATATGTTTTTCTAGTTCTTTTTAACTTCCCAAGCTGTCTCAAGCTAATTAAGTATTCATTATTTCAACAGGCAACAACTAGGTGAGATGTACTGTATTAGGTTTTTTCAAAGATGTGGTCCCCAACTTCATGGAATTTATAGTTTGGGGTTTTGATATGCAGAAATAAATTCATTTAAAAGTTTGAATTTCAAATGAGATAAAAATAATGGCAAAAATATATTTAGAGAGCTTAATAACAGGCCTTAAGAGACACATGGTAATGTGTATGGTAAATACTAGATATTTTTGATGGAAAAGTAAGGATATCTGCTAAAACCTAGGAAATGCATTCTGAACAGACTTTCCGATAATCCAACATGCTTCACAAACTGAAATGTATTTGTACTGGTCAGCATTTCTTCTCTCTCAGCCTCTGAATCTATTGCTGAACATCACAGCTAGCAATGAAGTCAGCCATGTCTAGAATAAAAGACTTTCTTTCAAATGTGTGCTTAATTTATCTGAATCAGATGCCTCTGTCTGCTGGAATTCTCGATACAGAATGAAATTGTAATTTGTCCTCTGTCAGGCATCTGATGCAAACAGCAACAAAAACACTAGTCAAAGAGACAATTGATTAGAGCTTTTTTGCAATATACATATATATTATATATATATATACATATATTATATAATGCATAATGTTATATAAATGTATAATTCCACTGAGGCCAGTACAAAAATGGGAAGCAGGAGTGGAAAAATGAACCTTCTTTCAGGCTGGTTTGAGAGTCTCTTCCCACATGAAGGAGCCTGTGTTTCCACTAATGTGGTCAGGTTAGGTTATTGACCACCCATAAATGCAGCTTCCTACAGACAGATTTTTTCATCCATTTCCTATTCAAAAACAGAAAGTGTCTTCTTAAGGTAGGCTCTGGGAAGGGATTTAAAGAGAACCTTCATTTTTCCTTACAATAAAAGATTATAGGTTTCTGGTATCCAGGGAATAAAACCAAACATTTTCCTTAAGCAATTAATTAGCATACATCTGCAATCTTAGACACCATCATCTGGCAATGTTCAAGATTACTTACCATTTTCATTAAATTTATGGACACTCTAGTAGCATTTTGATACGTGGAACTGGTTTTAAAGGCATATATTCATTTCAGTGTTGAGGAAATCACTCATTTTTTATCAAATATGAGGAATTACTAATTGAAAGGAATTGCTTTTATTTCATTCTAAATCTGAGAGCAATTTCAATAGCAGTACATGATTCTGTCATTTAAGCTACAAAGTTCAGATTTAATGCTACTCATCATTTATCTGCACTTAAAAAAATGACGGTGTGGCCAAATGATATCCTCTGCAGTTGGAATTAACTTTTTCTGATCTATTGCTATGATCCTTAAAAGTCTGAAATACCACTCTGTAAAAATATACTTAAAAATATGAAAAATGACATTTTAAGTCGAGAAGAGACAGTATCTTGTGCTCTTTCAGATTCTACTGATAGCCTTTGCCTTTTAGTCCAACTGAAGGCATTGCCAAGGATTTTGTTTTCTTTCTGTTTTCTTAATTCTCCGTCCTTTCTTGCCTCCCTCCCTCCTCCTTTTCCTCTTTCCACTTTTCAAATGCCTCATGAAACATTACGGCTTTAGGTCCAACTAGTGACTGAAAGTGAAAAGTGAATTTGAAGTCGCTCAGTCATGTCCGACTCTTTGCGACCCGAGGGACTGTATGGCCTACAATGCTACTCCGCTCATGGAATTTTCCAGGCAATATTACTGGAATGGGTTGCCATTTCCTTCTCCAGAGGATCTTCCCGAACCAGGGATCAAACCTGGATTGAACCTGGATCGATTGTAGGCAGACGGTTTACTGTCTGAGCCACCAGTGAAGTCAAGTTACCTCAAAATATGGAATATGGTCAATGGAAACCTGCCTGAGACCGCCT
Organism: Muntiacus reevesi; assembly: GCF_963930625.1. Classification (NCBI taxonomy): domain Eukaryota; kingdom Metazoa; phylum Chordata; class Mammalia; order Artiodactyla; family Cervidae; genus Muntiacus; species Muntiacus reevesi. The sequence goes on from NC_089256.1 coordinate 70,703,013, forward strand.
GAGGTGTTTGCAAAATGCAAGGGTCTTTTCCCACCAGAACTAAGGAACCAGTTTTCATGGTCATAGGACCCGGGGAAGTTCACATTTTCACCAAAGTTTGATATGCCTACTGAAGCTTGACAGTCACTGCTCTGGACTTTTTTATGTGTAAAGCTTTAAACAGTCAGATTCCACCTGATTTCTGGTTGAATCCTTCTTTTTGCCATAACCAAAACCATATTAATCTCACTCTAAGATGTGTAAACCACATTCCACAGGGACACAGGTGTACAAGTGCTGTTTTATTCACTAATCAGTGGATAGTGATCAATATAACTTTATAAATAACTTTGTAATTTACAGCATCCTAATTATTTTAAAACAACAATCCAAGTAAACTTTATGTGATGCCATACATATCAGAATCTCTGGGCAGCAAAAACATACTTTTCAGCTTCTGAATGATATCAATATAGACATAGGTATTAATTTAACTTAGATAAAACATTTAAAGTATTACTGTCTTTGATATCTTCCCTTAACTTCTTGGGTATCCAATCCCTGTAGATTCTCACATTCACCTTCTTCATACTCACCCACATCAACTATTTCTCCCTCCTCTCACTAATACGACCCATAGGATTCTGTAACTTCTAATAAAAAAGGTCAGGACTCTCCAATTGTCACAGTTTTACTAACCATTTCTCAATCACTGATGTGAAGAGAAAGACACAGTTATGAATTGCATGGCATTTATGAACGTAACTGGGAAATATCAGAAAGATACAGTTTTAAAATTACATTAAAGTTCAAAGATATGTAGAAAATCTGGATTTTTATCCATGCAGGATTAAGGTTTTGGACAGTGAGTTACTTTCTAAAAAATGGCAGTAGGCACATAAGAACCTTCTCTAGGGCCATAGTTGGAATAGCTAAAGCAAGTGTAACTCTTAGTTCAAACAGATGAATCACGGTTCTCTCACTTTGAAAACATGTATGTACCTCTAAATATTCTTAGTAACTGAATTTGAAACTTCTCAGCCTACCACATGTCCCCATTATCTTGCTTCTTCAGGCGACTATTTTCTAGGAATCAAATGTGTATACATTATCACAATTCAAAGAGTAACTGAAGTATCCTCCCAACCACCATCACCTAATAAACCACTTTTAGTCACAATGTCCATTGTCAGCAGTTGCCTGGTAATTCAGTCTGATAATTAATATGAACTAATAGTTTACTAACAAACCATGAGGCAAGAGGATATGTGTAGATTGTAGGTTCCCTTGAAAACTAGTATACTTGGTTTAACATCTGAAAGATACATTTGCAACTTATATTGATCAAAGAATTATGGTAAAAAATTACCATAAATATCAGTTTATCTATCAAAGATAGATAAAGTCAAAACCACAATATCCATGACACAAATTGGTAGTTTCAGTAACCTTGTGTAAAAACATATAAATTAGCAAATATTAGAAAGCACATATTTCTTTTCACTAAGGCAGCCTGTTTACTAGATGTATGAAAAGTTTCTGGCCAAAATTGCTTCTACTTTCTGGTTCAATAGAGTGAATACATTTTCCCTAGGTTGAAACTAAATTCAGGAGGCACAACTGACTGATTGTTATCCTGGTATCTGATATCATTTCTGCAGACTTTGATAAGGAGAGTGTTGCATTTTAAATATTATTTGACAGCTTGTGTATAAATCAGTTTTAAGAGTTTTAATTGATCACCAAGTGATCTTTCATGTGCTACTCAGATCTTCCTAGCAGTATAGACAGGCTGTATTGTTGGAAGATAGTACTGCACATATAACATAAACATTCCATATTTATAGTTGGAAATTTACAGTTCTGAATGATAGAATTTTCTAAGTTTTAACTCTTGTCCATTTTTACTCCTCTCCCCATAAAGACATTATAAATGTTGCATACCTTTCTGAAGTAATTTAAACCCTATTATATCCAAATACAGGAGAAAGACTGGCCCCAAATGGATGCTAGATAATTAACATCTCTACTATATAAATCTCCACTGCCAATCTAATACATATTATTAAAGAAAACGTGACTTTATTGAAAAAGTGATCCTTTCAGTGACTATGAGTTAACAAAAACATCTTCCATGAGATTCTTTTTTGTCTAAACCCAGCAAATCAATTGAATGCTGCTGAGGTTTCATATTTGATATTGACTAAAACTTAGTTGAGAATATAAAATCAACTCTATGTAAGTCAATTTTCAAAAATTCAATTTCTAAAATAGTTTTACTCATAATAGATGGTACCAAACATGACTACTTTTTCAAAAAACCATCGTCATTCTCCCATTCTCTTTCATTATCTATTCATTCATTTATTCATCCACTCATTCACATACAGAGAACTAGACCTTAGCTCCTATTAGTTATATACTATAGAAAAATAATGACTCTCTAATTACTGTCATTACTGTTTTCAAATACCTGCCCCCCACTATTAGAAATTTTCGAAGTAACAAGCTGCCTTATTATTTACTTGCAGAGTTTTTCACAAAATTATTCTTGCAACCAGATCTTTCCAAACTACAAAATTACCTTCATGAAAGAACAGATGTCAGGCTTAAAGAAAAGAAGCATATGTATTCATAGGTATCTGGGTTTTTTGGGGGGTGGTTCTCTCAACTGTGTAGGCCTAGTGCTATTAAACTAGTCACCTGAAGTGGGAGTCTACCACCCCTTATTTCTCAGACAAAAGCGTAAGATAACCCTCACACATTTTTCTAATCAAATTGTCAACTAAGGGTCTTACGTTTCCCAGATTCTAGCATCTCAGTTCTTTGTCATATTTCATTCCCAAGAACCATCTCTCTTCCAATGTCAAATTTATATTCATCAAAGTTTTCTTTCCTTCCTTCATTCTAAAGCATAAATAATGTCTAGAAGCCACATTAAAGGTCATCCTTGCAAGAGGCATCTGTATTTCAAAATATCAAAACTCTATGTTTAAGATTCAGGATAAAGTCTGGAATCAGGCTGCCTGAATTTAAACTTCAAAATTTCCAGCTCCCAGTAAAGTTACGTTCATCAAGTTTCTTCATTTCTCTGTGTCTCAAGCTTTCATCTGTAAGTTGGCAAATACAACAGGATTCTCTCTTAAGGATGAAGTCAGGAATAAGCTTAGTGTATGTCAAAGCACTTAGAAAGGTTGTTGGCACAATATATGTCCAATAAATTTTGCCCATAATCATGTATTCATGAAAACAGCACAGTCATTGAGGTTGGAGCATTTTGGAGGTAAGGCAGTATCTTTCCCAAAGACATTGAAACAATGGTATATAGTGCTCATATAACAAATACACCATGATGCTAAAACTTTAGGAGATGAAAGAGACGAAAGTGAGTTTTAGAACTGAGATCTTTTTTTTTAAGTGTGGATGAACTGAAATAAATACAAAGAATAAACGTTAAGTATCAACACAGTTGGAATTATAGTTACTTCATACCAACTCTCTAAAATAAAGCTAAAGATGTCTCTTAATATGGAGTAGCATTTACTTTTCACAAATATCATACTGAACTCACAATCTTACTCTGGAGTTGGTGCTAGCTAATTATACCATGTAACGGACAACCCACTCTGAAATAATTTAAACAGTGTTATTAGTTAAACATCATCTATATACTCTTACTGTTATACTCCCAATAGAAGCTGAAGGATTGTCACCACATATCCAGTCAAAACTGTGTGATTTTTTTTCCCCTCAAAAGGCAATTCAGACTTTTTTACTCTATTTTTTCCCATCTTCCTCCTCCATAACCCATTTAATCAGAGTTCCTCTAAAAATAACTCCTTTACACCAGTAGAACTCTTTAACAGCCTCTTTATAGGTGCAAAAGAGGTGCATGTGCAGAGTTAAAACCATACAGAAGACTCCTGCCATCAGAGCTGACTGGAAGTGTTTAATTATACTTGCACTTAAAGTTTCAGTTGTATGTATGTCAACAATGCCTCAGTCTACTCAAATTTTCCATGGCATACTTACAAAATTAATGGCAAAATAATTACATATTTAAGATAAAAATATGAGTTTTTTTGAGAAGGTAAATATCGCATTTTTACTAAAAGTAAAATATTTTCCATTAGTTTTTTCAAGATGCCACATAGTCTGAAAATTCAAAAACTAATTGATTCCTATTATTGTTTCCTCCTTTATGTAACAGTTTTGGTAAAATTGCCTTATGATAAATAAAGATTTTGCCTAAGGGAAAGAAATTTGTCATCATGATACAAATAGATTAAAGACAAGGGAAGATCACAGTCTAATTAAAAAAGTGACAGTAAATGATAATCTACTAAGTAAATTCCCAATATGTGCATCTATTAGCTGTCACATCGATGAACTAGGACAAATTTATAATATGTTACTTATACCTCATTTCTAAAATGGAGACAAGAGGCTATTTTTCCTATCATATTATGCTTGTTAAATAAAGAGTGTAATATCATAATTCTTGATACTATACTAACTTCTTGCATTTAAACAAGCAATTCAACAGTCTATTACTGGATCGACAACTTTATTTATACCAAAGCAAAATGGTTACATTTCTCCTTTCTGATCATAATTTTACCATTTGAGACATTTCCAATTTTCCTCTCACCAACATCATCAGAATATCAGAAACAGCTATGTCAGGTTGTACTTTGAGTTTGAAGAGAAACATAACTTCGCCTGTTTAGAGAGATTGATCAGTTTCGCTTTATTAATATAAGAGGAAGACACCATGACAAGTGACCAAGTTCTCATCTGCCTGAAGACTTCCAGACCTCATCTTCTAGGTTACTGTGTTATGGTTACTATCATACTGTGGAGTGCCAGTCCTGTCAGGAACAGATTTAATTTAAGCTAAATCAGAGCAGCAAAGTACCTCTGGCATCTCGCATTTTACTTTTGCTTTCAGCTTTAGTCCAAAGCCTGAGGGAAATGGAAACTCATCGGAAGCCATAAGCATCAAATTAGCACATGTGCAATTCTCCCTTTTCCTCACTCTGATCATGACTGAGGTTTCTTGTCTATTAAACACATTCAGAATGACTTTATTGACACAAATTCTAGCACAGTCACAATAAAATTAATTGAGGAAGTAAATGCCATTATATACTCTTGTACTCAATGGGATTTTATTGTAGATATAACTTACAAGAAAGAAGCACCAAGCTGCTTATCAGAATTCTAAAACCTAAAAGTAACTAAGCAAAGATTTCTGCTGCTGGTTGCTGATATGAAGAATGATAATAAAGAAGCTTTAGGCAATGTATTATCCATTTTGGAGAAATCTGGATTAAACATAATCTGCAAAGAAAGGTAGGTATATGCCATTGACAAAAATATAAAGGTACATATGAGAATGTTCTGTTTTAATCTTGAGTGAAAAGACTCAGGAGTTAACTTTTTAATTGGAGAAGGAAATGGCAGCCAACTCCAGTTCTCTTGCCTGGAAAATCCCATGGACGGAGGAGCCCGGTAGGCTACAGTCCATGGGGTCGCAAGGAGTCGAACATGACTGAGCGACTTCACTTCACTTCTAACTTTTTAATAGCTCTGTTATTTTAAAAGTGAAATATGTGTACAAGTAGATCATTTTAAAACTACACATAGGAAAATAATAGGGAAAAAAAAAGTTTTCTATCAGCCATCACTCACATTGCTATCTGAATGATTTTTAATTCCTGAAAACTAACTATTTTTTATTGGTTCATATAGGCTATTTAACAAAACACACAGTTTCATCTATTGCATACATATTATATGCCACATATTAAGTAATCTGCATTTATAAATTCATTCCAGATTGTATGCCTACTATATATCACACATTATATTAAGCAATCTGCTTAAATTTATGAATTCATTCCAGAAATATTTCAAGAGTTTCTATTATTTGTGACTGACTTGGTCTGGTTGCTGAGCAGTGAGCAAGGCACAGATAATTCCTGTATCTCCAGAGTTGAAAATCTAAACATTGGAAGAGCAGAGTAAATTAAGTTAGATATCCTGTTAACTAAGTTATCTAGAATCTCCTTTACTCTTAAAATCTTACTGTATAATCAGCAAATTTTTTCAGTGAAAATAATTTATTTAAATAATAAATATGATGGAATACAAAAAAAAGCACTGCCCAAATAGTCTCTGTTGTTAGTTTGGTGTGTTTCTTTCTATTTCCCATGCATTGATTAATAGAAACATACATGTATCTTCATCATTCTTAAACAGTTAGAATACGTAATATTCACAACTGGGCTTCCCTGGTGACTCAGATGGTAAAGAATTCACCTGCAGTGCGGGAGACCTGGGTTTGATCCCTGGGTTGGGAAGATCCCCTGGAGGAGCGCATGGCAACCCACTCTGCATTCTTGCCTGGAGAATCCCATGGACAGAGGAGCCTGGTGGGCTACAGTCCACGGGGTCACAAAGAGTCAGACGCAATTGAGCAGCTAAGCACAAAGAACACAATTATATGTAGTGTGTTTTTATTTTACTTATGAAGATGTTGTAGTCCTTTTTCCATATCAGCATATACAGATATCAGTATATACAGAATGTAGCAAATTAATTATCTGAATAGTGTTTCTTTGCCTATATATAGGATGGTTTCTTTGCCTGTATACAGGATGGTAAATAAATTATTAAGTCATGCCCGTAATTAAATATTTTCAACCATATAGAAGGCTATAAAATTAAAAGTTCAGAAGCACACACACATACACACATAATGTGCACTATCCAAAGTTTTATTTTTAACTTTTCTGTTGGGAGTAACTTTAACTTTTATTGTTATTTTTAAACATTACAAATATTACAGCTGTATATGAACCATTATATAAACACAGGCATGCCAAATACTGAAACTGCCAACTCAACAATATCTACTAACTTACCATTATGAAAAATAAGAAATTGAGGAGACAAAAACGCTATCCCTCTCTTCTCTCCAACTCCCAATTCTGGATTCTGCTATTTCTTTTATTTTATCATTATTTCAAGAAAACTTCTAGGGGTTACCATGATTTATAGACTTTAAGATTTATAGACTTTTACTTCTTTCTTTTGATTTGCCAAAATTACACATCATCCATAGAGTCCATCGTATAAAAAAGTAGTCACTGTTCTTTCAAAATCATACCTTTTCCACCATCCAGTGTATGCTACTTTATAATTATTATTTGTATTTTTTCAAGGATTAAAACAGGTACTTCAAATCTTGAGATATAATAAAGTCTTTCCTGATGCTACAATATGTTAATTAAGAAAACCTTAAGACAGATAATAGCATCAAGAGTATAAATTGTGTACTGTAATTGAACTATAGAGAAGTATATACAAACCTATATTGTAACTCAGAGATGTCAAATGCCCTTCGGCTGCCCACTTATGTCTATGCTGACTAGCATAGGCACCTGGCCTTCATTTCTTTGACAGTCTTAGTCCCCGTCCCACAGGCCTGCCCCTGAATGTGCCCTTTTACTGAAGCAGGCGAGCAACAAGCATTGTGGAAGAGTCTTATTTAAGAACACTTTTATGAAGAATTGAACTTATTTACATTTCAGCTGTTTAGAGAGCATTTCTCTTTATAAAAGAATAGACCTTCGGATGCAAATGTCCTTGCCTTTTAGAATCTTCTAATGAATCAACCTGGCCACATTGTCATAAGGGCAGTTTACTTAATCTATTGATGGCACTCATTTTCCCTCCAAGGTATCTAGTCATTGATTTACTAATTTGAGAAAAATTTTTGAATCTCTAGAATGAAATAGATAATATTTTTATAATAACAATGGGTCACAAAGGAAAATTTGAAAAATACAAAATAATCGATAAGCTAAAAACCACACTCAGAAAAATCAGCATAATTAGAAATCAAAAAGTAGGCAACGAGTCTCAGAAATTTAGAAACTCAAAAAAACATGTATATAAATAATGCATGGGTCAAAGAAGATATCATAATGGAAATTTCTAAATATGTAGAACAGAAATTAAATATTACTTGTAAAAATATTTCAGATACATCTAAGTGTTAATGTTAACTATTAATAAAATATTTACTAATGTAAAAGAAAAAGTAAACTAAAATTAACAAATTTAAAGGTTCTAATAAAATTATTAAATATAACAAAGTAAACTTCAAAAAAAAATAAGGCAGAAAACTAATCAACTAATAACAAGAAAAATAACCAAAATAATGAATGTTAATAATACCAAAAGTTGACCCTTTGAAAGATGTATAAAATAAATAAAACTCTGGCAGGATTGATTGAGAAAATAAGAAAGAAGCACAAATTTTTTAAAATTAAGACTGAAAGCCAGTAGGAGTGATATAACTGCTGATACTCTTGAGATTTAGGAATATCAGGAAAATAGTATAAACAATTTTTGCCAAATTTTCTAAAATTTGGATGAAATGGACAATGCTAGTGTATATGCTCTATACATCTTAAACAGAATTTCGAATATGTAAAATGAGACCCCACTTATACATTATCCAGTGCAAGTCTCTAAATAAACAGATAGAAAACTGAGGCCTAGAGAAAAAAATTTAGTTTTTCAATGGGGGAAGGTGAAGAGCTATTTTAATTACCTAAGTTTATTTACTGTATCAACGGATTCAAAGAATATTATCAAATGTCTCTGTTACTGTTACCTTGCTCATTCACATCACACGACAGAACTGTTTCCTAAAGACTAAAATAACAGCCCTTACAAATATTTTCTGAGACACCTACATGCATAGAGATCTCTCTGAATATATTGAGTGTGGCCTGCTACTGGTACAAAGCAATAGCATAACACACAAATCAAAATAATTTTGCTGGGTTACAGTTACCTATGTCTCAGAGGCGGAGAAAATAAAAAGAGGCTCAAATGCATATTTTTTGACAAAGCAAACAAAAGAGTTTTTTTTTTTTTAATACAATTTTATTGTAAGTTCTTTGAGAGCATAATACCATTTTCATGATGTTAGTTATTAGGAAGATGCTCAAAATACTTTATCATTTTACTGTCAAACTAGATAAAATACCAGAGCCCTTAAATTAGAAAGATTTCACTTTTTTTCTTTCTCTTTCTTTTTTATTTTTTTCTTCTTGTGAAGTATTTCAGCCTTCATTACTGTGCAAAGTGAGACAACAACAACAAAGTAAAATTAAGCCATACTGAAACACTATATTAAATATATTTTTATTAAGGAGAGAAACACTTTTAATTCATATTATGATTTTCTCCAATCCAAAAACCTTAGTCGGTTTTATTATAGACAAAAGCTGTAGAGACATTTTCAAACTAAGACATGATCCATGATTTCAATTAACCACTGACATTACTAGTGTGGCTTCTATAGTTGTGAAGACATGAATAAATGATCTGAAAATCACTTTCAGAGCTAGAAGGAGTACTTCACAGAAATGTTGTAGTAATGAAAAATCCAGAGCTACCTAGTCCTAATGATGAATAAGGAGCCTCATATAAAAATTTCATTTGTGCTCAGTGCTTAAAACTGACATTCCAAATGAAATTAAATCAAATAACGTATGAGTTAGGAATTATCATGGGAGTCATCTATACCAACTCCTTTCAATATTAAAGTTGTATGTTTACAATGGGATAACCAATGATAGAAATCATGACCCATTTTAATCAACAACTGGGATAAACAAGACAGTTCAGAAATTGGAAACCTATCCAAATGGCAGTGCTCCTTGAGATATATCAGATTTTACCATTTTACCCAGGACCTACATAGGCTTGATTACTAGATTATAACTTTAAAACAGAAGGTAACCATTTTTTTCAGACATTGAAAAAGGTATCTGAAATCAAACATCCCAGAACAGAAAAGGACAAATCATTCTATCCTTCTATTTTGTCTGGTGTATGGATATAGGGAAAATATATGACTCAGTCCAAAGCAGAGCAATCTGACAGAGCTCATTTTTCTTCACTCATGCATGTTTTAAATCCAGCACAATGTTGTCCTCTGAGATTTCAAAATGGAAAAGAAAAGGTTGGAAATCTCTTTTCAGGCTCACTGTGTAAGTGAAGAGTATAACAAAGAGGTAACTGCAAAATGAGGTCATTGAAACAGTTTATACACACACACACACACACACACACACACACACACACACACAATTTACAAAGAGAAATGTTTTTGTACCTAGGGTAATACTGAGACTTAAACGGTTTTTTAAAAACATTCTTTCCATTATTAGCACTTAGTTGTTATTGATTTAATTTTTAAAAAATATGCTTGAGATAGGAAGCAAGGGGATCCTGGAGTTCTTGGGCAGAAAAGTAAGAAAAAAGTAATGTCCTAAAGATATCCAATATAGCCCAATAAATGAAATAAATTTCCGAGGCTGCAGTTTTTAAGATTTTGATCCCATTTTTCTCCTTCCAGGGTGGTAATATGATTTTTTGCTTTTTTTTTTTTTTTGGTACTTTTAGGTCAATTTTCAAAGCTTGTTCAATACTGCCAATTCCAACAATATTCATTCCGTGTCCACTTTGGAGGACTGGGAGGTAAGAGAGGAAGAAAATAAGTCAAGTTAGTTAAGAAAGTTGGAAGTTAACTTGGGTTTGGAAAATAAATGTTAAGATCTGCAAGACTGCCATGGGAGGGAGTCCTAGGTTGAGAAGACGGTGTGTTTCAAATCTTGATACTGGGGATATTTAGAACACAGAGGAAATATGGAGTAATGTTTTAGGATTTTGATCACGAATGTGCCAGGCATCAAGCAGTCAGTGGGTTCAAGCTAGATCAACGGTAAAATTTGGATCAACTCTAATTACCATGGCTCTCTGCTTCCATCTGCTTGACTTAAGGCAATACCACTCAAGGCCACCCACTTCAAAGCCTTTAGCTGTTATTCTTACATGTTTCTAGAATGTTAGTCAGGAAGGTTAGGATCTTCAACCTCTTTGTTTTAGCGCAGTTTGTTTTGGATCTAATTTAGATGGAACTGTCACACCTATAGACAATAGCTCCCAGTTACAAGTTACATTTTCTGTGACAGGAGTTATGTATGCTACTTTCTGTTTTTCAACCTCTGGCAAATACAACTGGCAAATGTCGAGTTTTTAAAAACTGTGTGTCCAGATAGTTTTCATCTGAGAGAGATCTGCCCCATATTTCCATTTCAACTATGTTACTTAGACAAAAACAGCACTCTTTAAAATTCAGTCAGGTTCAGCTGGAAAACAGGATTAGCACCTCCAATACACAGGTGGTTTAAACTAAATTAAGGATTAAATGAGATAGGCTAGCAAGTAGATAATGTGTAGTGAAAGAGCTAAACAATGCTACCCATATGTGGTAATGTTACTATCACTACTATGAAACAGCATAAACATGTTGCAACTACATTACATATAAGCGAAGAAGTCTCTGAAACATGAGGAAAGCAGGTTTTTTTCTTTTTTCCTATTCACATTAAAATAAGAGGTTGTACACTTGACAAAATACCCAAGAGGAATGCCTCAAGATCCAGATATTGAACACAGTTGAGTAACAGAAGAGAAATAGCATCTTTCCTTCTTTTTGCTGTTTGTGGGAAAAATAAGATCTGGTAATGAAAATTCAGGGAGAGAGAAGATTCTGGACAGCACCACCATTTCATCAAAAGTAACAAACATGATTTAGGAAACATAAAATTAACTTTTTTTAAGGATCATAGTGCTGTGCCAGTGCATGCTCCCCATCCTTCAGTCTGGGACCATAATAATATTAATTATAAGAGATCTGACAGATTTATTTATAGAGTTGCACTGGGATGTTGCCTTGCCAATATTGAGGATGACTGGCAATACTCAGAATTATCTAGAATTTCATGTTAAATGTGGTTACAGTATTTCTTGACATGTAAGCCATGTATGTTGATTAACGGAAATTTGGTAACTGTTAGTATTGGCAACTCTCTTTGAACAGTCATGGTCATTCTTTACTTTATATACAGCAGGTCTCTTGATTTGTGACTCTTAGGAAAGATCACAAAATTTGACACATCTTGGAAGACTACAAGAATGCATTATGCTGCCATAGATATATCTAAAATTAATGTTTCAAAAATGTAGGGCTTAGTGTAGAAAACTCCTTTGCCAGGCACATGCACATCTCAATTTTAAAAAATCAAGAGTATTTTGTCATTAGCTAGTTTCTTGTTAACTTACCAAAACAGACATTTACTAGACAGCATTTAGAGTACAGTTACTCCTAAAAATTATAAATATTTTCATGAGAATTTTAAATAAGTTTATTTTATTTAGATATACACACTTGAATGACAACAAGCAAACATCTAGAAGAAACAACCTGAGCAAAGAAAATGTTTTCAAATTAATTGTACTATAATTATTTTTCCTTGGAGATGAATTTGAGCAAACTCTAGGATAGTGAAGGACAGGGAGCCGGATGTGCTGCAGTATATGGGGTCGCAAAGAGTCAGATATGACTTAGCCAACTGAACAATTATTCTTTGAAAGAGTCGACTTTAATCAGTAACTTGGTACACAAATAGAACTAATTTTAAAATACAAATTTCTTATATTACCTCTCCTATGAACATAGTCATCACTTGTTAATTATAACGATTCTAAAAGAATTCATCCACATCTTGGCAAATACTGTTTATTGAAGCACGTAAAGTGATAGCCTATGTTGTATTTCCTTTTTATTCCTTCTTTCTAATAGTGAAAAAATGTGATAGTGTGCATTAATATACACAATACCAGGATTGACACACTTTGCTCTATGAAGAATAATTCTTCATGACTTTGAACAAAATATTTAGTCTCTTCTGTTCTGATTCTTCGGTTTTATAGTACTGTTAAAGAAACGAACAAACTAGCCTGGCAAAGACCTGAGCCACTAGGTATAAGTAAAGTGAAAGAAAGTTGTTCAGTTGTGTTCAACATTTTGCAACCCCATGGACTGTAGCCCACCAGGCTCCTCTGTCCACCGAATTCTCCAGCCAAGAATACTGGAGTGGGTAGCTGTTCCCTTCTCCAGAGGATCTTCCCAACCCAGGGATCAAACCCAGGTCTCCAGCATTGCAGTCAGATTCTTTAGCATCTGAGCCACCAGGAAAGCCCAGGTATAAACAGGGAGGTAACAGTCTTGCAAAACCTCATCTTGAAAAAACAGCAGCGACATCTTTCTCCATGTCTCCCTCTATTTCAGGCCCTATATGTCCTTTGAGCTCCAGGTGGGTTTCAATTACTCCACAATATTTTCCCTAATGAATATAAATTTTAATGGCATTTCATTCCCTGCACTTCCATATTTTTTATCTCTCAATATAATTTTGAATTTCCCATACAGCTTTCTTCTTTGGCTGTCGTTATTATAATAAAAGAATGAATGTACATATTGATTTAAAAAGAGTTAAAGGTATTCATTATCTTGTAGATAAGAAGTGAATCCTGGTTATGGTATGAGTAAATATTATATATACACAGAGAGTTAGCACAAATTTATACTCACATAACCTATTTTTCTTTTTTTTTTTTTTTTTTAACAATTTTTACTATTTTCATACATGCTTCAAAGCAAGGGTCTTCCTGGGCAAAGCCAAAATGAAGTAGAACTTTCATTTGGCCTTCTTGCACTGTTTCTCTTTTTGTATATTCAAATTGAAGAGTGTTTATAGGGTATTTAAACTAGGTAGCAAATGTAATTTGATTATTTTAATTAAAATGAGTTCCCAAGTCACTATTTTTTTTAAAAGCTATACTGGTGTACTTATAAAGGAAAATGAATATTTGAATTATGAACAGAGCTTTTTCCCTATATTAAAGGTGTATTTTGCTTTCAAAAGATATCTAACATAAAAATCTATAGCATAAAAATGGAAAAATGAAAATAAATATAATTTTTTTAAAAAGAAAAGAAGTAAAGAATAGGAAAAGAAACACTAAAAAAAAGTGAATGGTGGATCAATACACTAATTTTCAGAGAGAATTGAAAAAAAAAAAAAGGAAAAATGTGATCTGAGGTATCTGAGTGGTAAAAAGTCACCGACTTTGTTTTCTACATTTCTAAAGTGTTTGATCAGTTTTTACAAGTAATCTTTATAAATACATTAAAATGTTACATATAATCAGTAAAAATGTTTGAGGTGTAACCTATCAATTCTATAAAACAAGGTACATCACCATCAAAAGTATATACATTTTGGTAACTAATTTGTAAAATGACTATCACAGTGATTTTACTTAAAACTCAAAAAAAGGTACTGTCACTATTACTGCTGACCATGAGTTCCTAATATACTATTGGGTTGATTTATTTTGATGTAAAATCATAACATTTGGCACAGAAAAAAATCTTAAGAAAATATGAAGCTGAAATACAGTCTGTTAAATAATGCAAGTTTCTAAGATTGTATCAGCTTATCAAAAGACATGTATTCAGTACAAAGACTCTTAGTCAAATGCACTCAGTAGACACATATAAGAAATAGTTGATATATCAGTTTATAATTCAATTCATTTGTGAAATTCAGCCACTCAGTACACTACAGTATAAATATGAAGTTTTCCCTGTGTTAGATTTTGGGGACACTCTATATTTGTTATATTTATTTTTAGATGGGATCTAATGTCAGATGTATTGCACTTTATACAAAAGTACTTATTCTGCAAAAGGGACTGGGTTGGTAAGAAAAAGTTATTAAGGACATTATTTTTAAAAAGCAACCAACATTGTTCAAGACTCAGTTCAAACTGTTTCCTGGCTTTTTAGATGTGCTGAAACTGTAAGTTCATACTTGAACTCAATTCTTTAAGCTCAGAATGCATTGGCAGTGGGAACATCGAGAGAGAGAGAAATCTCTCTCCATCTCACAAATAACTTACTACCTGACCAACTTATGAGGGAAAGGTGTCACTTGTTGCTGTCCTTTCTGTGGGGCTTCCCTGGTGGCTAGACAGTGAAGAATCTGACTACAATTTGGGAGACCTGGTTTCGATGCCTGGCTCAGCAAGATCCCCTGGAGAAGGAAATGGCAACCCACTCCAGTATTCTTGCCTGGAAAATCCCACAGAGAAGTCTGGCGAGCTATATAGCCCACGGGATTGCAAAGAGTTAGATACGGCTGAGCGACTAACACTATGAAAGCATCAATGTGTTCACAGCCTACAGTTAAATCTGGGAAGACGTCTAAGGAGGTGACTAGTGAAGCAGGTTACACGTGATTATGGCTGTCTTAAGAGCAGAACAGTATACGAAGTGAAGAAGATATGGGTATGATGGTGTGGAAGACTTGCTGCATTTCTGTTAAACAATTATATTAAAATAGCAATAATAAAAGGCAGACTGGATCGCAAATGAACTTACTTGAGACTATCTGTAAATATCTTTGCCTTTTTGTTCTCTCCACATCAGTTTGATGGGATAAAAACACGATTTTTTTCAAACCAAAATGATATTGTTCCTATTATAAATGCTTCTTCATAGACCTCATCAAGTTGTTATTGATCATTTCAATACAAAGACTTACAAGTTTAAGCAACAACATTAAGCTCCACTGGAATAAGCTCTACAGAGAAAGAAAAGGACAGTTTCCATTTGTTTTCACAAAACAAACATATCACTGATTTAAAACTTTATAAATAAACCTGAAAAAATGCTATAATTTCATATGAATCTTAATAATTTTAATTGATACCAAATAGAATTAAACAAGATATTTAATGAATTATGCCATGATCAATTAGAGTTCACCTCAGAAACAAAAGGTTATTAAACATTAGAAATTCACTGCAATTCACAACAACATGAATTTGATGACGCTTTTACTCCTAGAGAACTCTTCTATGTCAGCTTTTCCTTTTTCATTCTAAATAAATATTCACTTTCACAGTCAACTAGGCATTGACAATTTTGTACCCCTTCTTGAAGAGAGTCCTTTAAACTGTGTAAGTTTTAGCCTCCATATCAACTAGAAACACTCTAATTTACCATATTAATATGTGAAAAGAAAAAAAAATGCCAACAGATATCAAACTGCATTTGATACAACTTAGGTTCTATTTTAATAAGACTATTACTGTGGTACATATACACCATGGAATATTACTTAGCCGTTAAAAAGAATTCATTTGAATCAGTTCTAATGAGATGGATGAAACTGGAGCCCATTATACAGAGTGAAGTAAGCCAGAAAGATAAAGACCAATACAGTATACTAACACATATATATGGAATTTAGAAAGATGGTAATGATAACCCTATATGCAAAACAGAAAAAGAGACACAGAAGTACAGAACAAACTTTTGAACTCTGTGGGAGAAGGTGAGGGTGGGATGTTTCGAAAGAACAGCATGTATATTATCTATGGTGAAACAGATCACCAGCCCAGGTGGGATGCAAGAGTCAAGTGCTCGGGCCTGGTGGGCTGGGAGGACCCAGAGGAATCGGGTGGAGAGGGAGGTGGGAGGGGGGATTGGGATGGGGAATACGTGTAACTCTATGGCTGATTCATATCAATGTATGACAAAACCCATTGAAAAACAAACAAAAAAAAATTTTTTTTAAATAAATAAAAATAAAAGATTCATTACACACACACAAAAAAAATAAGACTATTAGCATATAAGAATTGAATGAGTAGTTAACATTTTAACATGAGTATCTTGTGACTCTGACCAAAAGACCAAGTCTGGTTTAATGGTTGAATTTTTGAAGTATTCCAGAAATTAAGCAAAGTGACGGCTACTTCTCATTTAAATCCTAAGCTAGAACCATGGAATCAAAATCTTTTAACACACTCAGAGTTATTTATTGAGCATCTTCCAGGTTCCTAGCACTGTTAATGAAAGGATAGTATTGTTAGTAAACAACCTGGATCTAGTCCTCATCCAGTTAACATAAATATGAAAAGACATGGATAACATTATTAATATTTTCAAATACATAATTGTTCACTTGGAAAATTTAAGTTATATGAAAAGTTATAAAGTATAAAATCATTCTTTAGGGTGACTATTTAGGAATCACTTCAGAAAAGCAATATTTATAGAATATAATTTTTAAAAACTCTCTAATGTACCTTCACAAAACCCTAAAATATCAATATATATATAATTACAAATGTACACAACCTAGACATAAGTATGATTGAAATAAACATCAAAGATCTGAAAATAGAACTGGTCTTATTTGTAGGAAAAAATGACATTGTAAAAAGTGTTTATCTTTTAAAAATTAATTTATATATTCACTACAGAATTAATTACAATTCTATAATGTGTTTCAGGAGTTTACATCTGATGAAATGTTCTAAAATTTGTCAGAAACAAATAAACTTGTGAAGATACTTAGGAAAGTAAATGAACAATAAGTAGTGAATGTGTGTGAAGTGGTCTTGACCCATCAGATATTAAATCATAATATAAAGCTAAGATCCCAGGGAGAAGAAAATGGCAGTTCACTCCAGTAATCTTGCCTGGGAAATCCCATGGACAAAGGAGCCTGGAAGGTAACAGTCCATGGGGTCACAAAGAGTCAGACACAACTTAGTGACTAAATAACAGTATACACATACATATGTAGGCATATGTGTAAAGAATGCAGTTTATATAAAATTGTATATTACCTTAACATGCAAGGATTGATGCCTTAAAACAAGGATTGATGTTTGGAAAGATGATTATCAAACTATTTTTACTGACTGCTCATGAGCAGTAAAATTTTAGGACTTTTTACACCCTTTATATTTTTTTGTGAGTTTTCCACAGTAAGTAGTATACTTACATGAAAAAATATGTATTGGTGTGTATGTGTGTGTGTGTGTGTGTGTGTGATTAAAACAAACACATTAATATAGACCAAGCATTATGCTCACATTAATATATTTCTTTTTATTATATATGACTCTCTTACATTTGAGCTCAGATATACTTGGTGATATTAAAGAACTATGAGTCACACTTCTAAAAGAACACATCTATTTATTGAATGGAAATTTTTCATAGTCATGGGATCTGAGAATTACATCACCATAGAACACAGAAATCATCTGGTTTAATCACCTGTCATAATTTTATATATGAAGAGGGAGCCTCAGATAGTTGAGTTACCAAAATTCACACTTGAGGCTATCGCCAGAGTAGGGATGGTTTCCTAATCAGCACCCTGTTTACCATATCACACTGTTTTCTTTCCATGTTCCCAACATTGCCCCAAAGTGCTTGACTAAGGACAAATAATTAGCATTGGCTGTAAAACCAATTTTAGGACAGCATGAAACTCATACCTAAACTATGCTGAATTAGAAATCTTAAGAAGTATTTAATATTTTGCACATCACAGATTTTTATTAATAAGATAGTATTAATAAAATAAAATAGAATTTTCAAACAAGCTTCTGATAACGTGTGAACACTTCATCAGATTCAGATGAAGGAGCTACTGACACTCTGGAGTCTCTTGCTTTGACTAATTGGTCTTAAGGTTTTTTAGATGACCGGGTAACAACACATGGAGTCACCTAGAGACCAAATATATCACTTTATCTCTTAACATCTATTAAGTTCAGTAGAAACTTAGGTGACTAGCCAGTGGGAATTAAAATTAAGTACATATTTATCTGGTACCACATGTAGACTATTTAAACAAAACAATACTAAGTTGAAGGAAAAAATATAACCCTTCTTCCAATGAAAAAATGATCTTTTAATTATAGGCTAGTTATTGTAAAGTTTATATGACATTTCAAAAAAAAAATCATCTATCGTCCAAGGAGAGTTAGTGATAAGCTATACAAAAAAATTATTATAAATATCTTATGTATTTCTTGCATTTAAAGAAATTATGAACTCTTGAATTCGTTTATCATTTCATGTGCATCGTGCCACCCACCCACTCCCTACACACACCTTCTTTATGTCTAGAAAACAGCTTTTCAATTCTTCATAAGTGGTTTAAAAATACACCTATTGCAGGTAATTATAGCTAATTGTTCATGTCAATAGATACTGTTTAATTCTATAACAGCTAGAAAATAAAATACTTCACATCTCATTAAAACCCAATAGGAGGTAAAACAATTCACATAAAGGTTAAATATCTATTAAAATAGAAGAAAAATTAGCTGAGAAAATCGACTAAGTATTTCAAATTGGAAGGAGATTGTCTAAACTTCAGTAAATGCAGATCAATATTCTAGAAGGTCTATGCTTACTTTAAATCTTCTCTTAGCATAGCAGTTCAGGGGGAAATGGCACTTATATATAAAAATAAAATATACAAAAATTCATATATATTTTAAATATATACAAAATGTATATATATACTTTATACGTACAAGTAGACACAAACGTATACATACATATTTTTAATGTTAAAAACAATGAAATAAGACACTATACCATTCACAAAGATGACATTTGCAGTAAAAATAATATATATTGGGGCTTCCCAAGTAGCTCAGATGATAAAGAATCTGCTTGCCAATGAGGGAGACCTGGATTCAATCCCTGGGTCGGGAAGATACCCTGAAGAAGGGAATGGTAACCCACTCCAGAGTTCTTGCCTGGAAAATTCCACGAACAGAGGAGCCTGGTGGGCTACAGTCCAAGAGGTGGCAAAGAGTCAGATACAACTGAGCAACTTTCACTTCACTTTCATACTATTACTATCTTGTGAGAAACATGACTTGAAGATATCTTCATTAAAATTAATTTGAAAGCCCCTGTGAAGACCAGTGGAATTGGGAGTCTAGTGATCTGACATGGGACTAATTCATGACTTTGTCCTCTCTAGGGTACAAACTTGGAAAAGATTTGATGTCACTAAGATTCTATGTCAGAGATTATGATTCCTACCTGTACATGTGGAGTAAGGGTTCAGGTTGCTGTTTTCTGTTGTTTAGTTGCTCAGTTGTGTCCAACTCTTTGTGACCCCATGGCCTGTAGCCCGCCAGGCTTCTCTGTCCATGGGATTTCCCAGGCAAGAATACTGGAGTGGGTTGTCATTTCCTTCTCCAGGGGATCTTCCTGACCCAGAGACCGAACCGACATCTCCTGCATTGCAGGTGGGTTCCCATTACTGCTGAGCTAACAGGGATGCCCAGGAAAGACTCGATGTCACCAAAATTCTCTGTCAGAGATTATGATACCTACCTCAGAATGTGGAATAATGACTGAGGTTACTAACAGCTAACACTGATTTCATGCTTACTGTGCACCAAGCACTTTTCCAGGAACTTTACCCTTATCAATTTATTAAATTATCACAACTACCTTGCAATTACCACTATTTTCTAGAAAAGGAAAAAGGGGTTAAATATCATGCTCAAGGTCTCACAGAGAGAATCTATAATCTAATTCCAGATATTAAGGCTTTAAAAACCATGCCCTGCCATTAACAAGATGGATGCATAGAGTAAATGTTCAGTACAGGGAAATCTAACAGACCTGTTTGTTACTTACTCTTTTCAATAGATGGTGAGCTTCCTGAGAACAGAAAACGTTTGTTTACTGAATAACTTTATTCAACTCTTTAACATTATATTCACCTAGCCTGTTTCAAATCTTCAATAAATGGTTTCTTACATTATACAAGCACACAGCATTGAATGTAAGCTTTTATTCTATTATATTACTGATTAAATGAAAATACTATTCTTAAGAGGAATAATTCATGTGATTAACTTTATTGCTAATTTTTTCAAAAATGTTCCCATATAATCAAGGTTGTATTTTAGAGAAATATAAGTAGGAAAAGGTGAAAGTGGATGAATTTCATAATATAAAAAAGTTTTATCTTTTTCTGTACATTCCTAAAATATAATTTTGTAATGAATATACTTTTTTGGAGTGCCTAAAGTAATACACTAATGTAGTATTTTAAAAACTTCTCTTTGGAATAAATCACTGTTTTTAAAACTAACATTTCTAATATAGCTGGTAGCAGTCATTGTTGAAACATTTATTTGAAGAATTGAGGCCTCAGTCAAAATATCTGCTTTCCCTTTGTATTTAATTTGCATTTTGTAAGTAATATAAAAACCCTACCATCTTCAAGATGTGAGGAAAATGCAGTGAGAGATCTAAGTAATGTACAAAAATCTTTCTGGCATAAAAAGAGCAAAACAAAGCTATTCATCAGTTGTCATCTCAGAATGCAATCACAAGATATCTTTTAAACAACCTTCCCATTGGAGTGTTTCTTTTTTAAAACAGGAACACATTTAACTGTCTTTTGCAAGTTCATCATTTCAAACAGTTGCTCTTTAAACACTGAATCAGATAAAGGAAGACCTGTAAGAGAGGCACCTTTAATATATTTTTAAGACAACTATTCTGAAATGTTATTAAGTGTCAGAGGCAATTTAACATTTTCTTTTCCTTTCTTGAGTGCTCATGAAGCAGTGGTGGTGGTGATGGCCATAGTTTAGTTGCTAAGTGCCACACCCTGAACTGTATATGACCTGTAGCTCAGGAGGCTCCTCATCCCATGGGATTCCCAGGCAAGAATACTGGAGTGGTTTGTCATTTCCCTCTCCAATGGGTCTTCCTGACCCAAGGATCGAACCCATGCTTCCTGCATTGCAGGAGGTCGCCTGTATTGCCTGTGGATTCTTTACCAACTGAGCCACCAGGGAAACCCCATATGGAGTCCTCATGGAGCAGTAGAAAAGAAAAAATAGTAATTACAAAGGAAGGTTCTAAAACTTTTTAAACTATTAATACTTCAGGGAGATATTTACTAGAGGGGTTCCTTGATTCATTTAGACACAAGGACAATGTCCACTATTCACATGGTTATTGAAAGAAAAACTTCCATTTAATTTAGTAACTCATAGACTCATAAATGGCATAGCTCATGCCCATCAAGAAAACTACCATCCTAGAGGTAAGTGATACCAGTTTGAGTTCATTGATGCTAATGTGTGGAAAGGGGGGTATCAGTTTGGTGTAGTACTGTGAGCACACATAATTCACGTTACTCTTGAGAAAATGAGTTAATCTTCCCATGTTTCAGTTTTCCCCTCAGTAAGATAGCATCATTCTCTCCCCAACAGGGTTCTTTCCATTCAGTGTATTTGTGGAAATGGGAGGGGATGATACGCAGTGAAATCAGTTTTCCTGTCTTTCCAGGTCAGAGTCAGGGTTGTGGTATCCAGAGAATTAAATGTGCAATGTTGATGGGATCTGAACAAGGATTCCCCAGCTTGGGTCCTTCCTATCATCCTCCCATCTTCTCTGATTCCAGACACTCAAGGTAATCTCCAGGTATGTTTCTAACTTTCATTCTAAACTGCTTGGAAATATCCCTGAAAGATGAGGGCCAGACTGCCTTATATGAAAGCATTGAGTCCCGGGTCTCCTGTTACCCGCTGAGACTGTACCCTACTAGGCCAGAGGACCTAATGGAGTGGAGGCAGTTTTTTCTGTTCAATGAGACTTCATTTGGCAACACCAGATAGAACCCTGAGTGGAAGATTTATATATATCTATTTTAGATAAGATGGCTCATTCATGCATTTCTACTAATATTTTCAAACCACCAATTATGTTCATGGTACTTGTACCTGGGTCACGAACAAGCAAAGCATAGCTCTTGCCCATCAAGAAAATTACTATCCTAGAGGTGAGTGATAAACAGATGATTAAACAGATGGTTAAAGGACAAAGTGTTGAATACTATGATATCAAAACATTTTAAATTAAAACTCAAAATGAGAGTAACGAGAACCAGATTCCAGCAATATATTTCCCTCTACTAACTCACCTCAATTTTTAACCTATAAAGAGTTGGTCTAGATAATTTCTATTTCAGTCCCTTTCAGTTCTAAGATTATTTGTATCCTACTAAATTGCTCCTTGATTAAATCAACTATCTAACTATCAGGAATATTACTGAATCT
This sequence comes from Muntiacus reevesi, assembly GCF_963930625.1. Taxonomy (NCBI): domain Eukaryota; kingdom Metazoa; phylum Chordata; class Mammalia; order Artiodactyla; family Cervidae; genus Muntiacus; species Muntiacus reevesi. The sequence goes on from NC_089256.1 coordinate 70,725,909, forward strand.
TAAAGATATATTTCAAAAGAGTATTTTTCTATATAACAATATAAATTTCTCATCATTATAACATTAAGATATTTCAGAGTTTGTGTGTGTATGTTTTGGTTTATTTTGTTTCTTTGCTTTTGTTAATAGAAGATAAATAGCCTAGAGTTTCTATGCTGCTGCTGCTGCTGCTAAGTCACTTCAGTCGTGTCCAACTCTTTGCGACCCCATAGACGGCAGCCCACCAGGCTCCCCCGTCCCTGGGATTCTCCAGGCAAGAACACTGGAGTGGGTTGCCATTTCCTTCTCCAAGAGTTTCTACACTAGACTGTAAATAGATGAAAATTCTTGAGAGTCTCTTGGACTGCAAGAAGATTCAACCAGTCAATCCTAAAGGAAATCAACCCTGAATATTCATTGAAAGGACTGATGCTGAAGCTGAAGCACTAATACTTTGATCATGTGATGCAAAGAGCTGGTTCATTGGAAAAGATCTCAATGCTAGGAAAGATTGAGAGTAAGAGGAGAAGGGAATGGCAGAGGATGAGATGGTCAGATAGCATCATGGACTCAAGGACATGAATCTGAGCAAACTCCAGGTAATAGTGGTGGAGAACAGAAGCGCCTGGCATGCTACAGTCCATGGCATTGCAAAGAGACAGACATGACTTAGCGACTGAACAGCAACACAGATATTAACAGAATTTGGCTTTATGTCCCACAGCACACAAGCTATATATTAAGTTCCAGTAAAGCAAGCCCTCTTTTGTACTGATGCCATAAACAAATTGCAGGGTTTGATTATTAGGGCATAGACTTATTTTACATTGCTACATCAAAATTGGGGCTTCCCTGGGTGCTCAGTGGTAAAGAATCTGCCTGCCAATGCAGGAGATGCAGGAGACACAGGTTCAATCCCTGGGTCGGGAAGGTCCCCTGGAGAAGGAAATGGTAACCCACTCTAGTATCCCTGCCTGGGAAATCCCATGGATAGAGGAGCCTGGTAGGCTACAGTCCATGAGGTTGTAAAAGAGTCAGACACAACTTAGAGACTAAACAACATCAAAATTATATGTGTTCTAACATAAATAACCATATATCTGTTGATAAATTACAATTTGTTCAACTAATATTAGCAGGAGTGGTGGGAGCATGGAACAAAATAAAGAGTGAGATACCATTTTATGGGAATTCACTAACTTTTATGATCGTAACTCCTTTTCACATAGTCCAATGTCAGTTTTTTTTATCCCCCCAAACCCTTTTCCTCCCTAGAGATATCATCTTAAAGTGCAAGGTATTTTGCCAGTTCAAACAATATCCACATATCATAAGATAATGCCTTTATCCCTATGTCATAACCTTCTTTGCTTTATAACTCTTGGTCATTTTAAACTACTAGATTGTAAATTCCTTGAAAGTGGCAGCAACTGTTTCTTGTCTTTTCTGATATAGTATATAATCCATGCTATACACTCAATAAAAGTTGTCAAATGAGTGCAAATGCTGAATGATCATGCCAAATAAGTCTAGAACTATGCTTACTCTGTTAAAGAAATATCTAGAATGAAACAATGAAAAACATTATTCACTGCTCCTTCCTTCCAGTATTTACAGCCAAATTCAACAAATTTAAATGTAAAAGCAGATGACACAAATTGGAAACACCTCTTACTCTGCTGTTAAATTTGCAGAAAAGGTACTCTGATTCCAGCCTGAATACCTCAGCCTGTCTCTCATGATTCAAGAACTTGTTGCAGCAAACCTTCATTCCCTTATCAAAAACTCATTCTCCATTGTTTTTGCTTTCATATTAAATTTTCCTTAGAAATGTGCAAGACAACCCCTCCAAACACACCTACCCACATGCAACCATACCCACACACTACATCAACACATGAAAACAAAACAAATATAGCATTTTCCTCCACTCTACTTTCCCTTCACAATGCCTTCATTACAAGAGTTCTTGATACAGCAGTCTACAAGGGTGATCTCTCCCCCTTCCCAACCCCAGTTAAGTATGTGTTTCTTAGCCTTTTGCCATTTGAACTATGACTCTCTCATTCTTTTAAAACCATGTTCCCTAATGCATGACCACTAAATTTACCAGTATTTTTCCACTGCCTTCTTGGAGCACCAACCATTGTTTTTCATCATGTTTTATTCTTTGGATCTCCTTTCGCTTGAGTGTCTCTTCTTACCTATGCTGATTCATCTTTGTTGTGATTTCTTCTATGTAGAAGTTTCCCAAAGTGTTTACCTTCAACACATTTTGCTCCCCAATATTTCTCCTTCAGCAATTTCATCTGCACCCAAGACCTCAGCTATGCCCTCTATGGAAACCATCCAAATGTCTATCTGCACAACAGGCGTCTCCAGAACTACAAATCAGCGTTTGCCATTGCTCATCGGGCATGTCCACTTCACTGTCTCACTACAAACTTAAGCCAGCAAAATTGTAAGTGACTGAGCTCATCCTCCATTCCCTGAACAACTTTCCCTCGTTCCCGTGGAATGCCAAGACAATCCTCCAATTTCATCTATTTTAGGTGCTCGGTTCAAAATTTTTCTAAAGCTGCCTTAATGGGTAAATATAGTCTCATTTCAGCGGAATGGGATGAAGTCATACCAGATGATCTATATTTGAGGAAAACTCTACACTAGAGATAATGATCCATTTATAATACCACAACAAACAATTTTGCCACATTTGACTGGTATTTGATTTGGGATATAATAGATGCAGATACAGACAAAAAGATAGCTTGATAGAATTCAATTTTTTCCAAAAAATTTAGAATTGCTTAGACACTACAGGAAAAAGTGGGAAATAATGACTGTAATGCTAGTAGCGTCTATGCTTACAGTGCAAAATCATCTGCATGCTTATAATTATTAGTATTCTGCATGTTTATAATCCTCAATCTAATTCTCAGGGTGAGGTGACAGCAGGAATATTCACAGAGATGCTGGCGGAAGTGAAGCTGCATAGATTCGTTGAAGTCAACTTGTGAGAACTTTAAAAACTGGGCAGGGCACATCAAAAACCACAACTTCATCTTGACTCTTCCTCCCTTCATCCGTTCATGAGGTGTATTACAATATCTCTCACTAACAACAACAAATCCTCTTTCTTTTCCTGCTCATATTTTTGGTGAACAAATCTGCACCTCACATTTTCCTTGCTGTGTAGGTACATGGCCTCCTATTCACACTCTCCTACCATTAGGTACCTACTTATTATCTACCATTATTTTCTTTATCATAGTCCAGGCATATCTTTTCACTTCAAAAATGATCACTAAATTTCCAATCTTAATTTGTCCGTCAAATTAAGTATAAAATATACCTTCCCTCAAGTTTTCCTTTGTAAAATATCACAGAAGTTAGGCTGGAATCCCTGCTTCAGGTTGTCTCTGGGTTCCAACGTGCACAGAAACCACTTACTGGCAGAGTAAACATTTCAAGTTACTTATATTTTTCTGTGCCTCATTTGCTTTATTAAGAGAGAATGCTAATGACAGAGCTGTTAGGCACATACATAATAATATTTCCCTTCTGATGGTCACAACTGTTTGGATGATTTAAGTAACATCCACCTAGTCTTAAGCATTTGTTAAGAGCATAGAAATTTCTGATTCTGATTGTCACAACTGTTTGGTTGATTTAAGTAATATCTACCTAGTCTTAAGCATTTGCTAAGAACATAGATATGTTAAATGATCTTGTCACAGATAAAAAAAAGTACACACTAGTTTTTAGAGACCCTCAGAGGATCTTCAAGGTCTCACTGTGCTGACGACTTGACCTAGATCAACACAAGGTGAAAACTCACTGTTTAAGAATATAACAATTTTATATAACAAGTAAATTCAAGTTTTACTTGAAACCAAAAAAAATAAAATAACAAAATAACAGACAGGGTGATGGCTTTGTGTTACATGATTAAACTTAATGAACTAAGAAAGGTTGATATATATATATATATATATATCCACAACAACTAAAGATGAAATAAGTTTTTGGCCTGTATCTTAATCACAAAAGAAAAAGTAGTGATGCAATTCAAGGAGTTAAGAAAAAGAGTAAAGTGAGGGTCTCATTTTCTGTTCAATATTTGATTTTTGATAATATAAAATTAAACCAAGAAAACTAGTTTCCTGAATAAAAAATAATTCATACTCTCTAACATCTTGAATATATACAGAAGAAAAATATAGTTCAATATCAGTGAGACTTTTCATGTGAAGCATCAGTCAACCTCGACTGCTTGCACATCATATTTTTCTTCACACTCTCAGGATTCCAAACATAGAGACAATTTCACTCTATGAGTACAGAATCCATTGCCTCAGCAATCATAAGCCCATTTTTTTTTCTCTCTCTAAGCAATTCAGAAGTTCTTGGAAATATTCTGAAACTCTACCAACATCATTATCTACCTTTTTTTTTTTTTACAAGTTCTGTAGAAAGCAGCAATGAATCACACATTCATTCAACAAATATTTCTGAAAAGTCCCTATGTGACAGGCAAGGATTTAGGGCTGAGAATCCAGCACTGAAACGGGCAGACAAATCCTGTTCATATTAAACATATATTCTAGTGGGATGACTTTAAGACTAGGGTTGGTAAAAATTATTTATCATATTAAAAAATAACTTTTCGAGGAATACAAAATTACTAAGCAAGCTCTTACTTGATAAATGTGATAACTTAAATCAGTAATTGAAAAAACCACAATATAAAAGCTAAAAGTTAACTTTCAAAATAAAACATGTCATAAATATGCAACTGGTCGAACAAAATATGACACATTTAAATTATCCAAAATATGACATATGTAAATGATCCAAATCTTGGGGTCCAAATCTTATTTTGCAAGGCTATATATTTGGCTAAATCTGAAGTTAAAACAGATGTAAATAAAATGTTGTTCTTATATAGCCAATGACCAACATATATCTTTCAATTTTTCTTTCTTAAAATAGCAAGTTGACCAGGTGGTAGGTAATTTCAAAAAGTCACACTACACAAAATTCTCAGGTTAACTAGGTTACAATGTAAAAGAACAAGCCTTGACCAAGAGACCAAAGAAATCTGGTTCTAGACTCAGTTTCATTACTTTCTATCACTTTCCTGCATAACACTGTTTCCTATTCTGTCCAATCAAAGTAAGACAATTTTTTTTCAACTGTAAGCATGCCATTTATAAAACTTCAAAAACACAAATTTTCAGTGAAGCACTATTTACAACTGCCAAGTTATGTAAATCACCTAAACGTCCCCCAATACATGAATGGATTTTTAAAAAGGGGGATATATACACCCAATGGAATATTATCCAACCTTAAAAAAGAAGAAATCCTATCATTTATCACAATACAGATGAACTTGGAGGACATTATGTCAAATTAAATAAATCAAACACAGACAAACTACTACATGATTCCCTTTATATGAAGAAACTAAAATAGACAAACTCATAAAAGCAGAGATCATTATGGTATTAGCAGGGACTGGGGAAAGAAGAAGGTGAGTTGCTTTCATTGGTATAAAGTTTCAGCTATATAAGAATTATTTTTATATTTGTCGTACAGCATAGTGTCCATAGTCAACAATAGTAGATTACACAGTGCAAAGCTTTTTAAGAGGACAGTCTCATATTAAGCATTTTTACCACAAACAACAACAAAACACAAGGAAACTTTTGGAGGTGATGGCTTGGTACTTTCATTAATACCTTGGTGGTTGTGATGGTTTTTGGATACATTCATATGTCAAAACTCATCAAATTATCTCCATTAAATATGCCCAGGTTTTAGTATATCAATTATACCTCAATAAAGCTGCTTAAAAATACAAATTGGCTATTTTATGACTTGAAATTATATAGAAGTTTCAGATCACAAATACCCATTGTCTAGAGGTGTATAGTCTCCACCCTTTCTAACCTTCCTCCTCTGCCCAGAACCTAACCACACCATGTATACACATTATGGCTAGTTATAGAGGTCACTTTTCATTCCAGTCCCAAGAAGGGCAATACCAGAGAATGTTCAAACTATACACAACTGCACTCATTTCATATGCTAGCAAAGTAATTCTCAAAATCCTTAAAGCTATGTTTCAACAGTGGGTGAACCGAGAACTTGCAGAGGTACAAGTGGGATTTAGAAGAGGCAGAGAAACCAAAGATCAAATAGCCAACATCCGTTCGATCATAGGAAAAGCAAGAGAATTCCAGAAAAAAATCTACTTCTGCTTCACTGACTACACTAAATCTTTTGACTGTCTGGATCAAAACAAACGGTGGAAAATTCTTAAAGAGATGAGAATACTAGACCACCTGACCTGCCTCCTGAGAAACCTGTATGCAGGCCAAGAAGCAACAGATAGAACCATACATGGAACAACAGACTGGTTCCAAATCAGGAAATGAGTATGTCAAGGCTGTGTATTGTCACCCTGCTTACTTAACTTCTATGCAAAATACATCATGTGAAATGCCAGGCTGGATGGAGCACAAGCTGGAATCAAGATTGCCAGGAGAAATATCAATAACATCAGATATGCAGATGACACCACCCTTATGACAGAAAGCAAAGGGGAACCAAAGAGACTCTAGATGAAGGTGAAACAGGAGAGTGAAAAAGCTGGTTGAAACTCAACATTCAAAAAACGAAGATCATGGCATCCTGTCCCATCACTCCATGGCAAATGGAGAAACAGTGGAAACAGTGAAAGACTATTTTCTTGGGCTCCAAAGTAACGGCAGATGGTGACTGCAGCCATGAAATTTAAGAGATGCTTGCTCCTTAGAACAAAAGCAATGACAAACCTAGACAGCTTATTAAAAAGCAGAGACATTACTTTGCCTGCAAATGTTCATATAGTCAAAGCTATGGCTTATCCAGTAGTCATGTATGGATGTGAGAGTGCAAAGGTCCATATAGTCAAAGCTATGGCTTTTCCATTAGTTGTGTATGGATGTGAGAGCTGGTCTAAAAAAGGCTGAGTGCCGAAGAACTGATGGTTCTAACTGTGGTGCTGGTGAAGACTCTTGAGAGTTCCTTGGACAGCAAGGTGATCAAACCAGTCAGTCCTAAAGGAAATCAACCCTGAATATTCATTGGAAAGACTGATGATAAAGCTGAAGCTCCAATACTTTGGCCACCTGTTATGAAGAACCAACTCATTGGAAATGACCTTGATGCTGGGAAAGATTGAAGGCAGGAGAAGAAGTGGATGACAGAGGATGAGACGGTTTGATGGCATCATTGATTCAATGGACATGAGTTTGAGAAAACTCTAGGAGAAGGTGAAGGACAGGGAAACCTGGCATGCTGTAGTTCATGGGGTTGCAAAAAGTCAGACATGACTTAGTAACTGAACAACAACCAACTGTTTTGCTTATTTATTTTTGATTTGTCACAGTTAAAAAGAAAAATAACTTAATTGGATATTATTAAATATGGTAGTAAAATACTCTGCAGTAGAATTAATTAGCATTTTAATATAAAGATACATTTTAATATACAGATACAAAGGAGAGCTTTTTAAAGAGTGCATTTGAATTTGAATGCTCAACATTTCACTGAGTTTGCCTTTCTGACTAAGACTCATAACTGGAGTCTACCTCAGGTAACAGCTATTCCTTTTGCTCAACATATTGTACATTAATGCATATCATTATGGAACAAAAGGCTTTTCAGAATCTTCAGATAGTTTTATAATAGACATTCTTTTAAAATTCAGGTTGTGTCATAAAGAAAGGAGACTTGTCTATCTCTATTGTCCTAAAGCAGATTTCCCTTTATTCTATAGTTTCTATGCTAGGTACATTTAAATACTGATAAATAATTTTAAATGTTAATAGAAATGTTACCCTATACTATGCTTTCACTTAATTTTATATGCATTAAGAACTTGACAAACCTCCCTTTTGTCTTGAAGAAATAAAGTAGCTACAGTGTGAGCCAGCAAGGAGGGGAAGTGAGAATGAAAATGAATTACTCTTATTTTTCCACTTCCTATCACTTTTATGCATAGTTTGGGAAAAAAGAATAAAACTGTTTTCTCAAATACAACTTTAAAATTACTTAGTCCATTGCATTAATATGTAGAAGACATTAAAAAGTTCCAAAGGAGATATTTACATCTATTTTGTAAGTAGATTTTAGATGATTTTTATAACACATATTACAGTGGTTTTCAAAAATGAATATGTTACCTAATAGATCAATATAGGGGCCTTGAGATCAATTTAGCAAGTAACTATATACTCAAGATCCCCTTTCCCATGTGAACACTAACATTTTGTTGACAACTTTAGGAAAAAAAAAAGAAAAACCAACCAGAAATGCTCATTTTAACTCGAAGTTACAGAAAAGTGCTATGGTGCTCTAACTTTTGATGCCACTAATAGATTGTACTACACTGTCTGAATATAGACAAATTACACTACAGGCATAGTGATAGGGGTCTGAAAACATTTTTTTCAGTAATGAAGTTGAGTCTCAAAAGTTTAGAAAGTTCTTTCATAAATCATAATACCACATCGAAATGTGAAATTAACAGAGTCAATTAAATTTAAATTGCCTGGAAGAAGTTTGCTAAAGAAAATTCCATAAAACCACAATTATTTCCCCAAGTTTATATTATTCCATCAGTGAGAATATGTTGCCAGGAATTTATACTTTCTCCTTTTAAAAATAAACTTATAAAATCCTCCAACTTATATGAACAATAATGCCTATAACTCAATAAACCATCATTAATGTTGTTGCTATTGTTCAAATAATTACTACTATAGTATTAGATGGAGTAATAATAATAAGAACAGTAGTTGTAGTAATATGGTGCTAAACTCCAAGAATAATTAACTTCATAGTATGAATAATATTTCAAAATTCCAATATATTTTTTACTTACAATAACATTATAAAACTCTGAAGTCACTATAGAAATGTCATAATGGTTGAGATTTGATATATTAGGCATTATAAAGTTAGAGCTGTACTCCAAAACATTCTAGTGTCTTTAATAGCCTCTATAGTCATGATGGTATAGATTTATGTTACAGACTTATCTAAACCTTTTTGAATTTATGTTTTAATTGTAAACGAGGACCTGGTAGCAAGTTCCAGCCCTGACTTGTAAACCTATCAGTATAGCCATCCCTGCTAACATCTCTGAGCCCCATATATTCCACATACAAACTGGAATTATCATGATATACCCTGCCAAATTTACAAAGATCTTATGAGGATTAAATGAGAAAAGAATTGCAAAAACAATTCATAAATTTCAAAGTTCTATTATCTATTATTTTTCTAGCTGCCTTTAGTCTATTGCGCTATATTCATTCTTTTGTTTTAAGTTTCTCATTTTCAGTAAGAGAAAGACAGATGACCGCTTCTTCTTTCCTACCAGGAAGGAAGCATCTGGTATACTTGGACTGTGTCTCAGGACTTTAATTCAGGATTAAAAACTTTCTACATATCTGTGATAGCCAAATGCTATTTTAAATCTTCTTGGAGGTAGAGAAGGCATAGATGAAAGAATCTGTGTGTGTACATGTAATACTGAATACATTTTGTTGTTGTTCAATTGCTCAGTTGTGTCTGACTCTTTGTGACTCTGTGGACTGCAAGAATACATTACTATCTATATTATTACATATACTAATAATGTGTATTATTCAAAATATACATCTATTAAAATACATAACCTGTTGACTTAAATTATTGACAATGATATGTATTCCCAAAGAAAAAATTGGGGGCCTAAATTTTACTGTTGCAAATTTAAATGATCATTCCAGGAGAATTTTAACAAAAAAAAAAAATGTCATTGACTATCAGTGGCAAACAAAACACATCTTTTACTGAGATGTCTCTCTCCTTTTTACAAATAATATATACCTAAAACTAACATACTCCAATACTTGGGCCACCTCATGCGAAGAGCTGACTCATTGGAAAAGACCCTGATGCTGGGAGGGATTGGGGGCAGGAGGAGAAGGGGATGACAGAGGATGAGATGGCTGGATGGCATCACCGACTCGATGGACATGAGTTTCAGTAAACTCCGGGGGTTGGTGATAGACAGGGAGGCCTGGCGTGCTGCGATTCATGGGGTTGTAAAGAGTCGGACACGACTGAGCGACTGAACTGAACTGAAAACTAAGATAGACTGCTTTGTGCTCTAGAAAGTCATATTTTATTTTTTCCTACAGTTTAAAAAGGCAAATATCACAAAAGATATTTTTTAAAATAGTTGGGTTCCATTTGTGACATGATTGAATTTCTTTGACACTTCCTGGTATGGTGTCATCATATTAAAAAAAAAAAATAAAGCAACCATGTGTTCTAAATAGATGGGTAATGCCACTCTATTTTGTTGAAAGGAACACAGAAATGAGATTCATATTAAAAGAGCTATATATTTTCAAGAGGTTCATTTCATAAATAACTTGTCTGTTGTGCATTAGAGTTGATGCTGTAGGCATATCAAACACTAACCTATTGTTTATTATAGATCTATTTTGTCATTTTGATGGTACAGATTCAAGTATGGCAATCTTCTTTCCTTTCTCTGCTTCATTGGCTACATGACTTCCCTTGGCTAAAACCATCCCAAAACATATACTTGAATGTCATAAGTTATGACAGCCTGAGAGCTGAATGGGAACCCTATTAACTGACCTATGAAATTAGAGAATTATAAGCCTTGATGAGACAGGTTGGACTATATGCATAGTTACTATATTAAATAGATATCTCTTTAACATGCTCAGATAAGTCCAAGTAAAAATAAAAACATCACATGGAAACATATTGATAAACTGACTGAATATATATATTCATATATACACACATATATAGTATACAAATATATATATATTATACATATGCACACATTCACATATAACTATACATACACACACATACCCCAACTCCAGTAATTCTATAACCTACTAAAAGTCATCTTGAAAATAATATTATGGCCACTCAGTGGGACATCTTAGGATCAATTACCTATTTGCTGTAGGTAAGAAGGAAACATCACAGATGATTTTTAAAACCATTAGGTATATAATTATGCTCAAGGCCAAGTACTAAATAAGATGGGCTGCATGTTAACTGCTAGAATACAAGAGGGCAGAAGAAAAAAATTAAAATATGAATGAAATGGACTAGAGAAAACAAATCAGGTAAACCCTATAAAGGAATACAAACCCTGAAATTATGATTATTTGGATTATGAAAACCCACTAATTTTACCAACTTTTCTTTCTAGCTGGACCTCTCCCCTAAGCTCCAGAGTTGCATGCCCAATTACCAAGTAAGAGACCTCCACTTTGATACTTAATAGTCATTTCCAGGGCTTTCCAGGTGGTGCTAGTGATAAAGAACCTGCCTGTCAATGCAGGAGACAAAAATCATGGGGGTTCAATCCTTGGATGGGAAAGATCCCCAGGAGGAGGGCATGCAACCCCTTCCAGTGTTCTTGCCAGGAGAATCCCATGGACAGAAAAGTCTGGCAGGCGACGGTGCATAGCATCACAGTGAGTCAGACACGACTGAAGCGACTTAGCATGCGTGCACACAGGCATTTCCAATCGCTATCCAGCCCCGAACACCTGCCGCACCACCACCAAGTTGTTCCTCCTGTTACCTTCTTTTTCTCAGAACATGGAGGTTCCCTGTCTCAGTGGCTAAGGAATAAAAACCTTAGAAACATTCCTGTCTCCTTTAAACCATCTTTCAAATCCTATTAACTCTACCTTCAAAACACTCAGAATCCAGCCACCTCTACGGTTACTATTTGGGTCTGAGCCACCATCATATTTTACCTGGATAATCACAGTGGCCTCCCACCCATTCACCCTACGTATACTCTTGCCTCTCTCCAATGTATTCTCAACACAGAAGACAAAGGATGACAGTTAAAAAAGTAATTCAGGGCATGGCATCATTGCTCAAAACTCTTCAAAGCCTTTCCATATTACTCAAAGGGTAGGGACGGGGTGGGTGGCTGGGCAGGGAGCAGCTACATTTCCTCCAATGGCATCTCTGCATCATCCACCCCATCCCAGTCCCAGGGCTCATCTAACTTATTTGGAGGCTGATCTTCTGTCCCTCTTGCAGCTCAGTTCCTTTGCTTTTGCTTTCTTCTCTGCCTAAAACCCTCTTCTCTAGATATTTAGTGGTACAGACTCTCAGTCAGATCTTTATTAAAAGCCTTCTCTGGCTACTCTATTAAAATTCACTACTCCTTTTTCAAATTTCCCATCTACGTTCTGTGATGTGTTGTTGTTGTTTTTTTTTCCCCTCAGCACTATCACAATCTAACATACTCCATATTTTACTTAATTCATTTTGTTTATTGTTTTTCTCTTCTCACTTGAATATGAGGCACAGCAAGGAAGAGAATTTCGTTGGTTGCTCCTGTGTCCTCAGTACCTAGAATAGTGTCTAGCATGGTAGAGTTATCTGTGAATAGTAACTGAATGAATGTTGAAGGACTCCTACCTGAGAATCACCTATCTTTAGCACATAGAAAGGATCTTTATTTCTGGACATAAACTCTCAGCCTAGTTTTTTAAATCTCATAAATTTCTAAAAAGCCTACAAAATAGTTTAAGTCCTGAAAATCATGGCAGAATTCACACAAGAAGAAATCTGCAATGTCAAAACTAATAAGCATTTATATAAGTGTCTACATAATATGACAGCGACTCAAATCATTCCATTATATATTCATATAATGAAGACACTTCAATCATAGGAATGATCTTAGCAAACTAAAGATTATAAAAACTATAAAACATCCTTTAATTTTCTTTTCTTTAGATAACCAAAATGTTAATGTGAGAAATGGTACAATTTTGTTTGATATTCTTTCAGGGTCTATAAAAAAATACTGGGAGTATTTAGTTGCTGTTCTTTTGCTGTCCATGCCTCCAAATTCTTGGCAGTCAAATAAATTTTTATGATCCCCTGCCTCTCATTTTCAATTTTAATAATAATGAGCAGCTTAATGTTCCCCGAGTGGGCTGACCCTCAACTCTTCTGGACCAACAGATTCATATTCATTCTTTAAAATCCAGCTCAGGCACCCTTTCTCCCCAAGCAGATTTTCTCATTGATCTCCTGCCTAGCTATGAGATCATAGAACCAATCATGTGCCCCTAAATAGCCTAAGCTTATTTCCATCTCTTCACTAAAATGCTCATCTAATCTTACAGATCCTATGTAACTTAGATTTTGCATCCATCTCCAAATTCTATTTCTATCACTCTACTCTGATATGTTGTGCTCCAGTGCCACTGGTCTGTTTTCCATAGTCTTGTTCCTAAGTCATTTCTGATTCTTTGAGACCCCATGGAAGATCCTCTGGAGAAGGAAATGGCAACCCACTCCAGTGTTCTTGCCTGGAAAATCCCACAGGTGGAGGAGCCTGACAGGCTACAGTCCATGGGGTCGCAAAGAGCCTGACATGACTGAGCAATTTCACTTTCTTTCCAAGGACTGCAGCACACCAGGCTTCCCTGTCCTTCACTATCTGCCGCAGTTTGCTCAAACTCAAGTCCATCAAGTTGATGATGCCATCCAACCATCTCATTCTCTGTCACCCCCTTCTCCTCCTGCCCTCAATCTTTCCAGCACCAGGGTATTTTCCAATGAGTTGGCTCTTCCCATCAGGTGCCCAAAATACTGGAACTTCATCTTCAGTATTGGTCCTTCCACTGGATATCCAGGGGTGATTACCTTTAGGATAACTAATCACAATTTAAGGAACTTGATTCTTCTTGGTCTTTCTGCATAATGCTGTGTCCCAGGATCTTAGAAGGGATGGCACCTCAGATCTCAGCAGGAGTGGCCCCAATTCTGCACAGTCTTTTCTGATCACCTAAAGTAGCTTGTCAAGCTCCATTTCTGAGCATCAAAATGTTTTATCTCACAGTATATATTGCTCTCTAACATAACGTCTCAAATTTTTCTATATACTATCTTTATTCTCACGTAGAATATAATCACTATGAACCAGAAACTTTGTCCTATCCCTATTATAGGACCTGGTGTCTAATAGGTGATAACTAAACACTTGCTGAACAGGTGAGATGAATTGTTTACCAATAAAATTTACAAGTTTGAATATCTTTTTCACAGATCAGCAAGCTTCTCAAGAGCAGAAAGATTATATTTCACTCCTCTTTGTATCCTCAATATCTAGCTTAGGATAAATTAACTATCTAATTATTGTTTTTCAAAAGAATGAATCATCATCAGTATTTTCTCCAGAAGCCCTTATTTTCAAAACATTGCAAACTAGCTTTTTAAAGAAAAGTACTCAGACCGAACTTTAGAATGAATCTCTGAGAAATCAGACACATAAAGTTTAAGTGTTGCCTTAAATGACAAAAACATCATGACTGAAACAGTAATGGCACATTTCATTGCTTCCTGATGTGTACCAGCTCTCTTGCAGTTAAGTGGAGGCACATCACTTGTTGTGGCCAACGCCATCAGTTACTTTGACCTGGGGCAATGAAAAGGCTATGTGCAATTCTATGATCTTTTTCAGGCCTCAAAATAAAAGAAGGCCATGTATTGCGATGGCAGAGACACAGATTGAGATTGAGAATATCTGAGTTATAAAAATGTCACACGGAGGACAGATGATCAAGAGAGTTGCCTGTATCTCGAGAAGAATTTGAGTGAACAAGAAAAAAAAATAGTTTGTCATATTAAGTATACTTTGTTTAAATTCCTGGAGCAAAACTTAGCCTATTTGGAGGAACAGAGAAACACCCTTCTATTTAGACACACACATAGTCAATAGTCAATGTACTTTTTGTAATAAAAACAATACTCTGGAATTAAACTGCATGAATTTGTCAACTTTTTGAATTAATATGTCTCACGGGTGCAATTATATAATAAAATTAGGAGGTGAGTGTACATTTTCAGTGAGGTGACTTAACTTTGCCTACTTCCATCAGAGCCTTGACTCAGAAAGCATTGTATTTTGCTCAACAATATGATCTGTGTAATGAAACAAAATTGCAGTTTAGCATTGGTCTCTCACTTAGCTATCTACAGAGAAATTATCTTAGAATGCGAGGTTAGTAACCTTTCACCTGGAAAACCTCAAGTATTTTAGATGCTTGAAATAACAGGATCAATGAAATAATTTGATAATTTCAATAAGCAAAAGGAAGCATATGGCAATTTCAATTTATCATTCCTTTGATCTAATCTTCATAGATCTATTTCTCATTAGTGGAAAAGAGTATATCAAACACCATATAAAAAAAAGATAATGTTAAATGGAGATGAGCATCCGAGATAAATGTGGCTGCAAAGTTCCTAAGATTTGGAGATAAGGGTGTAAACACCAATTATTTTTGATGAATAAAAGGCCATACATTGAGCCACTATAAATATGACATGGACAAAAAAAATATGACATGGACAGTCAAAGGATATAAAAAACACAACCAAGCTGAAATTTTTGAAAAATGTCACGATTATGTTTTTCCCACCATGAAATATGAAAAAAGATCTTTTAAAATGTTCATTATCATAATGACATTTGCAAAGAAGTAGACTTTATTTTTAAAAATAAATGAAAATCAAACTTCAAACATTTTGAAACATCACTTAAAAAACTTTTTTTCTTTTTTTGACTAAAAAGTCTTCTCAATCCCTTTCAGCAGAGTATCATAATCTGAAGTGTAATAAAGCCTAATTTGAATTTTTATAAAGTGAGTGAAACAAGGAACATTTTTAAAACAGAGATCCTAATTCCACCAGTCTTGCATTTGTTCTTCGGCTGGCACAGTTTTCTGTGCTCTCCTCTTGGGCACGGTTTGAGGAGGTTTAAGTGGCTACTTGGGTCCACTTTAAGGCTGCAAGACTGCCGGATGGAGTTTTTATATACTCACAAAGCTGAAAGAACTCATATAAAGTTTCTAGTCTGCTTGAAGAATACCATGGTGCTCTCTGTTAAGACAATGAAAGATATTTCTAGTTACTTATATTAGATATATTGAAACTACTAAAAATGGTCAATAAAAGAAAAACACTCAAACCATAATATCAGTACATAATGTCACTAAAGCATACTCCTTATGATAAGCAACATTTAAACTTCTATCAGTAGTCTTCATAATGGGAAGTGCTTGCCTAAGGGAGTCACAGTGTAATCCAAAGGACTGGAGGAAGAAAACAACAAAACATATGTTTACGGTTATCTTTCGTAAAGGAAAAAGAAAGCTAACTTTTCTGATATACAGAATGACACTGCGGCCTTCTCCCTGGGTATGTAAATCAAACACACCAGGTAAGTGCACGTGGCATGTACACCTGTCATATACAGTGCGTGAGGATTCCTGAGGGCAAGAAGGATACTGCCTAACAGTCTATTATGCCTTTTTTAATTGTGTTGTTCTAGGGCATACTGCACATTACATCAGCTCAGTTAGATGGATTTATTGTTTGCATTATCTAATTATACCAAATCTAGCACTCACGGGGGCAGGTGGCTTCAAAGGGTTCCTACAATAAATATCCACAGACTGAAGGTGTTACAAGTACAGATAAGTCACAAAAGTGACAAAATGGCACTTTTTTTTTTTTTTCTGTTGAGAGCCTGTAGCCAATTACATTCCAAGGCAGAAACCATGGCAGTTTAAATCTAATTAACCAGAATTCAGTCTTTACAATTATCAAGACTATTATATGGATTTAAATATATTATGACTAGTAATGAACTGCTACTTAAAAGTACTTTGGTGTCTGTGAATCATCTTTTTCAGCCCTAATAGTCATTAAAACTAAACACTAGACTAATCCTAGAAACGGTCTTCCAAATATCTGTATGACAAAGTATGAAACTGGTATCTTAAACATCACAATGATTTTTAAGCACGTGGCTTTTAAAATGTGTCTAAAAATGAGTAACATAACCATTATTTTAAAATGTCATTTCATCTTTAAAACTTGTTTTTTATGTATTTTTATGATATAGATAATATATTAGGACCATAGTATATGCATATAGATTACAAATATAACCATAAGCTGAGAATTCTTGCTTCAAAAATTTATCCTAACAGGGAGTATAATCAAAAAAGTAAAGAAACAACAGTCTAGAGTAATAGTACCTAATGTGGTAACCACTAACCACACGTAACTAATGAGCACTTAAAATGTGGTTTGTGTCACAGAACTACATTTTCAAATTTTATTTAATTTTAAAAACAAATCAGTGTCAACTGCTGCTTTCTGTTAAATTCAACTGTACTATTTTGGCAGGAATACATTTTACTTTATCTGTTGGAAATAAGCATATTTATTGAGACGTTCTGTAAGTGTAAAAATATACACTTTATTGCAAAACAGAAAAAATACATAATGTTGGAGAAGGAAGTAGCAACCCACTCCAGTATTCTTGCCTGGGAAAGCCCATGGACAGAGGAGCCTGGCGGACTGCAGTCTGTGGGGTTACATGACTGAGCATGTGTGCATGAGGGTGGAGGGAGATGGGTTGGTAGCAATAAAGTGGTAGAACTAAAAACAAAAAAAAAATACACAATGTCCATTAAGATTTTGTTTATTCTGTCTAGATATCATAGCATTTTGATTGAGTAAAATAAGTTGAATGGAAAAAATTATATGAATTTTATCTGTTTCTCTGTAGTTTAATGTAGCCACTATAAAACTTAAAACTAAATATATTGATTATATTATAATGAAAATAGTCATTTTCTCATACAAAACAAATATCCATTAGAAAATTTACCTATATAATGTGTACATACCTTAAAAACCCATCTCTCTATATGCTTTGTTTTCAACATCCCTTGTGCTCACCTGCTCCGTATTTGGAAGTTCTCTTATTGCTGGCTCTAGCAACAGGTAGAGGATAGGTAACCCATAGGCCAGATGACTGCAGGTTAGTAGAGCATAGCCGAACAAGGTACACGATTAAGTCTAAACTACAGGGTTTGGGCTGTTTATTTTTATGTTTTTTACCATAGAATTCTACTTATATAATTGTCCTCTGAAAATGAAACAACACATGAAAAGCTTCTTTTGAAAAACTCAACACCTAGAATGTCTCTGGTTTCTCTGAATAGTCATGTTTCACCATTCTTCTGTTATTGAGAAATAAAGAAAACTTGGTAGAGTCCCAGCTCAGAGCCCAAATTATCAACTCTGAAAATGTTTTGAGACTATGTCTTTTCCCCTTTTCCATGCCTCCTATATTTGATAAACTCAATTCATTATTTATATACAACCATATTTTATTGTATATGCTCTGATAAGCTGTCACAAATACTTTCTAGAAAATGGAAGGGTAAAAATATGTGTTTATTTAATCTATAGTTAATTACATTTGTAAATATCAAGATTATGTAAGTCATGGTGAAATATTACTATGAAAGTATGCATTTACTATTCATTTCAATGTGGAGTAGTCTGGAATTAGGGAACTGTTATATCGATTTGCTATGGTCCCTCTAAAGAAGTTTTTCTAGAAAATTAATCCAAATATAAACTGTAGACTATAAACAATCTGCTTTGGTAAATATTACATATTGACCCTAAAACAGAAGAGTTGACCATACACTCTGAAAAACAAGTTTCTTATGACTTTAAACATGTTTAAATTATGGCATGTTTCAAGGGAAAACATTATGTAACGAAGCAATGTTTTTATTCATGCTTAAAAGGAATACTAAATATTTCTTAAAGCTTATTTTCATATGAAATGAAAAAAACTTAATTCCAGCACAATTAAATAACTTAAGAAGAGTTACATATTTTCTATCAGAAAAACTGTTCCTAATTATGATGATATTAACACAAAAATCCTTTTAAAACTTTTTTTTTTGAGGGTGTTCTATATTCTCTACAAAAACTAACTTTTCTGGAAAAGATGATGTTTTTCAAAGTTCAAATACAAGAAGCTAGCACATACCAGAATAGAAATTAATATTTCTCTTGGATCTGTCTCGTCTCAGGGATATGCCTCAGCTCTTCAAAAAGAGTTTCTAAATGGTGACTTTATTATCAGTTGAGAAATATAACTTATCTCATATATGGAATTTTTTTCTAAGAATAATATCTAAACCTATGGCCCTAATTGCACTTTTAGAAAAAAATGGATCAGGATGTGGTTAATCAATAGTTTATGATCCTTCAAGCCACCACTGTCTGCTCATGGCAATAGTTGAGCACCTGTAAATCAATTCAAGATAGGTAAAGTATCAAAAGCACAGTCTAAGAAAAATTACAAAAAATATTTTCCTTTGGTTTCCTCTTGCATTTACAAAAGAGCAACTCAAATCTGAATTCAAAAAATTTATATAGATTGCATAGCCCATTATACATATAGAGTCCATAGTTACCCTTTCTGCCATTTTTATATATTTTAATTCAAAGACTGGTGTTTAATACTGTTTTTATGTTTAATGCTCAGGAGCACCAATCTTTTTACTTATCCCAAGTTAAGCAGCAAACACAATAAAGCAAATATTAAATGCAGGGTAAATGCAGAAATTGAGAATCCACTATGGCTCACCAGTAAAGAATCTGCCTGCAATACAACACAGGTTCAATCCCTGGGTCAGGAAGATGCCCTGGAGAAGGAAATGGCAACCCACTCCAATATTCCTGCCTGGGAAATCCCATGGGCAGAGAAGCCTGGCAAGCTATAGTCAATGGGTTCACAGGAATCAGACATGCCTTAGCGACTAAACCACAACCACCAAATGCAGAAATCATTTATCAGTTTACAATAAATTACAGTTTTGTGTATTACAGCGCCAGAACACAATGTGCCTCTCCAGAGGTTACTTTTCTTGCCTTTGCTCCTGGGGGTAAAATACCATTTTGCTACCATTAACAAGATCTAACCTCATTTATGTGGGATGAGACACAAGGCTCATGTCTGCATATAAGTAGTACTCTTCACTACCCACATCCACCATCAGCCACCCTTTCCACCTCGTCTGTATCCTAAGACATGTATATCCCAAGAAGAGGAGACAGTGAATTAATTTGCATGTTTATTAGTGAGTTTTGAATTATATATACAGAGTACTTACTAGTCTGAAACATATTGGAAAACCAAATAACACAAAGTATTTATTTCCAGTTTGGGTTGCAAGGCAGCTACTATATTAAATAGTTATTACATGCAACAATAAAAAGTAGGATTGGCCTTCTGCATGCCAAAGTGGAAACTACAGAAGCAGAAAGAAGAGACAGATCTGGCCTGGGTTAGCTCTGCAGAAGGTACGGTGACAGTTGAGTCTGGGAGATTGGGCAAAATGTGGCAAGTAAGATATTGGAACTGATCCTGGTAGGCTGTGAAGAAGTTAGCCTGGATTGTGTGGACAGGACTTTTCAGAAATGAACAGAAGATACAGTTTGCTGAAGAGAAGAGCAACATTCCTTAGCAGACCTGAATGGCAGGAAATACCTAGAATGGAACCCTAGAATTAATGAGAACCATTTTGAGACGATGATCAGAGAAAAACTGAAAAACAAAAGTTAAAACTGAAAAAAAAAAGCAAAAAATGATACTTATATTTATAAGCTATTTTGCCTGCCTGTGGTGTGGAATGAAATTATATATAAATTTGAATCTAGAGACTAGAAGTTCAGCTGGAAGACCTGGAACCCAAGGTGAACAGTCAGTAGCAATAGAAATAGAAAGAAGGAAACAAATGTAAGGAATTTTTAAAAAAATTAAATTGTACCAATTAAAAACAGGAAGACAAAGGAAAAGGAGCAAAATTTGAATGTTTATGAAGTAGTTCAAGAAAAGACTTTAGAAAGAAAAAAGAAAGAAAAAGAGGAAGACCTCATGAGATGCTCCGGCAGATGAAGTTGCAGTACGCGTTGAAGGCAAAGGAGTGAAAGTGAATGGGATTTCAAGGACCCTGGCACTCGGTCATGGGAAGGTGAGGGAATCCTGACTTGGTCTCATATTGAGGACTCATCGAGCATTTGATCCTGTAGCAAACTAAACCCCAAAGCAAAATTCAAGCCCAAGTTATTTGCTTGGAACAAAAAGAGAACTGATACTGGATGAAAAAGAGGGCATATTCCATTTAATAATAATAATAAAAAACAGTAATGGGACTACCTTACTACTTTGCATAGACTATCTCACGGAGATAAGGCTGATGAGGGAGGACACATTCAACTGTCTCTGAAAAGGACTGGTGTCCTGCTCTCTAAGGATTCAATAGCTAAGGGCTAGTCCCACCGGTGGGATTCTTTCCTAGTATATTTGCATTTCACAAACCAATTTTTGCTCACTCAATTCTGATAGAGAACTTTGCCTGCGTTAATTGTGGGTGGTCTGTTTGTTTGTTTGGATTTTTGTATTTTTAACCTAACTGCTTGTTCAAATGACTTATTTTGCTTCTAATTATCTTACATCCTTTAAAATGATTTCAAAATATTTATCTATCTTCCAATATTTAACTTTGCAAATACATAGAAACACAAACCAAAAGCCACAACTGAACTAGCATAGAGGCCTTCCCGGAATCCTTCAGTCTACATTTTACCACAAACATTCTTTTTTTTAACAGTCTATTCTTTTTGGAAATACAACTTGACAAAATTTGTGCTAATAGTTTTATTTGTTTAATGGCATTCTTTTTACTCACTGTGAGGTTCAGAAAGGAAGGTTTTGGTCTGATTTTTTCCAGCAATGTGACACAGGCCCCCAACTACCAGGAACTGATGCTGGGCCCATAACAAATGTTCATGGAATTATGTTCATAGAGTAAGTTCATGGAATTCAGTTCATGGAATGAGTCAATGACTGAGTTAAGATGATGGTCTCTGCTCTGAAAAGGAAACTCAATATCTTTTTGTTTATGGACTAGTGAGTTGCAATCCTTTTGAGTGTCTGAAAATAGTAGCCCAATTCTAGTCGCAGATCACCATAACTAGAAATCAGGGAAAAGTTTCTTCTATGTTCTGAGGTCTTATTCCAAATCACTGGTCTTAATGAAACCATAAACCACATACTTCCAACCTTGTCACAGAAATTTTTTATCTCTTTTTTAGGACAACCCAGAGCTTAAATGAGGTCATATGAACAACACAGAAACTCAAATAAGAAGACATCATAGTACAGTATTGCCTTGGGGAAAAAATTCCTTCAGGTTTTTCCATAAACATCTTACGGAAAAATTCGAACAAACGTTTTGACCAACCCAATAATTTATTTCAGTTTCTTGTACAGGCCAGTCTCTGGAATAATATTGATCATATTAATTCATATTCCTCAAAGCAGGAATTCAATAGAGTTCTCCATAATGATGGTTTGATTCTTTCCATTATCAAAAAATGGAGGCAAAAGCAGCAAAACCCCCGTGATGCTCTTTGTATAAAAGACAGATTCCCATGCTCACCTGAGTCAGGCAGCACTCAGCTTGTGCTTCAATCCTCTATGAGCAAAATATCTGTCTTGTTCACAGACTTTACCAAGCATGTCACTTTAATGAGGCACATGCTATGGTTTTCGTTTTTTGTGTTTTTTTTGGTATCCATAACAGAATGTCAACTTTGATCAAGGTCTAGGCTTACTCAACACAGTTTTTAAAATGCAAATCTAATCATGTCACTTATCTGCTCAATGCCCTAAAATTCTTTCTCATTGTTATTGGAAATCCTAAATCTTTAATGAGATGCTGTGTGACCTGCTGCCTATTTTTAGCCTTTTTTGACACTGCCCACCCCTTACTCAAAGCAGTCCTGCTAGCCTTATTCACCTCTTTTAAAATAGGCCAAGCCTCTCTCTTCCTCTGGCTTTCATTCATACTTTTCTCTCTGCCGCAAACTTGGCCTCCTCCACCCCATGACCACATCAGATCAGCACTTAATGACTCTTCAGATCCACTTTAAATTTATTTAATAAATATTTTCTGAGAAAATACCATATGCCAGGGATTAAAACGGACTCCCCAGGTGTCTCACTGGGTAAATAATCCACCTGCAAGGCAGGAGACGCAGGAGACATAGGTTCAATCTATGGGTCAGGAAGATCCCCTGAAGGAGGCCATGGCAGTCCACTCCAGTATTCTTGCCTGGAGAATCCTAAAATTCAAATATAAACAGGAAGTAATTGGCTCTGGGCTTCCCTGCTAGCTCAGTCAGTAAAGAATCTGTCTGCAGTGCAGGAGACCCAGGTTCGACCCCTGGGTCAGGAAGATCCCCTCGGGAGGGAAATGGCTACCCACTCTAGTACTCTTAACTGGAAAATCCCACGGACAGTGGAGCCTGGTGGGTTACAGCCCATGCGGTAACAAGAGTCGACCATGACTTAGTGACTATTTCATTCATTCACTCAGTTGGGTATGATTGATCAATGCAATAGAGAGAATTTTAAAAAGTAGGTGACTTGTAAGATGGTGATTCTTTGTAGACTGGATAAACATGGACAGTCTCTCCAAGAAGAAGACATTTTAAACCAAATCAGAAGAATAAGGAACTGGTCCCACAAAGATCTGATGCAGAGGGAACAGCGAGTATAATATCCCTAAAATGGGAATGAGTTGGTGTGTAGGAAGAACAAAATGTGGCTGCCATAGAGAGGAAGAGCATTTTGAGACAAAATAAGGGATACATGTACAAGAAGTACAGATACTAAGTGGTACAAATACTTCTTCACACAGGGTTCTGTGAGATAGAGCAGGGGCAGAGTTTGGATTCTATTCTCAGTGAACAGTAGGGAAGCCAGTGGAGGATATTAAGCAGAAAAGTGAGCTGGTGTAATTTATGGCTTAAAACGATAATTTGATTTTGCTCTGTGGAGAATGGATTATAGATAGGGAGTAAAAGTGAAAGAGATAAATAATATAAGAGACTCAAGGAGAACTGGCTTAGTTTGGCAAAGGAGAGAAATAGAAAGGAGACAGATCCAGGATGTTTGTTGGAACAAGTCACTGAGAGGAGCTGATGAACTGGAGGTTCAGCCTAAAGAAAAGACAAATCTTTTCTTTACAGGAAGAAGTCTGTAAGTCTGTAGAGGTTTTGTTTGCTTGTCCAGATGGATGGCAGTACCAAAGCCATCAGTGTGGCTCAAGAGAAGACCATCTTGGCTAGAATCCTGGTTCTACCACTTAACACTCTCTGACCTGTATGAGTATGAATTAGTTACTAAACCTCTCTACTCATTTTTTTCTGCATTTATAAAATCAGGAAAATAACAATCCTACCTCATAAGGTTATTATGGGAATTTAATAATCCAATCCTTGGATTCTCCAATGGGGAGCCAAAACAAAAAGTGATCTATGCCGACTGCCCAAAATACCTTTTGGAATTTCTCAATGAATGTGACCGTGATTGTTATTACTGTTGCTGCAACAATTACTATAATATGCAGACCTGAGAAAATCAATATATTTCAGCTATTAAGTTGGAGATTTTCATTAATCGTGAGAGATGTCAGTAAGTGGAAGTACATAAGTCTGATGCTTTGAGGAACAGTCAGTCCTAAAGATGCGGTTTGGAAGTCACTATTTATAGATGGTATTTAGAACCATGAATAAATTCCCCTATGGAGACATTATAAGGAAGGGAGCCAACACATCTGCATAGCAGCACTTCAATATTTAGGTATTACAGTAAGAAAGAGCAAAAGGAGCTGAGAAGGAGCAGATAGTTAGGCAGGAGGAAATCCTGGCATCATGCAAACAAACAAGCATACACAAAAGGGACTAGATAACTGTGTCCTGAGATGGGTTAGGTAAGAACAGAGAAGTGACCAATGGAATGGACAGTCTTGAAAGCTCCTATCTAAAATTTCTTTTTTCCCAAAGAACAAACAACATCTCTACTCCAGGAGATCATTTAAGCACTCAAACTAAAATTGATGACCATCCAGCCCCTATTAAAACTCAGTTATACAACTGGCATTTGAGAGAAGAAATCTATGGACCAAGTTAACTATCACTGCTTTACATTGGTTTTTAGCTCTAGTCTATTAAATGTGAAACCACCAAATGTCTTACTTGAATTGTATGTGGTTAGTTCTTCGCTAAAATGACACTATAAAAGTTGTAGACATTTATCACTATGTCTTTGGCTTTTACAGAGGGTTAGTATATAAACATATGCTGAGACTATTTCTACATCTTCTAATGGCATAAAGACTATCACAGGATTCCTATGTTGTGTGTGTGTGTATGTATTCCAAATATGTAGAACGCATGATAAATTTCTCTGTAGTATACTGTGAGAAAAGCTTCTGTGTATTTTTCTGATATACACATTTTCTTTATCTCATAATAACAATTATGAGATTCAATCCATTATCCTTTTTACTTTGCCTCTAAGAAATTGGGATATATATTTATGTTCAATTCCAGTATATTTTCAAAGCCTAATTTCTGAATCTTTTCTCTATAATATATGCATTCATATTCAATATGGTCTTATCAACCTATGTTAATGTGTGTGTTTGTCACAAATCACTTCCAGTTTTTTGAAGCAGAAAGAGTATAAACAAATACAAATAAAAAGAATGTCCTTCTCTCTTCATTTAATCACATCCTTCACGGTTTTGCTCAAATACTACCAAGTCCGTGAAAACACCTTTGACTCTTCAAGGACAGACTGATTTCCTCTTCCACCTACTAATAACACATTTGGATGACAGTGTGATGTTAGTATCATAATATAAATATTTGATTATATTATAAACATATATATATCTCAAATATAGGGTCATGTTTAGAGTTTGTTTCTTTCAGGTTTCAGAGCCAAACAAATTTTAAAAATGCAAAAAATAATGACAAAACGTTGAATCACTTAAATGAATATGTTTTTATTTTTAAATCATGATCATTACCTAAACTTTACCAAATCTGCTACACTTCTCAGATTCAAATAAGAATCTCATCACTGTATTATGTTGATCCATCTGATATTCTATGTTTTCTTTCTTTGTTGTTCTGATTTTTTATATATCAAGTGACCATGTACATACAAAGTAATTAATAAATAGATATTATAAAATATGAAGAATATCAATATTCTTTATTGATTGCCTATTTCCTCCCTCAGTTAGATTGAAAACTCTTTAAAGGAAAGGATTGTACTATTCTTACATTTATACGTCTTAGAAGCTATACAGTGCTAGAAACAAGTGTTATATATTTGATGACTGACAACTCCAAATTTATATTTATTTCTTTCATTTCTCTCATAATGCTTGAAGGATTATTATTGAATAGACATTATACTTATAAGAATTAACAGGTCTCACAACAATAGAATAAATATCAATTTAGGTGTTCATTAAAATTTATATTCAGTAATGTTATGTTTGTTTTAATTGGCTTAGCCTTACATGACATTATAAAGTTAGCTAAATGTAATTCTTCAAACATAGCTGGTAAATGAACTAGCACTTATTTTTCCCATAGATGGGTAGTAGAGACACTAGATTACTAAGCAAAATATTTAATTAGACCCTTTACTAAGAAGTTGCCAAATGTCCAGAATTATCAGTAGTTCTGACATCTTTAAGAGAATTTTTCTAAAATAAATCACATGTGTTTGAATTATGAATGCATAATTGCCTCTAAAATATCCATATCAAAATAAAACTATCATTAAATTTCCATCAAATAAAAATCTCATGTTTGTCTAAGATCTCCACAGAGATAATTTTTAAATATTTTTTCTCTAAAAAACAACAAATTTATTCTAAATTTAGAGAGGGGGCTGAAATACAATTTTAACACTAAATTAGTTAATGTATGCTTCCATTTTTAAGATTTGAAAAATATTTGGATGGTTTCTATTTTCAAAAATGTTTATTGCATATCTCCTCTTAATACAGAAGAATTTATATCATATTCCCTTTCAATGCTTATCCATAAGTACATATACTTACCCTATGTAAAATCAAAATTTAATACTGTTTTCCTCTCTTATGACAACTTAACCAAAGCATTTCTCACTGTTACCAACATTATAATTTTTCTGATTTTCAACCATATACTATTGATAGAATACTAAAAATAACTCTCTTAATAATTATTTTAAAAACATTTTAAAGAGCAATTTATATTTTATGTATTAGATAACAGAGGACAAAGAGTTAAAATGAGGACAAAGAACGGATATAAATAAATAAATTTTTACTAAAAGAAAGGGACACTGAACTTTAAGAGAACCTGAGGAAGTAGGTTAGCAGGCAGAATCCTCTATACTCTAGGCTTTTATTTTCTTCAACCTTATTACAGTTTTCTTATCACCACCAATACAGCATTTTCAATGCAATGATAGAGAGAGTCTGCATTACCCCTTCAAAGGAAGGCAGGACAGGGTCTTGGTAGGAAACAATGCTATCATTGGAGGTATTTTTTTTCTTTCTATGCTAATTCTACTTTGCAACAAACAAAATATTTTTTTTAATATAAAATACTTTAAACTGCGAACTTGGCTGCTAGATATCCATATGAAATTATTGACTGAAACATTATCACTTTTTACTTATTGCTAAAACAAACTTGTAATAGTTTTCCTCTGGGATGGCAAATTCGAAGCGAAACTAATTACACTACCTGTCTCAGGTATCTTGATATTTTCTGTCAATCACCTGAGATCAAGTCTCATAATTAGTCAATTTATACATTGGACCCCAAAATTCATTTCCATAACACCAAAACATTCAAATCAAAACACAGCTCAGGATATCCTCTGACATGGGATCAAATCTTATTTTCTACTTAAAGTTCAGCACTCTCCCAAGAGCCAACTAAATAGCAATACTTTGGGATCCCACACCCAAGAAAACTTGGCTGACCTTGTTACTGTCAGACAAAGTATTAACAACAACTAAGACCCTGCAGGTTTTACTGTTGCAGTTCCCCTGGTAGATCAGCTGTTGATCTGGTTGTGGTATAATACACATGCAAAGTGTGCTGAAACAATGTCTTGATAATTTATTCTTCATGAATTAATTCACTTAAATGCTTTTTCTAAGGCTCAACACATATTTTAGGAAGTGACTAGAAAACATCAGTTCTAGAGCTAAGGTTCCAAAACACCCCTAAAAATGTTTCACTAACAAAGGTTAGGACTTTATCAGATTGAGAGGAGATCTATAAAGGGCAGATAAACGTTAGGGTATGATGTCTCTTAGAGGAAAAAAGGAGCCCACTAAAGTTTAAATCCTAAATGTAGCAGAGACAGAGCAAATATTTAACACTGGAAAAATCATCCATCATCAATCCCAACGCTGCCTGCTATTATACAGATCAAGTTCTTTATTTTTTAACTGATGAATATCTTGTCCTAAAATCCAATCATTTAGAATACGCATTTAAAGAGGATACAAAGATCACAGTCACGTCTTCATCAGTTCCGAATATATTTTTTAAAATGGGCAAAACTTGTACCAGCATAACAGCACAGGTTACTCTATGAGATCTTTATGTGAGTATAACCAATCATAGGCAACATAAGGTATGGCCAAAAGATGTTTTTAAATAAAATCACTGTATATGACTATGCAGATGTTCAAGTCCTTGAAAACACTATTACCATAATTTTGCATCTAATTTTAAATTTTCAGTTGGAAAACTAGTCACTGCATCAAGATTTTCAATTTAAGAAATTCAGAAAAATATGAGAATAATAAACATTAAAAACAACTTAGCTATAAACAGTGCCTTAATTAAAGTTACATGCGTTAAAGATAGTGAAGATTCTCACATTCAAATCTTGTCTAAGAAGCCAATGACAACACTATGATATTTAAGATTAATTTGAGAAGATCATTATTAACATCTCTTTATATAGTTTCTAACATGGAGAGTTTTCATTGGTAGGAGGTCATTCACCCCGATGTAGTGAAATTATAAGAACATCTGAAGCAATGCATGATTACACACGATGGGTACTTGAACTGATGTGTATTTGAACAATGCTACAGAAATATTTTATACCTACATTGCTGGAGTGTATCTATTATACTATCCACCATACTCCAAATTCAAAACAGCATACTAGAAAAAGATCAAGTTTCACTTTGCTTTACTAACACATCCCTTCCCCAAAATACAAAATCTTGATTGACAAAAATGATTCCTTTTTATATTTTGTGATTGGCATAAACACAGAATTATGATTACATAGAAGGAATTAGAATAACAATAGCTAACACTGAAGAGAAAAATAAACTGATTCTCAATGTGACTAAAAGAAATGATATTAACAATTATGGTGAAGGAGAATATAATTCAAACTTGTTTTTCAAAATGCTTCAGAGTAAAGAATGAGTGTAGTACCTCTTTGTGCCCAAATAACATAAATTATAACTACTAAGTGCTTAGTAAGAGATAGGACTTTGATCAATTAAGATTTAAAAAACAACTTCTTGTAATAATTGTACTCTTAGCAAGTATCTTTAAAACACCACAGATAGAGGAGTTTTATTAAATGATACAGATTTTTTTACCCCTCAAATTGTGACAATACTATAAAAAAATTAACTTATATAAGTAGAATAGCAAGTTTATGCCTATTTCAGAGTACTTGATAATTTATTTTAAATAATAATACTGCTCTATACTTCTCTTCAAGAAACAAAAGATCTACAGTTTGATTTTGTTTCACATGCATATACATTACTGAACTCATTGACACTTTGTGAAATCAATGTATGCTTTGCAAATCAAATAATTCAATAAATGACATCTAAACAAAATAATTCTAATTACATGTGATAAGCTAAAGACAAACAAACCTACACAGCAAAGGCAATCATTTCCCAAAGCTAGTCCATACACATATTCTTGAAGAGAATATAAACTAGTTTCTACGTTTCTGGCAAATCTCAGCCAATTTTATAGCATTGTAAAAAAGAAATGCAGAAGAGAGAAAAACCTGCCCAGATACTAATTCTTCTTAAGAAAGGCCCTGCCATTGCTGTTTTTCACATTTCTATACAGCCAAGCTAAGAAGAGCATTTCTCAACAATGTGAATAATTTCATTACCTTTTATCATTAAATATCAAAACTAAACCTAGCTGTCTTTTGTCAAGTAATTTATGAATATTTATAGAATTTATTGAAAATATTAAAAATTTTGCTTCAAAGTCAGCAAACAGAACACTGAGTGAAAGGAAGCAAAGCAAAACAAAACAAGTCAAAACAAAATTATCACATATTCACGGAATGACGTTGAAAAAAAAAAGAAACTTCTTACCGAGTACCCCAAGTCGATAGTTGACTGTGATGACGATCACATTGCCGTAACTTGCCAAGACACTCCCATCATATAAATTTCCAGTCCCTTCCATGTATGAGCCACCATGGATATATACCATCACTGGTTTGGGACCCCCACTGTCCCGAATATCTGAAAAACAAATGATTGGCAACTGTTCTTATCCTCTACATGCATAATGAAGCACAGAATATATTTTCCATTTTAGAAACAAGAGGGCATGATTTTAACATAGTTCTTTAAATTGTTGTCTTCATTAAAGTGTTTCTTAAGCAACTTGTATTAAGATCTATTGCTGAAAAAAGCAATAGATATGTTGTTTTCTTTCTAAAATTTTATTAAATATTATAAAACTTGAATTACAAAATTTGGAATAATTGCAAGTAGGTGTGAATTTCAGTGCTATTTTTCATTGATCTTTGATGTGACAGAATTAAAAGAAATAATAGAATGATAATGATTCTTAAAACTTCTTTTAACAATTGTTTAGACCGCCTATGCTATTTATGAGCCAAAAACTATGGACAATGCTATCACTGCTCTTATGAAAAAAATACTCTTTTCCCCATCTTAATTATTGTAAAGAATCATATTGAATGCATCATAATTACACTGAATAACTTATGCTCCAATTTGAGAACATAATTATAGCATTATTTTACAGAATTTGAAAGAAGTATCATTTAACTATTTAAGTACTATCAGATGAATTGTAGGCAATAGAGTGCAAAAATCTGTATTTTTATCTTTGTTGCATTTAGGGGACTTTCATTCAAGTGATATTTTTCAGTTCCATTCAGGTCAACTGTTCATTCAAATTACCCTTATCCTTTGAAAGAAGAAAATTGACTGACACTTTGGCTCTATGATTTTGTCATGTAGGCATTAGAGAAAACACAGCTAAGTTTAAGCGAACAATTCTAAAGTCTAGAGTGATGTTGAAGTGATTTCTACAGTTTTAAATTTTAATCAAATGTATTTGCTTTTCTAAGATACTTTACCATGATTATGTAGCTTTCAACAGGGTCTAGAAATAATATATAAGGGAAACATTGGATAATTTTAAATGGTAAAAAATGTGCTAACTTCTAGAGACAAAAAATGCTAAACTATATAGTGGTTAACATTGGAAGTGAAGTCACTCAACCATGTCTGACCAATGGACTGTAGCAAGCCAAGCTCCTTCGTCCATGCGATTTTTCAGGCAAGAATACTGGAGTGGGTTGCCATTTTCTTCTCCAGGGGATCTTCTTGACCCAGGGATCAAACTCAGGTCTCCTGGATTGTAGGCAGACTCTTTACCATCTGACCCCATATTGGTTAACAAGGTTTCAATGGTTATATAAATTGAAATATTATATGTGTACATGTATCTGTATGATACATACTTGAAACACTATTATATAATAGCCCATGATCTCTTACACACAAAGTGTGCAATCTTCCTTTTTTAATGTTAATTGTAATAAAATGTCAATTAAAAGCATGGCTTTGTTTCTTTGCTTTTGACATATTTTATCAAACAAATCCCCTACATCATAACAATTGAGGTTTCAGCTTTCAGAATACACTAATATGATACGAACTCATTAAAAAAACTAGTGATAATTTTTTTTTCTTTTTTTTTTTTTTAAAACTAGTGATAATTTAAAGGCTGCTTTACATTGTTGTTTTTAAAAAAAGGTGACTAGTAGAAATGTGCTGATTTTTCTACGGTAATAATATTTTTTTTTTCAATGAAAATCATTTTAAAATCAGGAATTGTAACTCAACTTGTTTGTCCAGATTTTCAAGTTGGAGAAATAGCTAACTGCAGAATTTAGAAACATTTTTAAGGGTCTAGTTTAAATTTGACTTAATATCTAATATCAGTGAGAGTTTATCGTACTGTCCTTCTCCACACAAATGTGTACTTGAGAAGTGTCTTATTTTTAAGTGGTGAGAGGAGGAAATTTTGACATAAAAACCATCTACTAGACACACCCTACATTTAGTGAAAAAACCTAAATGTATTTTCTCCTTAAATCTGTGAGTGGGAAAATTATATTCACTCATTTGTAAGACTTGGGAGATTCATAGAGATGTTAGGCTTATAGAAAGAAACAATTCTGAAATTGTCAAACTCTCCTTAAATGTCTGTTCACTGCATACAGTTTTAGCTTATTTTTCTAGTATGGCTGGCACTGAAGAAGCAATAATAAATTAATAAATTGAAATCATTAACTGACTATTCACAGCAGACACTGTACTTTGCTAATTGTATGCTTGGAGGTAGCACAGCGGGAGGCTGTTTCAGAATTCTTCTTTAATTAAAATTACATAGAATTACAAAGCACCAACTGTGAACAGTAATGAAATCTTGGTAGAACCATTCTGTTCACCTGGAAAACCATACAGGCACACATTGAGAAGACCTGCCACGTCTTGTACACCTAACATAGCAGAATGGAGTACACCGTGCCAGGATACACTGAAAATATGACAGTAAATTCTAGGAGGGATTCTAAGTGGCATCTCTCTAGTTTTCTTTGAAAATTAGACTTGAAAGGATTACTGATTGATTGGGCTGATTCTAATTTCCAATTTGTCTTTCCAAACTTCTCATTGATTTCAACTTTGCTTAAGTACTTGAGTGTGTCCAGCAGGCCTTTTCCAGAAAGTTCTACAAAATTCTAATGTGTTTTAAACAATATTTGTTTTTGCTTGAAGTAACCCTGAAGTTAATGCTAGATAGTATATTAAATACCAACATAGGCAACATTCTTGTACATAAAAACTCTTAATACTGCTAATAAACTCTGGGAAATGCCATATTTATAGTACAGAACAATTGCTAACTTTTGATTGTGCTTTATCAGAGTGACTCACCTTTAGTGACTCATTAAAAACTTTACTTTTAATAGCATTTTATCATAGGGTCCATCTTAGATTTTATTTTTCTTCATAGTCTACAGGTCTTTTTTTGATGTAAATATAAAGAGTAAATTATTCAACTATAATAAAAATAACAACATAACAATAAAGGTAGATAGTGTAATATATATATAAACTTTGATTTTAAAAAGAACTAGACTCTATAAATGAAACTGATATACCAGATAACCTGCTATTGAATACTATCAACTAATGCCATCATTTTAATAATAAAATCTGGAATAGCCACTTGGTCTTTAGTGCAAATATGTTAGATGTAATAATTTATAATGAATTTATTAGAGCCATATTGTCCCTCTAAATTTTGTCTCATATGTTCCCTTAGAAATTAAGTGCATTTCTCCTAAGATATCTGACTTTGCCTGAACAGCTGCTACTGACCTTACTAAAATCAGAAGAATACTCTCAGAGACTAAAACACTAGCTCAGATTTAGTAAAACTACAAATATTCCTAAAGTATGCTTACATTTTCTGTTATTTACAATGTCTTAAAGTTTTGCTAAGCATCTAGGTCTTCGAACTAAGTGAGAAGAAATACTATACACTGCTGATTATTTTTATTCTAAAATTTTTATAGTAAAAAATTAATTTTTTCAAGTTATACACTAATAAACTGGAAACTGAGCAAGTATCTTGATTTTAAATTTTAGTAACTATTTTATCTTTCTGATAAATAAAAAATGTAAGCCAATGTAGCAAGTACCAATAGCTCCAGAGCAGTCAATTGGGATTTATTTTTGCCTGACAACCAATGTTTGAAATCATAATTCCCTTTAGAGTCCTGGTGAATAATTATTAGTCACATAACTCCTTGAACATGTTTACTGGTTTCTTTTTTACTTAAAGGACTCATGAAGTTTTTAATTGCCCATAATTTAGAATTTGGGGGCATTTAACAATTCTAAAATTGGGGGGTATTGCCTGAATCAAATCTTTCCCTGATACGTTTAAAGATATTTCAAGAAATTTTTTGCCCTCTACTCATTTCATGAACCTCAGTTATTATTCAAAGGTTTTTATCCTGGAGGGTAGTTGAATTTATCCTTATCTTCTAAACAATTACCCGAACAACACAGAGGAATAGGAACTTGGACTCTACACTTATGAGCATTTAAAAGTATTTACTGGTTTGGTAACTCTTAGGATGACTGGCTAAGTACTCAACTTAAATATTACCTGCCAATTTAAGTCGGGGTTTAGGATATTTTTAATGGCTATTTGAAAATGTTAAATGTGCTTCAAATTATATCTATGAGATATATTTACCTTTACAGGGCTTAGTTCACTGTGGTTGTTCAGAGGTATCACTTGTAAACATGTAAATATATTACTTGATGCTGTTTTACCAAAAGCAAAAAAAAAAGCAGCACATAAAATCAGCCATCAAAATATTTTTTAAGATGGGATATGATATAAACAAACATTGTGAGTATTCTGGGAAAATTTGGAGTTTACAAAGTTACACACTAAGCAATCTGATAACAAATGTCCAAGATCTAAGCATTTTCAGAGGATTCAATAAATCTCAAGGTCCTCAAGTAGAAGCTGTTTTCATACAGCATTAGGAACAGCAACCCACATCCTCAAGGTGAATAAATGTCTTTGATGTTTTAATTCTTCAGATTTCCAATAGGGTTAAAAAAAAAAATCACAGTTTGTATTTTGAAATTATAAATTTATTTTTAGCTATTTAGCATTCAAAATGGCAATCTTGGGCAGCTATAAAGACTTATTTCAAGTATTAATGACTGTGTTGTATTTAACCTTTAACCCACTGGTGGTATTCATAGCAAATGAATATTTAATCAAATGTCATAAATTTCATTTAATCAAAATAATTCTTAAATGTATAAAAATATTAACATCTAATAAAATTTTAAAATATTTAATAATTTGTTTCTATAATTTTCTATTCTGAAGTAGTTTATTAAATATATATATATATCTTAACGAAACAATTTCAATTGTTTAGCAAGAACACATTCATAGTTGTTCCTCATCGAACTAGCATTTCTGCTGGCCTGTGTGTGGATTATCTTGTTTTGGAAAATCTTTCTTACCACATTATTGTTTTTATGAGATTTAATTTCCAAGGTTCTGGGAATTATTCTTAAACCTAGGATTACATTAGTCATCTCTGTAAGAATCATAACTAGGGTGGCATTAAAAAACAAATAACTAGTTGGAGGCAAAATGAACTGAAAGACTCAAGGGGCCCCTCTAGACACTCCATTTAATACCAGGTAAAGGTACATAATGGAATGAGAAATCTCAAATCAATCTAGTGAGTACTTACATGTACAGTGTATATCAGAATTGTAAGTCATAGAAAGTTGGAAAGAGAAAAGAATTCTCATATTAATACAGTATAAAAACATTATTATAGTTAGCAACAATCTGAAATTCAGAATATTTTACTTGCCAATCTTCAAATTTCATGTGTCTTTGATATTAAAACATATTCATTTAATCTTCTCAGGGTTCTTAAGTGGTTAAATAAGGTTTACTACAATTATCTAAATAGGTGTATGCCTTTCACATCCATATGGTTTTATTATCGATGTAATATTTAAGCACACAAACAGAAAACAGTATTTTTTAAATCTGAATTATATTGCTCAAGAAACACTTTATATCAGCTTTTAGCTTGTCCTTCATTTTACTGAGTGTGTTTTTTTTTAAACAAATATAAAATGTAAAAATGAAACATTTTGTATTGGGTAAAATATTTACATAGATTAGAAAACATGCAAAATGCGTACAAAGAGACTACAGGGAAGAGATTGTTAGTTCAAAGAATATGGACAAGTTTCAGTCAAAATGTGGAATGAAACATATCAAAAGTCAGTTCAAGAAAACAACAACAACAAAAAATGCCCCTCTTTTTAAAACGTTGTAATGGTTGGCATCAAAATCAAAATTTAACATTCATTTTTTAAAAAATTAAAAATGTATATTCATATGTAACAACAAGCAAGAAGACAAAACACATCAAAAGTGGGAATTAAAAACAACTCTTCAAAAAAAGACAAGAAGTAAAAAAATAGAAAAGGGTGGAAAAAGTGATTGAGGCTCTTGTCATGCAAATAGATTGGGTGGAGAAAAATACCTTCATCTTCAGCACCGTCATTATCACCTAAATCATCTGTCTGTTTCTTTGTAAGGGGACCTAGGATTGAGAACGGAGAAATGGAGGGGGAAAAAAAAAAGACAATTCAAGAATAAACAAGACTGAGGGGAAAAAATAAGTGCAAATACTAAAATTCTCAAGGATTATTTCCAAAAAGCGTGGGGGAGTGATTACATCAAAGTTGGTTATCGATTTTGTTTAAGAAAAAAAAAATTCCCTTTCCCCAAAATATCTCACAGATTTGGCTTGTGAATATATCCAGCATAAAAAATACATATGGTTTGAAAGTCACATCATAAGCAAAGGAAATGATTTTTTTTAATACCAACTGCATACAAAAAAAGTAAACAGTTTTATTAGCTGAAAGAATTTAATTTATTCTGTGTCTTTTCTAATTTGAATTGGTGACAACAATAAAGAAAGTAGGCCAAACTCATTCTTTAATTTGGGACAAAATAATACCATTAGGGAAAACAGAGATATAAACATTTTTAGAGTTTTTTCTTTTCTTTTTTTTTCTTCTGTTTTATTGTAAAAGCATTAACACTTAGGTTTTACACATTTTTATGTCACACATTTTTCAAAACTGTGATTTCTTTTAAAATTACTTGTCATTAAACAAATATTTCCCCATGTGTTTTGATTAAAAAGTAGCCGTGGATTTAAAATCTTTGCAACTTGCACAAATGTATGAATAAATAATCTCATCACTTGGTAGAGCAGAGGTACCACTGTAGAAGTCAGTGTTTGTAATTAAGGTGGTTACAGAGTCAGGGCTTATATTTCATAATCAATTTAGAAATATCACAAATTATGCCCTAGTGCAATTTCATGCCCAGTGTAGTTATTTATAATGGGATGTTTTAGGATAACAATTGTATTAAAATACTGTGAATGTTTAATAAATGTTTTATTATTCTTAACAATACTAATTTGCTAAGAATAAAGTAGGACACCAAAGGGGAAGTCAAAGGCCATATGAAAGTAATTTTAAGCATCACATAATTGACATATTCAGCACACAAAAAAGCATGTGAAGCCCTCCATTTCTTTTTGTTTCCACAACCATTTAATTTGTATGGCATTTCATAATCCTCATGCAAAAAGCGATCATTACAAACACATAACACTCAAGTTAAAAGACAGCCAACCACATAACCATAAGCAAGAGAATTTTGTCATGCATAAAATAACAGTTATAGAAAAAGGAAGGAAAAAAGAGGACTGAACGCCATATGTTGATTTTAATAATATAAATAGTAAAGAAGCAGGCATTAATTCTAAGCACACTTGATAGGAAGGGACTGTTAAACATTTTGAGAAAGATTTCTAAGCCTTTTCAGTGATTACCATGTATTGTTTGTAATTCAAAGCTACATTTTAATATCACAGCCTTCACAGAATAAAAAACACCATCCCAGAAAATGGAAGGAAAAAATGAGACATATATGAGTTTTATTAGCTCAGAGGGACAGCCTTGAAAAATAGTAATAACTAGCAAAGATCAAAGATTGGAAATAGAGAAACTGATGATGTAACAGAAGGGACCCATTGATTACTCAATTGTAAGGTCATGGTTTCAAGGCCATTCCTGATACAGAGGAGCTCTACACAGTAAATTAAATGGTAAATTTCATAGTACTGCAAGTAATCATTCCACTGAGAAGAAAAAGTAGATGAAAGCAATAGTTTACAATTAGCACTCCTTTGCAAGTTCAGAGAAATCTACATTTCTTGAATATAACCCTGTTTAAATGAAGAAAGTATCCTCAGTATTATATGATGTTCATGCAACAATGTTGCTGCATTTCTGAAAAATAGAAAAACATTAATTTTTATTTAAAAATTACTATATTAGAACTATATTTGAAATATTGAATATCTTACATCATGTAAAATATTAGACTTAGAAAAATGTTTAACTTTTCTATAATTACCTAAAGGAATAAATTAATAAACCTCAACAAATATATTTTCTTGCATTTCTATTTTCAAGGACACCATATAAAAATTATGGTTTTATTTACTAGTTAACAACACAGATTAAAGTACAGGATAGTTTCTTATTGATGCCAAAATACATCTGTTTTCCAATTTTAGCTGAATTACTTAACTTGCTTAACTCTTGGCTATATTAGGAAACCCTTAATGTGAGCTCAAATTTTTCTTTGTTAAATTGTTATTTTAATAATTTTTGGAGAGAAACATAAATCCTATCACAATTATATTAAGTATGCGGCTATATCTCTCTCTTGGAAGATATCTTTCTTTCTCCTCTTAGGGTGCCCAAGGCAATTTACATGATTCCTTTGGGAAATCATGCAGGTTCTACATCCAAGTGTCAGTAGTTTTACATACTTTACACACATACAAAATTGTTGGCTGTTGGTCTACATGAGATAAGAGAGCAAAAAATTTTTATTAACACAATGTCTCCCAGTTGTTTGCATGGTGAACATAGTTCTCAGTTGCTATTTGCCTCTGGGTCTATATTAGTAGATAAACCAGGGAAATGATACTATTTCCGTGGAAGAACTTTTCCACACAGGGAATGGCTGCTACATTATTTATAAGCACTTTTGATATTCAGAAAGTTGCAAAGATCTTAACTGATGTGAGATGATGATTACATACATATACTACATGGAACATCTTTTACTGTAGCAAATCTAAGGGTTAGAAACATACAGATACTGTTTCAGCATCATGAACAGATGAGGGTATCATTATTCAAAGGAAGGGTTAAGCCAATTTCTCAACTAAAGAATTCCATTTATTGAATATTATATGAGAAAAAAGAAAGTGAAGTCACTCAGTTGTGTCCGACTCTTTGCGATCCCATGGACTGTAGCCTACCAGGCTCCTCAGTCTACGGAACTTTCCAGGCGAGAGTACTGGAGTGGGTTACCATTTCCTTCTCCAGGGAATCTTCCTGACCCAGGGATCAAACCCGGGTCTGCAAGCAGATGGTTTACCATCAGAGCCATCAGGGAAATCGTGGTGAATGCTATTTAGTAGGTTTTATTTAAAATCTTGTTGGATGATATTAAATTGTTCCCACATTATGGGTTTCAGTAGCAGTTTAGATTTTAGTGGGTCAAGTATAGTTGGGTTTTCTTAACATCAAGAATTTTTTACACATCTGATTTTTTGAAGGGTACCTGAGAAGAAGGGCTGATAATTTTCCAGCAAGAAAAAAAAAAGGATTATAAAAAGAAAGAAAACAGTTTTCCTTTATCTTATGTGCCTAAAGGCACTGAGAATAAATATCTGAGAGGTTTTGTGTTGCAAACTGAGAAACTAGAGTAAATATGTATATGGATTATAGAAATATCTCTACATGATCTCAAGATCCATTATTCCCAGGCTGCAAAGAAAATAATTTCCTTGATCTCTCTTCTTTCTAGAATATTAGCAACTCTGTCTCACTTTTCCTTTATTTCAATCTGTTACTGTTGATATAATTATTGATGCTAAAAAATTTTAAGTAGAAATATTTTAAGGGGTAATTGTCATTAATTTTCTAACAAATATAGGCAACCACTATTACAGACTATGCATTCTAGCAAGTTGATCACCATGATTTCCTCAAAGAGCAAAACATTTACCATTCATCATAAATAACAATCATTATCAACCCTCCAACCACAGCTTATGCTTCTTTTAAACTACAAATAGTGCACCTTCAAAACCAGCAGTTTAAATGGACATCTTAAATCACCAAAGTATAAAGGAAATGAGTCCTCTAAAACCTGAGTGTGGAAGTGATTTATTCTATATTGAAACTCCATAGGGTCTGTCCTCCTTGAGGAACTCACTCATAACTCTTATTAGAGTTAATAAGAAAGCAGATCGCATGTCTTTTTGAAACGAAGTGAGAGTAATTGCTATATTTTATATCTCCCAAAACCAATAAATAGATTCAGTGGTGAAACAACAGGACTAAGAAAGGTACAGGAACTCCTAACCATGAACTTTGAACTCATTTAAATCCAAAATAGTTCCTTTGCCATTAACGTAAGTATAATTCAAAGTATCATCCTCTACAAAAGATGCATGATGCATTCTTACATTTCAGAATCTGACCACAGTGCCTTTTATATTTTGAAAAAGGAATAAAAATATCAGCATTTCTCAGTAGTTAACTGCAGAATAATTATGAGCACCGAAATAATTACTATCCACCCACATTAAAGCTGCTTTTTATCATTCCCTTTGATGAAGGTCTAATATACTTTAGGTCTCAAATACATTAGAACTGATTATAAATTCCTTCATTACAGGTTCAATTCAGCAGAAATTATTCATACTTTGTGTCACACATATCTGCAAAAGAAGGCAAGTAGGTTGAGGGTATCATTAGCTTCTGATTCAGAAAGCTGTCCATGAGAAATGTGTCCTTCTTAAGAGAATACGTGTGAAATTTTTAGAATTATCGAGAGCTCCAGACTCCAGTGAGTCCCATCATGATGGAGATGAAGAGCCCTGGCTAAAGACCCTGCTATAAAAAAAATAAATAAAAATAAAAAATAAAGACCCTGCTATACTCTTTTCCCTGCCCTCTTTACCCACAGCCTTAGAGGTAAATTGACTAAAAGATTCCTAAGGCAGTTTCCACAGAATGGGAAAATCTAAGGATGTTGTCATTGTTGCTTTGGGGCCACTGGAAGCAGGCTAAATCTCTTCAGAGATGTTGTTAGGACAAATTTATTTACAAAACTAAGATCAAGGGTGTAAAAATCTA
The DNA here is from genome assembly GCF_963930625.1 of Muntiacus reevesi. Lineage (NCBI taxonomy): Eukaryota > Metazoa > Chordata > Mammalia > Artiodactyla > Cervidae > Muntiacus > Muntiacus reevesi. The sequence continues at coordinate 70,766,990 of NC_089256.1, forward strand.
ACTCTGTCTGAAGAATATATGGAGGACAACACTAGGCTTCAATACATTTTAAATAAAAACAGCATATATTACTGTATCTGATTTTTTCCAAATTGATAAACATTTAAATACAATGACTTTTAGAAATCAAATATCACAACAATTGGTGTTATTGCAAAGGTATTAAATTTTACCCACTGAAATTTATTCTATTTAATATAACTGGAATATGCACCTCTTAAGAATGTAGAAATGCGTGAAAGTAATTGACTTGGAATGATACTCATTAATTTGATAATACTATACTACTTAAAGTTATCACATTTCTTAAACAATCAATTATATGAACATGTATCAAAATATCATACCAAAAATATTTTTCCTGAAAATTTTTCAATCAACGTATAACTCTGTGGCTGATTCGTGTTAATGTATGACAAAACCCACTGAAATGTTGTGAAGTAATTGGCCTCCAACTAATAAAATAAAATTAAAAAATAAAAATTAAAAAAAATTAAAAAAAACTATTTTTGAATAATATCATAAATCCACATTATGATAAAATTAAAACATAATGCAAACAGCTATGATGAGATACTAGAAGCAAACTTTGGAACATCTGATAGTTTTCAAAGAATCCATCTATTGTGCAAATTTTGATGGCACTAGTATCTCATTCATGACATTTCAGTATCCTTTAGGTGAGCTGATTGTTTACGCTAGTGGTTCATATGTACACATGCTATGGAAATTGATTTCCAAGGTTATGAAAGTAGCAGCATTCTCTATATTTATCTTTGTGTTTGAAGAAACTGCCAATATGAACACAAAACATATTCCCTCAGACAGTTCTTTAGGGAAGAATACAGATGAAAACATGACGTTTGGGAAAAAAAGAGACACTGTTGTTAGAATTCAGAAAGCGAGGAAGAACAATTTGGGGCGGTCCCAGAGTGTTCTAAACAGTGTTCTCAGTGTTCTAAATAACACTAAGAAGTGCTTATTTATATTTATATGAAAAGTGGGTTTTTTCTTCATAAAATTACTTTGACTACAATACTTTAAAGTCAAAAGCAATCCTGTCCAAAATAAAAATGATAAGATCTGGGGGAAAATTTTTAACTAGATAAAAAGTAAACTAGGTTAACCCCTAATCTGAGCATCACCAAATTTACACATGCTCATTATTTTTTAACAGTATATTTGTTTGATTTTCTAAAAAATGCAGATGCAATATTGCATCGCTTGAAGAATGTCAGAATAATGTTCCTTTCTCACATGCGACAATGTGGCTGTCTGCTATATAAATCCTTCAGTACTTTGTGAGAATACTTTCTATACTGCCCTAGCTTTCCACATATTATCCAGAGATGTACTTGGAGTATGATGAGGATACAAGTGCCATCAGATGCTCAGAGATATCTCAACTTGGCTAGATGATTGGGATGGCATCAACAGTCCAACTTCCCTCTCATGGCTGCCAATATTCAGATATTCAACAAATGTTTCATATATTATGTTCTGCCCTCTAGATATATGGTAGGCAAAAAAAGCAAGACATTTGCCCTTATGAAAATTTCTTTTGTGGAGAAAGAAACACTGAACAAATAATCACACACATAAGTGCATATTCGAAAACTGTGTTAAGGATACTAAGTCTTGATGTTACCAGATGTTATACAAGGGGATCTGGTTGAGCCCAGGCAGTTTTCACTGAATAAGTGCAATGTAGCCTGATTACTGAAGGATAAGTGAGTACTAAGCAGAAAAAAAGGCTACAGATAGGGAAGTAGGGTGGGAAGATGTCCAGCAGAAAAATATAGCACGTTCAAAGTCTTAAAATGAGAGGGAACCTGAAGGTCAGTGTGGCTTGCCACATACTCTATAGAACAGAGTAGTGGGTGATGACAATGAAGAGACAGACAGGCATCATTCCGAGCATGCAGCTCTTTTAGTCTGGGGAATTTTTTCTTAATCCTAAAAGCAACATGAAGCCATTTAAAAGATTTAAGCACAAACTGATAAACTCTGCTCTATTTGAATCTTAAACAGAAAATCAGAAAGAGGCAACATCACTCTAAGAAATATGAAAGAGGAAATTTTATATAGAGGTTTTGGATTATATTTTTTATCAGAAAAAATAGCTATATTAGAAGAAATTAGATCAGGAAAAGGAGTCTACAGTATTCTATTTCCGTTTGCAAATATGTTACCAAAAAATGAAATCTAAGACACTAGCATACCTGAGATTTTACAAATATTTTAAAACTTTCTATTAAATCCATACTTGGATTTATTTTGCCTCAAAATTAACATACAGAGAATTAACATATCCTAATTATTCTTATATTCATAGAAAAATATACCCCACAAGCTATTCATTCTCAGATATTTCATTCCCATGTCAGTATATCAGGGATGCCCAGCATGTCTACCTCAAAGTCAGCTTTAACTCCTATCATAGGTTTTGCTTTTTCTTTTTTACTAAACTGTAAATCTAGAAATAATCTTGAACCATTCCTTCTTCCTCCCTTTTGCCTTAACCAGACTTCAATAATTTTTCAAGAGAAATTTTGTTCTTGTCACTCTTTCCCCAAACTATTATTAGCCTGGTCTGTGGCCACCGTTACCATATGCTTGAATTATTATAGTAGTCTTGTAATTGCTCCCACTGTTATCCAGACTCTAGACTGTCTCCCAAGTCATCCTGTAGTCCATAAATCTTCAACGTAGTAGATTACAATAGTTGTGAACCAAAAAAGAAAAAGATTTAATAATCATCATCAACTAAAATGTACACACACTCAACTCTTTCTAAGACTAAGATTGCAAGCACTCCAAGGGAACGGAAATGCAAAAGCATGTACAACAGTTTTGTACTGTGAGTTTTAAAATAGTTATAAAGACAGATGAAAACTAAATATAGTTTAACACTCATTTTGATGTTTTAGAAATTCATGAGCAAAAATAAGATTTTTTAAAATTCAAAATGGAAACAAATCATGTAAAATATGTTTGTTAAATACAGTTCAGATTAGTGTTTATTAAACACTACTTTCGTTGTTTCACTACTCTGTTTAAAAACCTTTACTATCTCCTATTCTGTATTATCTTAGACTAAATGGCCAAGACTGAACCATAAGACTCTCTTATTCTTTCTAGATTTCATCTTTTCATTCTACTGTTTTCCAAAATAAATCACATCTGAATTCTAATAAATATTTAAAGAGGAACTAACACCAATTCTTTATAAACTCTCCCAAAAAAGATAAGGGAAGAGAATGCTTCAAGATTCAGGATGCGAAGCCAGCATTACTCTGATATCAAGATCAAACAAACAGACTACAAGAAAAGAAAATTATAGGAATATCCCTGATGAATGTAAATGCAAAACTCCTCAACAAAATTTTAGCAAACCAAATTCAACAATATATTAAAGGAATTACATACCATGATTGAATGGGATTTATTCAAGGATTTATTGAACCATTCAAGGATGGTTCAATACTCACAAATTAATGTGACAACACCACATTAATAAAGTAAAAGATATAAGGCAAAGATCATCTAAATAGATACAGAAAAAGTACTTGGAAAAAATAAGTATCTTTTCATGATAAAAAAAGAAAAAAAAAGAAACCAAACATCTTTTATCAAATTGTAAGGGGGAAGGTATCTCAGCCTAACAAGAGTTCTGTATAACAGACAAATGTATAGCTAAAATCATATTCAGTATTGAATTATTGAAGGCTTTTCCTCTAAGATCAGAAACCAGAAAAGGGTGCTTACTTTCACCACTTTTTTCAACATAGTACTTGAAGTTTTATCCAGAATAATTAGCCAAGAAAAAGAAATAAAATATATCCATCAGATAAGAATAAGCAAAAACTATCTATTTGCAAATGACCTGATATCATATATAGAAACCTTTAAAGATTCCACCCAAAAAATCGTTAACATTAATAAACTATTTCAGTAAAGTTTCAGAAAACAAAATCAATATATAAAAATCAGTTGTGTTTCTATAGCAATGAAATATGAGAAAGAGAGTTTATGAAAACAATCTAATATATAACATCATCAAAAAATTAAAATTCTTAGTCATACATTTAACCAAGACAAAATATTTATACACTAAAAATTATAAGACATTGATAGAAGAAATTGAAGAGGACCCATAAATAGAAAGATATTCCATGTTCAAAAACTGAAAGAATTAATATTTTTAAAAAGCCCATACTACTTGAAGGGATCTACAGATTCAGTGCAATACCTATCAAAATTCTAGTTACATTTTTCATAGAAATAGAACAAAAAATTCTAAAATTTGTATGAAACCTCCAAGATTCCAAATAACCCAAACAATTTTGAGAAAGAATAACAAAGCTGGAGGTGTCACACTTACTGACTTCAAACTGTATTACAAAGCTATAGTAATCAAAACAGTATGCACTCATATAAAAAATAGATCACAGATCAGTAGAACAGAATAAAGACCCCAGAAATAAATGTAAATGGTCAATTAATTTTTAACAATGGAGCCTAGAATATACTATAGAGAAAGGATAGTTTCTTCAATAAACAATGTTGGGAAAACTGGACAGCTACATGCAAAAGAATGAAATAAACCCCCATCTTACATCATACACAAAAACATAATAATAAATTAATAAAAACTCACAATGCATTGTGACTTGAAAACAAAATATCAAACATTAAACTCCTAGAAGAAAACATCTTTAGCACTGATCTTAACAATGATTTTTTTTTTTTAATCTGACACCAGAAGTAAGAAAACAAAAGCAAAAATAAACAAGTGGGACTACATTAAACTGAAAAACTCTGCACAGAAAAGGAAACCATCAACAAAACCAAAGGTTAACTATGGAATGGGAAAAACAATTGTAACCCCATATCCAATAGAAGGTTAATGTCCTAAAATGTACAAGGAACTCATTCAACTCTGTAGCATACAACAATAAAAACATTCAGAACATGAATAGACATTTTTCCAAAGAAGACTTACAAATGATAAACAGGTACATGAGAAAGTTCTCAGCATCAATAATCATCAGGTTAATGTAAATCAAAACTACAATTAGATATCACCTCACATCTCTTAAGATGTCTCTTATCAAAAAGACAAGAGATAACAAATGCTGGAGAGAATGTGGAGAACAGTGAACCCCTGTACACTGTCAGCAGGAATGCAAATGGAGACAGCCATTATGGAAGGAGTATGGAGGTTTCAGAAGAAGTAAAAGTTGAAGTACCATATGATTTAGCAATCCCTCTTCTAAGTATACATCCAAAGGAAATGAAATCATTATCTCAAAGAGATATCTGTACTTCCATGTTCATAGCAGCATTATCCACAAATAACAAGGTATGGAAACAAACTAAGTGCCCGTCGACAGATGAATGGATAAAGAAAATGAAGTGCATATATTCACCACCCCACCCTTTAGTTAGTGTGTTAGCCATTCAGTCATGCCTGACTCTTTGCGATCCCATGGACTGTAGCTCGCCAGGATCCTCCATCCATGGAATTATCCAGGCAAAAATACTGGAGTGGGTTGCCATTTCCTTCTCCAAGGGATCTTCCCAATCCAGGGATTGAACCCAGATCTCCTGCACTGCAGGAAGATTCTTTACCATCTGAGCCACCAGGGAAGCCCATATATACATACAATAGAATATTACTCAGTTTCAGAAAAGAAAGAAAGAGTCCACTTTGTCGTAAAATGGATGAACCTGGGGGGCATTATGGTAAGTTAAGAAACCAGGAAGACAAATAGACAAATATTACATGGTGTCAATTAACACATGGAATGGTTAAAAGCCAAATGTATAGAAAAAATATAAAAATAAGTGGTAGGGACCTTATGAACCCTGGGAGTGGGAGAAATAGAGAAGGGTAAAAACTTTCAGTTATAAGATGAAGAAGGTCTGAGGATCTAATGCACAACATGATAACTACAGCTATAGATGATAACACTCTACTGTATAGCTGAAATTTCCAAGAGAGCATAAGTTAAATGTTCTTACCAAACATATGTGAGGAAATATCAAATAATAAAAATAGAATACTTTTCTTCCCATTGTAAGTCTTGTCACTATTTCACAGAAGCACACTCTTGCACCCACACCTTGTGTGTTTTATCCTATAGGATTAATTCCTTAAAGTTCTATTTATAATAAACTCAGAGAGGAGAAAATCAGATGGATAATCATAGGGCATCTCAACAATAATGTGTAAAAAGTTTTTACCCTGATAAAAGGAGTACTACCATGTGTTTCTGCCTCAATGGCTGTATTTGGGATATTAACTAGAGGTAGTTCTATACGCCTCAGCAAGACCTGATTGTGAAAATACCTTGATTCTTGGACATCACTCTATTTTAGGTCCATAAGTGAGATAAGTAAATTAAACCAGTAATTATTAAGATCCTATTATCCAAGTGGGTCTCACTGGGGAAATAAACCAGTGAAGACAAGTCCTCTAATGCTGAAGTCCTAGGTAAGCCTAGTGGCTGAATGTGTGTTCCTGAGATGACCATGTGAGTTTCCAGTCTCCTGCATGCCTGTCCCTGTTAATCATCTGTGATCCCCAGTGAAGCGGTTTTACGCTTTCTACTCTATGCACTCAAGCCCACATGGGTTGACTCTCTTACCATGTGAGCTCCAATCTGCTGGGGACACAGCTCTGTGCTCTTTCTCATCTGATGCAATAAATGTCAAGCTTACACTGGATACTGTAGAAACACTTTTGAATCCAGTGATCAAATGGCCAGATTCATAGGGTAGATACTAGAGCTGGAAAGGGACCTTGCTGAGTGACTATCAAATCCTCTCACTTCACAGGTCCTCAACAAAACAAAAGTAGAGCGTGAAATGACTTTGCTGGTCCCAGAGCTGGTCAAAAGCAGGGCTAGGTCAAGATTTCAGTTTCCTACTAGTTAGCTCCTTTAAAATAAGTCACATGGCAATAAAGGACAAGCAGGGAAATGGAAAAACTGAATGTGGAAGTATCAGATATAATATAGATCTTTTTAAAATAAACCACAAATTGATAGACTTACCATAATTATATTACAACTAAAAGACTTTAGGACTTCCCTAACTAGTATTTTATTTAGAAGTCACTGAAATTAAACTTTAAATAAAAATAAATATTTATAGAAACACCTTTAAATGGAAAAGCCAGAAAAAATATTAAAAACAAGCCAAGAGACTAGGAAGAACAAAGATCATAGAATTTAAACAAAATAAGTAATGTAAGTTAAGAGGAACACCTTCCTCACAATGAATATGATTAGTAAACTAAATTGTTATGGGATAATTTAAGTGCGGACAAATGAAGTAGTCAACCTGACTTAAAAGAAGAGCAGGAGGCCTTGCAGATGCCTCCACTCCGGAGCCTCCTGTGCTATCTAGCCATGGACAATCCCATCGTGTTCTTCGACATCGCTGTCAACAGCGAGCCCTTGGACCATGTCTCTTTCAAGCTGTCTGCAGACAAAGTTCCAAAGACAGCAGGGTGGTGATTTCACACGCCATAATGGTGCTGGTGGCAAGTCCATCTATGGTGAGAAATTTGAATATGGGTATTTCATCCTGAAGCATACAGGTCCTGGAATCTTGTCCATGGCAAATGCAGGCCCCAACACAAACAGTTCCCAGTTTCTCATCTGCTCTGCCAAGATTGAGTGGTTGGATGGCAAGCATGCAGTCTTTGGCAAGGTGAAAGAGGGCGTGGATACTGTGGAAGCCATGGAGCGCTTTGGGTCCAGGAATGGCAAGACCGGCAAGAAGATCACCATTGCTGACTGTGGACAAATCTAATAAATTTGACTTGAGTTTTACTTAATCATGAGACCATTCCTTCTGTAGCCCAGGAGAGCACCCCTTCACCTCCATCTGCTTGAAATATCCTATAATCTTTGTGCTCTCGTTACAGTTTTTTGGGTTCCATATTTTCCTTATCCCCCTCCAAGTTTAGCTGGATTGCAAAGTTAAATTTATGATTATAAATAAAAACTAAATGATAAAAAAAAAAAAAGAGAAAGAGTAGCTAGGGCTAATGAACAGCCAAATAGGCCAATGAAATAGTGAAATGTTCTATTATTCAGTCACCAGTCGTGTCTGACTCTTTGTGACCCTGTGGATTGCAGCATGCCAGGCCTCCCTGTCCCTCACCATCTCCCAGAGTTTATGTTCATCTCCCAGAGTTCATGTTCATTGCAGACGTGATGTCATCCAGCCATCTCATCTTCTGAAGCCCTCTTCTCTTTCTGCCATTGATCTTTCCCAGCATCAGGGACTTTTCCAATGAGTTGTCATGTGGATTAGATGACCAAAATACTGGTGCTTCAACTTTAGCATCAGTCCTTCCAGTGAATATTCAAGGTTGATCTCCCTTAAGATTGACTGGTTTGATCTTCTTGCTGTTCAAGGAACTTTCAGGAGTGTTCAGCACCATAGTTGGAGGACATCAATTCTCGGGCATTCTGACTTTTCTGTGGTCCAAAAAATGCTCTGTACAGATCAGCAAATTACTGGTTGTCCAAAAACCCCTACTCTAGCACCTCAGATGCTTTAGCTCTAGCCCCTTCCTCAGATGTCCTCAGTGTAGCAGATTTAATAAATCTACTAAAGGATCGATGCCTGGCACAGCAGGGGACTCCCAGCACCAAGAGACATCACTATATAGGCTGATAGTCTTTCTGACTAGACAATTTATATTTTAAATATTACCTCCGGACTAACTGGAAAGACATTTCTAAACCCAGAAGCCTATGACTCTAAAATATATTTTCTAAAATATATAGTAATACTTTTTGGTATTGTGAATGTGTTTAGATAGATATGGATGTGTGTGTGTGTTTAGTTGTTGTTTGCTGTTGTTCAGTTGCTAAGTCATGTCCAACTCTGCAATCCCGTGGCCTGTAGCCCACCAGGCTCCTCTATCCATGGGGATCTCCAGACAAGAATAGAGTAGTGGGCTGCCATTTCCTTCACCAGGGGATCTTCCAGGACCAGAGATCGAACTAGCGTCTCCTGCATTGGCAGGCAGATTCTTTACCATAAGCCACCAAGAAGTCTGTATATATAGGTTTAGAGACAGACAAACACACACCCACACTGACTTCAAATACTGACTCTTTCAGGTGCCAATTGTGTAACCTGGGACATGTTTTTTAACTTCATAGATTCTTAGCAGCCCAATGCCAATCCTCCTTAAATATTGTTGTAATAATTAAGGTACCTAGGAAACAGCTTAACATAGAGAAGTTTGGTTAAATTTTTGCTTGTCTTGCACCTCTCTCCTATCCATTGACTCAAAACAAACTCTTAATATGCACACACATACACACACACACACACTTCCTATCATAACATGTTCTAAATAAAAAGGACTTAGAATTAGGTCATTCCCACTCAGTTATCTACCAGCTATGTGACTTTTGCAATGTTCTTATGCTCTGTATTACTCAAGCATCTTTAAATATCAAGTTGGAAAATGCCAACAGAATAGAATAGAATCCAGTAAGACTATGTTAAAGTACTTCTTCACCCAAGAACAATTTCCCTATTATCTACACATAGCTCCATATTTTGACAATGACAATATGGGAGAAATAGCTTTCTGGATGATCTTGTGCCTAACAAATAATGGATTTTCATATATTTTTAACAGGCTAAGCCAAGCAGTACAGCATACTGATTAAAGTAGAGGCTCTAGAACTCAGCTACCTAGTTCAAATCCTGCCTTGGCTAATTACAAGTTCTATGATCTTAATTTCTCTATTTCTTCATATCTTGGTTTGTAAAATAAGGACATTAATAATGACAGCTACCTATGAAGTTGTTATAATAACTAGTCAAAAATATCAAATTGCATACTTGATACAATGTAAATAGTGAAAGTCACTCAGTCGTGTCTGACTCTTGCGACCGCCATGGACTGTAGCCCGCCAGGCTCCTCTGTCCATGGGATTCTCCAGGCAAGAATACTGGAGTGGGTTGCCTTTTCCTTCTCCAGGGGATCTTCCCGATCTAGGAATAGAACCCATGTCTCCTGCATTGCAGGCAGATTCAATAAGCAACCAAAATACTAGCTATTGTAGTGAGGTAGGTGGTATTATCTTTAGTTAATAGTTTAGGAAGTAGAAATTAGTGAACTCGTTCAAGAAAACTGATACTATGTTAACTACTCCACATGGCTGATCACACTGACACCTCACAACTATCCCAAATCCCAGGATTATTATTATTCTCTTAACAGGTGAGTTGGAGAGGGAGTCTAGGGAATAGAAAAATAACAAATTAGTCCAGTATCTTTTTCTGTAAACAGGGAGCTAGGATGTGGAGCCAGATCTGTATTATTCTGAAATTCATACCATCAGGACTATTCTGTGCCCTCACAGAATATCACAAAAATGTTTTAAAATTGCATTCAGGGAGATCAATAGAATAGCAGTTAAAATCCAAGGGAATCTCAATGAGATGGATATATCTATATCTTAAAACTGAGACCCTCTTCTCACTCTGCTTCTAACCTATTAACGGCATAGATGCATCGAAATGATGAAGAAGACAGTAAATGAAACAATTACAAATGCAGGAAAGTAGAGCATAAGATGTGCTGAGTAACTCTTCTATGGTAGGAGGAAAGAGAAACAAGACTGTATACAGAGGATTAAAAAAATAAAGACATGTGTGTACTGTGTCTGCAGAAGGAAGCAGTCTCATTCTAACAGAGACATTGAGTATGCAGGAAACTAGCTTTATACAAGCAAGGCAGCCTGGAAGAAGCCAGGAAGCATGATCTATTTAGATGGAGAACATCACATTTGAACCAAATCTGTTACTTTTGTCTCAGGGCTATGGACCCCACAGGCAAGTTACAGCCTAGATGATGCAGCTATGAGCAACTGCTCTCACAGTACCCAAAGGCCTTACAGGCATGAGATGGTTCACCTGCCAGGATCTTAGTCAAAGAGCCCAAATTAGTAACAAAAGAACTAGGTTCTAGGTTGAATTCCACCATTTAATCTGTGTGACATTGTTCAAGTTATTTCACATCTCTAAACCTCCCTTGCTTTAGCTGTAGAAAGGAAAAGACGGAAAAGGAAAAGAAGGAAATGCCTTCTATCTATCTCAGGAGATTATTGTAGAATCAAATAAGATGATGTTTATGAACATATTGCAAAAGGCTTTTCTCATGTAACATAGGAACCTTGTATTATGTAATTATTAGTAAGTGAAGTGTAAATCGTGGGGATTACCAATTGCAAAGGTCACAGTTATGACACAAAGAACTGGCTGCATCACATATTCAAAAGAAAAGTATCTATGATCTTAAAGAAGAAATCCATATATACTTAAGACAATTATTAAAGTTAAAATCAACTTGCATCCTTACATATCTATAAAGAACAAGCTTTGGAATCAAATTTCCTGTTGTTCATTCTGGCTCCACTGCCCTACCTATTGTCAGACTTTAAGCAAGTTACTTGAAAACCCTGGTCCTTGATTAATCCATCTGTTCACTGGGAATAGAAATATTATGAAGCTCATATATTAAACATGGTAATAGGGCTTCCCTAGTGGTCCACTGGCTAAAAATCTGCCTTGCAATGCAAGGGACATCAGTTCAACCCCTGGTTCAGGAAGATCCCACATGCTGCAGGGCAACTGAGCCCATGTGCCACAAGTAATGAGCCTGCCCTCTCGACACCGCAGGCAGCAACTACTGAGCCCAACGGGCCACAACTGCCGAAGGGCGCTCAATGTGCCCTACAGCCCACGTTCTGGGGCAGGAGAAGCCGCCAAAGCCTGTGCACAGATGGAGGGTGGCCCCCTACTTGCTGCAACTAGAGAAAGCCTGTGTACAGTGACAAGGACCCAGCTTGGCCAAAAATAAATAATTTTTTTTTAAGTGGTAATATAGCTGGAACTTTTAAGCCAGTCTCTGGTACTTTTTTAAGGACACACTAAATATTAAGAATTATTATTAAAACCGTAATTGAAACATTAAAAAACTAGATTAATTGATATTAGGGCAACTGCACAAGAAAACAAAATAGGTATTTTATGGTGTCCTTATAGAAGTAAACATTCCATGTGTATTTAATAAACCTATTACCCTGTTGATATCGAGCCATTATAGATTTGAAAATGATTACCAGCAAATGAAAATTAAAAAAAAAAAAAAACTTTCCTCTTTTATCATTTTTGGCAAAATGTCAGGTCTGAATTTGCAGCATTATAAAAAAATACAGAAAATTTAAAAGCAAAATGTCATAACAATTCTTTATTTCCATTGTAATAATAACCATCAAGAAGAGAGTTGACAGGTTTGAGACAAGCTAGCATTTCTCATATTTTACCCAGTTAAGACGCCAAAAAAATTTGCAGTAAGGTTAAGAATGATATTCAGGATGAGATTATGCTTTTAAATGATTTGAACATTAAAATATTCTTGTTCATTCCATTATCATCTCAGACATTCTAGCTTTATTTTATAACGTGTAACATTTTTTAAAAGGTGAAATCACACCATAATAAGCAGTTGCTTGAGGGTAACCCCACTCAGAGTGAGCCTTTAAGACGCTCAGTTTAAGAATATCTATAATAGGAAGCATGACCAGTGAAAACTTGCATTCTATTTTGTGCATGAACTGTGTTTTGGGGAAACCCATGAGCAAAATTAAGGCATTTGATCTTCAAAATACAAACATGCCATCTTAAAAAGAGGCTTATCTCTCAAGTATTTAATAGTTACTGGATTACAAGAATCAATGCGGGATAAGAGGCCCTATGCTTTATTGATTTCTCCTTCCACACATTTTCATTCTACCCTTTAAGCCATTAAAATGCCACAAGTTACTTTTTGCAAGATAGTTCAAAATAATAATGCTTATCAAAGATGACATATTTAATACTTATATTTTGCTATTGGCAATCAAGAATGCCTTTGAAGAAAAAAAGAATGTGCCCATATAAATATAAATGCTTTTACATTTAATCTCCAGTATTTTTACAATGAAAACAGAAAGCACATTTTTTTCAAATATGGAAATCACATTTGATTTTGTGAAATATTTCATATTTAGATAAACAGCCATGTCATGAATATCACAGAATTTTTATTTTAATATAGAAAACTGGATACAATTGTATTAAAATGTAAAGCAATAAAAAATATGTACTTGACTTCAGGCAAGAGATGTGTTTCAAAACTTTGCACATGAATCAATGTTTGTAAGTTTTAGATACACTAAGAAATGTTGCAGCATTCCTGTGGTGAATTATTTGGATAAATAAATCCCATTTACAAGAGAATAATCACTCCAATGTGTGTTTTCTAAGTTACCATCCCCATGTACTTCCCCTCTGAATAGGATTACATCTGTATTTGGGTTCCCCAGGTGGCTCAGTGGGTAAAGAATCCGCCTGCAATGTAGGAGACACAGGAGATGCAAGTTTGATCCCTCGGTCGGGAAGATCCCCTGGAGGAGGGCATGGTTACCCACTTCAGTATTCTTTCATGGAGAATCCCATGGACAGAGGAGCCTGGAGGGCTACAGTCCATGGGGTTTCAAAGAGTCAGACATGACTGAAGTGACTGAGCACACACATCTGTATTTATTTAGTATCAAAATCTGGCTTTTCTTGGCTATATTAAGAAACACTATCTAATGTTTTAATTGCATAGAATTAGAGTTCATTTATCCTTTGTGATTTACCTGAAGATTACTTTTCATTGAGAGCAAATGAATTTCAACATGATTTTGTTGAAATGGAGTAGAAATGTGTAGGCAACTAAATTGTTCCACACATTCCTGATTAAGCAGATGGACAATGAAAAACCTCACAAGAGAGCAAGAACATAAAAAGACTAAAATGGTTCATCATCTTAAAAAAGGAAGAAAGGAAACTAAACAGATAGATTCAGGACAATTTCAATGCACAATTCACACTTGGAAAACTTCCCCACACTGCCCTTTTTCTGCATTTGAACTTATCTTTCAGAATTAATGCCTATAAAAAATAAATACAGTTCAGTTCTCCAGACAGTGCTTCTCCAACACGTTTCCATAAAAACACCTAAGGAGTTTATTAAAAATGACAATTCTTACCTCCCCTTTCTCCTGAGACTGGTCATGGTTCAGCCAAGAATCCAACAATTTAATGATGACTGAGGTCCATGGGCTAAAATTTGAGGAAAACTTGTGTTCTAGATTATTTTCCTATTTAGGGGAATATTGACTCTTTTTTTTCTGTTTTGACCCTCAACTGGAGTAAATGAAAAGTTGTTCATATATATATTAAAATTGACCACACCGTGTACATGCTTGGCTATGACACATATCAGTTGGAAATGCCTGTGTGACTGCAAACTCAACGCTAACAATACCTTCTCTTTGAGAAGACAATGCCCAGAAGAAATAAAGTTGCCCACTCCAAATAAAGTTGTATTTTGTGGGAATATTTAAATAGATAGAAGGTAAATCTATCATATATGTAGATAAAAGCAATGCAAAAATATATGTGCCATTAAACATACTAAGTAGCTCTATTCCTTTGCTTTCACATTTATAAATCTACTAAAGAAATAATCTTTATCTCAAAGTATTTCACACCATACTGGTGTGAATAAATAAAATTTATTTGATTCTGACAAAATTTTTGATTCTTTGGGGTTCAGCTATCAGCAAGGATATCTACTTTACTATGGCACATAATGGAAGGAAAAAGGCTATGTAGGAAATCCTAAATTGGGAAAGGTCATTTTTAGACAATGAAACCAGTGTGAAGCAGTTCAGAACTTTCTTTTTTAGAATAATTAAGGAGTCTAACATAAGGAAGATGTGAAAATTGTCAAGAAATATCCAAGGGGGATAAACATCAAAAAGTGAGAGAAATTTACTCCCTAGAACGTAATGAAATAAACAGAAGTATAAAAATGCAATAGGAACAGAGTACAGTGATCCAAGGTTGGTAGCACCATCTGTGGCCTGGGAAATGAGGAATTCTTGGCCTCTCTCTAGGGCAGGAGCCGGGGAAGCAAAGGAACTATTATTGTCTTAAGAACTAAAGTCTTATTCTCTTTGTCTACAGACTGTGGATATCTACGTCTCTCTCCCTGTTTATGTGTGTGTCTATCTTTGTGTGCATGGAATGTATATCTGCTTCCGTCTGTGCTATTTCTTTGTGCATGAGCACATGTGAGTTTTTCTGTCTAGTTAAACATGGGTTTCATTCTTCTGGAGTTGCACGTCGCTCACTTTGCTTTATGTCTAAATGTCTCTGAATGTATGAGACTCTGACCAATTATGTCTTGCTGCTTATTTGCATGCTTCACCCTGCCTCGTGCATCTCTCTGACCAGGCACCTGCTTTTTACCTACCTGTCACATATATTTCTCTGTGTCTCCATTTATGAGTCTCTCTTGCTGCTTTTGAATGTCTTTGATACTCTGTGTCCCATTCTGTTTGTATTTTTTGTGTCTTTTCCTCTGTGAGCCTCCCCGCTGCATCTCACTGTATCTCCATAGTGGCTGTCTCTGAGTTTGTTTTAGACGGCATGCATATCTCGTTCTGCATTTTCCCCTTACGTATCTCCCTTTCTCTCTCTTTTTGTGACGGTGGGTATGGTTTGTTTGCGAGTGTGTGTCTTTCTTTTGCTCCCATTTTTGTGTGCATCACTGAGTCGTTATCTCATTGTGTTCACTTTTCTCTGTCTCTCTGTTCAGCATGCCTGTGGGAGAGTAGGCAGACAAGAGAAGCTCCCAGGATACACACCCTCTCTCAGACCCAGTCTGTCAGTGAAAAGACTTAAGGAAATTATTTAGCCTTTTACTGCCTCTACAGAGCTACAGCTAACATATTCCATAGAGAGATGTTAATATTCATCTTCCTTACCTTTTCTAGTACATCTGTTGACACTGAAGTTTTATACTTAGAATATCTATTCTGTGATCTAAATATCATTAAGCTCTATTTCCTCAAGAAGAAATCCATGTATAAAAGCAACTTTTTGTAGGATTGGTGTGAAAATTACAGATGTAAACTTCTTAGCACACTACCTACTACATAGTTGGTGCTCCATAAATTCTATCGCTACTTTCAGGGCATAAATTTTTGTTGAAAAGTTAAATTCCTCTAAGGAAAACTGCTATGGAATCAAATACTTTAAAGAGAAATTATGTCACACAATGTCTCTACTTTTTAAAAAACACAGAAGAACATTATAAAAGGGACCTTGTCAAAGAAATATTATGACAACTTTTTGGAAGGAAAATATATTAGAAAACAGATTTCCATACTTTCAGTGATCCATGGGATTAATCAAGTAGCTCTAGATTATGCACATCCTTAGCTCAATTAAAGTACAACCCAAATGACATCTAAAGCATGAGATAACCTACCGCATCCTGTTCATGTGGAGCAGGTGAGGTCATTGAGCATAGGGAGACTAACTCAGTAACTTGCCCTAAGTTACAGGCCACAGTAAAAAAATGTGCTACCAAGACCCATTTCCTTCAGGTTTATACTCCATGACATTTATAATGCATCTTTCTGTATCTACTAGGAATTTCAATTTTTTTTAATATAGTGTATCCTGTAAATAGATATTCATTCAAAAAGTTGAAAAAGCAATCAATAAATATCAAAATACATCAAAAAGCCATTCCCCTAACTCCCTGTTCCTTCCTTTTATGTTCAATCCTGTAGATAACTATGCTTCGGTTTTGTGTGTGTCGTTTCTGTATTCTTCATGCAATTTCAAGAAAATTATTTCTACAGACATGAATAATTATAACCTATATGTATTTTTACTATTTTTCACATAAAGGATAATATTCTAAATTAACTGTTTTGCTCCTTGCTTTTTTTACTTAATGATATATCTGGGAGATTTTTCTGTATTCATAAATATAAAACTTCCTCATCTTTTTTTTTAATTTTTAATACTGGATAGTGATTTCAGGTTTTTTAAAAAAGAAATCTAATTAATTGTGAATACTTAAATCAAAGGGGGAAACCGAAGCATGGTAACAAGATATAAGGCTGTAGTTTGAGAAATTCCTATAACAATTTTCATTCATGGGTGGTAAGGAACAATGCAAATAAAAGGAACGAGCTGCGCTTGGAGCACACAATAAAAGTTGCCAAGTCATACCTGTTCCCTTTTCTGTTCTCCAGGGGCTGTCTGAGGCATGGTGAAATACCTACAGTTACTTTACTATTTATTCCCCAAAGCAAAAGTCCATAAAATGTGAACTTTGATAAAATAGGAGCTGTTAGAAGGAACTGAACTTTTTGAAAATATGCAGTGCTCAGAACTACAATGGTGAGTTATCAGTTTACCAAGACATACACAAAGATTTTTCAGTTTTGTACAATAAATTTTTAATGATTTTATAGTAAAACAAAGTTGCTGAGATTTGTCTTTAATTCCATTACCTTTATTACATTACAATTAATTTGGTTATCTGTGTATTATGAGGGAATTAGCATTTGAATGACTATGAGCCTGTCAGGAACCTTGCTAGATGTTGTATGTACTTTATCCTACTTAGCATTTTCAAAGACCTATCTTCCCTAATTGTCATAAGGTTACACAACAAGATGCATGTTTGATTTGACTTACTCTTCTCTATCCATCCACAATTTACAGGAGACAAATATGACTAAAAGCTTCAGAAAATTCTCCAACAGTAGGATTGCTTTTGTGGGACTCACAGGACCAGTTGTAATAACAGTAACTAAGGGAGCAAGTAGAAGCAGGTTCATCCACTGTCTTGAGTGTTGCCCAGTGAGATCTCAGACTCCCCTTAAATCTCAGATCAAGTGAAGTATAATCAAATAAAATTGCCAGAAGTTATTTTTCCATGACTGAGGCACATAATACAGCCCACGTTTGAGCTATATAACTCTATTAAGAACATGGGATGCTAAATCTACTTTATATTTAAAAGGGACTTCATCTTTTTTGAAACATGTATCACTTCACTGTGTTCTCCTAATCACCTTGTACATCAAGGGCTGATGTTCTTGTTTTAAAATACATCCATCTTATACATATAATCACAGAAACATTGTAAGTTAACTCCACCTGTCCAAAATCCCATCACTAAGTAGTGATGGCAACTATGTTACCCATGTTTGATCCAATACCTTTCATGGAGATCAATCTAAACCATCTTCAGATTCAGAAATGACCAACTACCCATGATAACAACATAAGCATTAAGTCATTCCAAAAATGAAATGATAAAAAAAAAATGGCAACTAAAACATCCATCAAATCCATCCATCCATTAGCAGTGAACCAATTCAATCTTAGGCATTTGTTAAAATAAATTAGATAGATCCATAAGTTCTGATATTAAAATTATGTAACACATGATTAAGAAGAAAAGGTATATTTCAGAACAAAATGAACAGCATCACCTCATTGTACAGAAAAAGAATTAAACTTACACATATTTATATGCACATATATTTACATATAAATATGTACACATAAATTTATGTGTACACATAATATGTACACATATTTATATCCTTCCCTGGAAGGATAACTAGAAACTGTTATACATGGTTTTCACTAGGGAGAAACTGGGCTTCCCTGGTAGCTCAGCTGGTAAAGAATCTGCCTGCAATGCAGGAGACTCTGGTTCGATTCCTGGGCCTGGAAGTTCCCCTGGAGAAGAGATAGGCTACCCACTCCAGTATTCTAGGCTTCCCTGGGGCCTCAGTG
Source organism: Muntiacus reevesi (assembly GCF_963930625.1). Lineage (NCBI taxonomy): Eukaryota > Metazoa > Chordata > Mammalia > Artiodactyla > Cervidae > Muntiacus > Muntiacus reevesi. Next base: position 70,785,746 of record NC_089256.1, read on the forward strand.
GGTAAAAACTATGCCTACAATGTGGGAGACCAGGTTCAATCCCTGGGTTGGGAAAATCCCCTGGAGGAGGGCATGGCAACCCATTTCAGTATTCTTGCCTGGAGAACCCCCATGGAGAAAGAAGCCTGGTGTTCTACAGTCCACGGGGTCTCAAAGAATTGGACATTACTGAGCGACTAAGAACAACAGAATAGGGAGTAAGTATACTATGTGCTATGGGGAAATAGGTTAAATGTTTACTTTTTCACTTACACTCATCTCAATAGTCCATTTTTATCATAAATATATATATATATATATATATATATACTTATCATTCAAAATATCATATGGTCATAATTTTCAACTACTGTTACACTTGAGACAGATCAAATAAATACTCTAGCCATACCCTGAAATGTTTGCTTTCTTTAGATTACTTTTTGTTCTATGATGCTTTGACTTTATTGGTACCAAAATCTCTATTGACTCTTTGAATAAAGTTTGATTTCTCCAATTAATTATAATGTTAGAGAGGAGTTTAAATTACACAGGGATAAATGTGTTGAATTTTTACGTCATCAGTAAAATGGCCACTCAGAATGACATTCTGGTTAGATGAACAAGACACACACTATTATCTTGAATACCAGTGCACACGACATTGAAGGTACAGATGGGCAACTTAAAAGTATGTTCAAGAAACATTCTCTGAACCTTTAAAGTCTTCCAGTTATTTGAACTCACCATAGCAATTATTTCAGCGATAAACTATTGAATCTGATTTGAGACTGATATTTAAGACATAAATATAACATTTGAACCCATTTATGATCCCAATAAGCACACACACACACACACGTACGCATGTATTTCTATATCATAGAGAGAGAAACATGTAAGAGTTGTTTTTATACTGTTAAATATATAAACCAAGTGCCAGCACTAGCAACTGTAGACTAATACCTTCCTTAACTCATATTATCATGTAGGGAAGTTAGAAGCATTGCAGCGTGAATTAAGGACGAAGTGTCAACCTTAAGATTAAATAAGGACTTTTCAAAGAATAAATGATATATTCCACGGACAGCTGTCTAGAAAATGTGCAGCTTTTTATGCATACAATGTTTAAAGTCTGTTCATGTATTTTTTAATTCCCTGACTCACAGACCACACAGGTTAATGGATAGCACTTTTTGGCAAACAAACAAATAAATAAAAATAACTGACAGAAAATTTTTAAATGTTAAAGAACATATTTCTCCTATGTTGCTCCTATTTAACATGGAATGTTAAAAGAATTTATAAACAGAAGCATCAATTTGTGAAACCTTCACATAATCTTGAAAAAACAGTGGTTGATGAGAGAAAGCTAGTAAAATATTTTTCGCTGTTTGACTACATATTCGGCTACTCATCCTTAAAGTCTGTTGCCCGTTGCCTGGGACCCACACAGTCAGACTTGTAGCTGACAACTCTTCTCAAAATCTATTTAACTAAAATGCAATCAGTTTAATTTTATCATTTCTGTAACAGGCAGATTCATCTTAGGTTCTACAATAGTTCAAACCACATTAACCATTCCTACCATACTGCTTTCAGTTGACTTGATGCTTCTCTGGTTTCTGCAATATATTGTGAGCATCTGAAAGAAGGGGGTCATGTCGAATTCATCTTTATACCTTAAGTCACTGTCTAAATCTTGACACATTTTAGAACTCAGTAAAGGTTTGTTAAGTAAAGGAGAATAACAAATATTAAGGTAAATTACTTGAATCAGAGTAGCATTTCACCTAAACTGGATGACTTCTAAAAAAGAATCAAACAAATCTCTTCTACCTAAATAGTTACAGGTACCAATTGGTATTAGTTAAATTATAGCATTCACAATGTTTATTCTGAGGCTTTTCAGACACCTTATAGAAGAAGAAAAAATTTTTAAAAATTCAGTCTGTGTTTAATACAGTGTACTCAACTAAGAACAATCAAATAATATTTTCTAGAAACAAAGTGTTAAAATGAAATTTTGAGCTAATCTCTAATTAATGAGAATATCAAAATTTTCTAAATCTTACTGTTTCAACAACCCTAATTATTACCATAGATCATTGATGTAAAATTCATCAAGAAACTATCTCTTATTTATGAATATTATTATTTAAAATATGTGCTATTTTATAAATAAAACATTAAATGTGATGCTAGCCTATTTTAATTATTTGTTATACCAGGGACAGATTAGGTTTACAAATTAAATAGGATAATTTTATGATTATTTTTGTTATATAAGAATAATTTTATTATTATAAATGTGATTGGCTAAACTGTAATATGGCAAAATCTTCAAGCACTTTGATTATTACTTTTTATCTGTATTATCCTAAATTCTTTTCTTATAATGTATAATCTTAAATTCTACCTTTGTTCCTCTACTTAAAGAATATGAAGTAATTGAAGTTGCTCATTGAACAAACATCACCTGCCACTTAAAATTTATTATTGCCATCCATTCTTAGAGCACTGACTTCACTGTTAAGAAAGAAAAGACTGAGAGACAAAATACACTCAATAGTGATATAATATTTTTGACAAGAAATATGGAGGTTAAATACTGTCTTTGTACGACAACCTTAAGGCAGATAAACAAGAGGAAACATATATTAGTAGAGAATGATAGGAAAAATTATTTTTAGGAGCAATATGTTATATTATTCATATCTTCTTAGGGGAAAGATGGCAAGTTTATTGGCTCCCCTCTGCCCTTATCTCCGCCAGAAAGAGCCATCTGTAAAAAGACGGAAACACTGGCACACTAAAAAATTCACTTCTGTTCCCTAAAATCATTGCCTAATCAAGTCTGGGGCATATTTTCCAAGGCTCTAGTCTTTTCCATTTTTCTTGTTTTTGAACAATCAGAGGTATACTGAGGTACTTCTTTTAGGCAACTTAAAGTCTAATTTCAAAATAAATAAGAGATTCATAAAACTAGAAAAAAATAGAGTGGACCCAAATGAATAATACTCATATTTATAAATATAAATATATGATCACAGGCCATTAAAAAAGGTGACTAAAAAGTAGGCAGTAAAGAAACTGTATGCTATTTTGAAATACACTTTTACAACCCCAGCTTCTATAATCAGGAATGGACTTTCAGGGACCAAGGATCAACTCTAACACCTTAATTGAAAAATGAATTTGATTAATGTTCATAGGATTATACCCCTTAGGAATGTACTATAACTACTAGAGCATTGATAGTTTAATAAAATGATCATTCTCATTATTAGTCACAAACACATGTTCGATTTTTCATTCATGAAATAGACACTTAGGAAAGTTGCATGAACTCTTTCAGACCAGCATGAAATTTGGAAAAGAGCGGTAAATGCTCTTCAAAACAAGTCATTGAATTTGTTTTGAATAATATGAATATATTATTGATTCAACAAGTCATAATGACAAGATTCAATGACTCAACAAATCACTGAGCATTGTTTTGAATGCTCTTCAAAACAAGCCAGTCAACATTTGAATGTTCAAGGGTAGATTCTACCGCTTATTTATGAAGATTAACTCACAGAAAACATAACACACTATTTTGGATACTTAAAGTACTATTTTATGGTTATAATAAAATCTAATAAAGGTACCCCTTGTTATCTATTATATTCTGGGCACTGGCAAAGCATCCTTTCATGAATGAACTTATTAGTTCTACTCAACAACTCCATGAGGTAGATACTGTTATTATCCCCATTTCATGAATGTAACTTGTCCAAACAATGAGTGGAGAACCTGAATGTAAGTTGTGTGACAGAGCCTGCAGTTTCAATCACTTGGGCTCCAAAATCACCACAGATGTGACTGCAGCCATGAAATTAAGACACTGCCCCTGGAAGAGAAGGCATGACAAAACTAGATAATGTATTAAAAAGCAGAGACATCACTTTGCTGACAAAGGTCCATAGAGTCAAAGCTATAGTTTTTCCAGTAGTCAAGTACAGATGTGAGAGTTGGACCATACAGAAGACTGAGTGCCAAAGAATTGATGCTTCTGAACTGTGATGCTTGAGAAGACTCTTGAGTCCCTTGGACAGCAAGGAGATCAAACCAGTCAATCATAACAGAAATCAACCCTGAATACTCATTGGAAAAACTTTTGTTGAAGCTGAAGCAGAAAAAGTTTGGCTACCTGATGTGAAGAGCCAACTCATTGGAAAAGACCCTGATTCTGGGAAAGATTGAGGACAAGAGGAGAAGGGAGCGACAGAGGATGAGATGGTTGAATGGCCTCATCAACTTAACGGACACTAGTTTGAGCAAACTCCCAGAGACAGTGAAGGACTGGGAGGCCTGGCGTGCTGCAGTCCATGGGATCACAAAGAGTCGGACATGACTAAGTGACTGAATAACCACAACACTGCTTACTTAATTATATAGATTCTCTAATTTGACTGAGTTTTATTTTTTAAAATTTGAATTCGTCAACACCCCTTTGTATGGTCTATGCTATTGGCTTGGATATAAAGATAATGGCAAAATTAAAGTCAGGGTCACAGGTTTGATTTGTGTTCAGTTGGTTGTGTTATGAAACACATTTCTACCAAAATCCATGTATCAAGTCTCCCTACATGAGTTCTTTTTCAATGAATCATAAGAAAAGAGTGTAGAGGTATTAGCATTTGCCAAGCATTAGCTTGGCAAAAACAGTCACTCTTGTTGGAGAATCACTTTAGAGTCATACATATTATTTTTGTGTATAGAAGAAAATAAGAATATAACAAGTCATTCATTCATATGGCTTCCACAGGAATTTGATTTATCATCAGAGTGTGATTAAATATGAGGAAGTATCTTTCAATCATTTATTAGTTTCCTTCTTTTACGTTTAAAGTGCTGAAGTTTGATCAAGATGGTGAATTAGGAGGATGTGGTATTCACCTCCATCCATGAACACATCAAAAATACATCAACATGTGGAAAAAACCTTACTGAAAACTAGCAGAAAGACTCCTGTACAACCAAGGCAATAAGAAAGATCCCCATGGAAGAGTGTAGCAGGTGAAAAAGAAAAAAAAAAAATGATCAGGTGGAACCTGTGCCCCATGAGGAGGCTCAGAGGAAAAGGAAGAACATGGGCAGAGATCTAGCCTGGGAGTTAGCAGTTCAAGCCATAAATTGGGCAGCCTAGTCCTGGGGTGTAACATGGAAGATAAGCCCCCTTGGCTGTCTTGAGGGCCATCAGAACTAACAAAAGGGAAGCCTGTTCTCAACTTGTGAGGAGTGTGTAAATGCTTGTATGCTCCCAACGTAGGGCAGAGAGGGTGAGGACCGCTCCAGTGGCTGACCGATTTCCCACAATGAGCACAGCACAGGCTCCAGCCTGAACCAAGTGTCCCAGCTCTGCATACTTCACCTCACAATGCCACGTTGGAGCGAGGACTACCACAAATGGGAAGAGAGGTCAGCCCTTGGCCATGGGATGTGGAGGCAATCTGGGACCCTGGGAAGTGTCTGATCATAGGAGGAATGGCCATTGTTGGCACTTACACGGGTAGCATCGTGGGTGGTCCTAATCGTTTGGAGGGGCTGGACTGTGACAGTCTGCACCCTGATCCATACTAAGAGCGAGTGGGGGCCCTGCCTGCTCCACAAAAGCGTGAGGGCAGCAGGGGCCAGAGGGAGCGATCAGCTGTAAAGAATAATGGAGACTCATCCAGTGGACGCCACTGTCACTGCCAGCACCGTCACAGGCAGCGCACTGGAGGCCCTGCCTCTGACTGCGGCTGGCCCACTGCAGCCCACCCCATGACGGAAGGGCCTACGTAGACTCCTTTTGCTCCAATACAGTTTCTCCTTAGGGCAAGGATGCTGGTGCTAGGAGAGACAAGACCACAGATGCAAAGGGAAGAGAGGCAACATAGATCTGATCCTCACAACTTGTGCTCCATCAGCTCTGGACGTGACTCCATCCCCAACATGGAGATGATGGCCACTGAGCAGAGGGGATCACTGCCTCTTCTCAACAAATCCAGCTCTCTCCCTATAGGCATGGGCACAAACTCCTATTTAAGCACACCCCTTAAAAACCTCAATGGGTAACTGTTTCATCTAAATTCATAGAGAAAGAGAAAGTTAAGCAAAATGAAATGACAGAGGAACTGGTTCTCTACAAAAAGAGAAAAATCCCTCAAAAACATAATACTATAGAAATATTTTACTATATAACGAACAAAAAGCATTAGTGATAAGAATGCTAACTGAATTAGAAAAAGGAATAGATAAACAAAATGAGAATTTTTTTTTTTTTTTTTTGCATTTTTTGGTAACAGCTTTATTGAGATATGTCAGATACTGTATAATACATGTCTTTTTGAATTGGTTCCTTAGGATAAATTCTCAAGATTGGCATTACATGCACGCAGCACTGTTTATAATAGCCAGGACATGGAAGCAACCTAGATGCCCATCAGCAGATGAATGGATAAGGAAGCTATGGTACATATACACCATGGAATATTGCTCAGCCGTTAAAAAGAATTCATTTGAATCAGTTCTAATGAGATGGATGAAACTGGAGCCCATTATACAGAGTGAAGTAAGCCAGAAAGATAAAGAAATTACAGTATACTAACACATATATACGGAATTTAGAAACATGGTAATGATGGCCCTATATGCAGGGCAGAAAAAGAGACGCAGAAGTACAGAACAGACTTTTGAACTCTGTGGGAGAAGGTGAGGGTGGCATGTTTCGAAAGAACAGCATGTATATTACCCAGAGGAATCGGGTGGAGAGGGAGGTGGGATGGGGGACCGGGATGGGGAATATGTGTAACTCTATGGCTGATTCATATCAATGTATGAAAAAACCCACTGAAAAATAAAAAATTAAAAAAAAAAAAAAGATTGGCATTATTGGGTCAAAGGTTATGGTTTGTAAAAAGGCATTGTACCAAGTTACAGTAGCAGTAGCAGCGATTTCATATAAGAATTTAAAAAATTTTTGCTATTTTATTTATTTATTATTTTTTTAAATTTGTTGGAGGCTAATTACTTCACAACATTTCAGTGGGTTTTGTCATACATTGACATGAATCAGCCATGGAGTTACACGTATTCCCCATCCCGATCCCCCCTCCCACCTCCCTCTTCACCCGACTCCTCTGGGTCCTCCCAGTGCACCAGGCCCGAGCACTCGTCTCATGCATCCCACCTGGGCTGGTGATCTGTTTCACCATAGATAATATATATGCTGTTCTTTCGAAACATCCCACCCTCACCTTCTCCCACAGAGTTCAAAAGTCTGTTCTGTACTTCTGCGTCTCTTCTTCTGCCCTGCATATAGGGCCATCGTTACCATCTCTCTAAATTCCATATATATGTGTTAGTATGCTGTAATGTTCTTTATCTTTCTGGCTCACCTCACTCTGTATAATGGGCTCCAGTTTCATCCATCTCATTAGAACTGATTCAAATGAATTCTTTTTAATGGCTGAGTAATATTCCATGGTGTATATGTACCACAGCTTCCTTATCCATTCATCTGCTGATGGGCATCTAGGCTGCTTCCATGTCCTGGCTATTATAAACAGTGCTGCGATGAACACTGGGGTGCACGTGTCTCTTTCAGATCTGGATTCCTCAGTGTGTATGCCCAGAAGTGGGATTGCTGGGTCATGTGGCAGTTCTATTTCCAGTTTTTTAAGAAATCTCCACACTGTTTTCCATAGTGGCTGTACTAGTTTGCATTCCCACCAACAGTGTAAGAGGGTTCCCTTTTCTCCACACCCTCTCCAGCATTTATTGCTTGTAGACTTTTGGATAGCAGCCATCCTGACTGGCGTGTAATGGTACCTCATTGTGGTTTTGATTTGCATTTCTCTGATAATGAGTGACACTGAGCATCTTTTCATGTGTTTGTTAGCCATCTGTATGTCTTCTTTGGAGAAATGTCTGTTTAGTTCTTTGGCCCATTTTTTGATTGGGTCATTTATTTTTCTGGAATTGAGCTTTAGGAGTTGCTTGTATATTTTTGAGATTAATCCTTTATCTGTTTCTCAAAATGAGAATTTTTAACATGGAACTAGAAAACATAAAAAAGAACCTGTCAGACTGAAGTATACAATAAGTGAAATGAAACACTAGAAAGAATGAACAGTAGACTAAGTGAAATAGAAGAATGCATAGGCGATCTAGAAGATAGAATAAAGGAAATCACCCAATTAGAACAGCAAAAAAAGAAAAAAAAACTTTTTAAATGAAAATAGTTTAAGAGATTTCTGAATAACTTCAAGTGTACCAACATTTGCATCATAGGATCATAGAAGGAGAAAGGGGGGGTTAAAAATAAATTGATGAAATTACGGCTAGTAATTTCCTAAATAGGAAGAAGAAAACAAATATCCAGGTAAAGGGAACACAGAGGGTCCAAAATAAGATGAATCCAACCACACCCCCACTGAGACATATCATAATTAAGATGGCAAAAATTACAGTTGAAGACAGAATTCTAGAGTCGGCAAGAGAAAAACAAAGAGTAATATATAAGGGAACTCCCATAAGACTATCAGCTGACTTTTCCTAGAAACTTTGTAAGCCATAAAGGAATGGTATGATATATTCAAAGTGCTAAAAACCACATTTAATGGTAACATGGTAATAGATTGGGTAAAAAATCAAGAATGGCCAGGATTAAAAAAAAAAAAAAAAAAAACCAAGATGTTCATGTGAATGTTTTCTTTCTTAGACAAGATCAAGAACAAAATTATTCCAAAGTGAGCTTCTAAAGCATCGATGAAAAACTTGCAAAGGAGATGCCAAAATAGCTGGCTTGTGATTCCTAACACAATACTGATTATATGGGAAAATGATTTACATGTAGACACATTTTCCTTCCCCTCCCCATGGAGGAGGGAAGATGAAAGCTTTGTCTCTCTTCCTATTCCTTATGAGTAGCTTCAAAGAGTAGACTTGAAGACCTTGGTAGGCATGCCTTGGAGCTCACCGTGCACAGTAGGAAAAAAGGTACAAGCAAACACTGACTGAAATGATCTATTTCAGGGGAGCAGAACGTTGTACAGTAAGTACCCCATATATGCGTGAGTTCCATTCCAAGAGTGTGTTCATAAGTCCATTTCTTTTTCCAAGTCCAACAAAGTTAGCCTAGATACCCAACTACAAAAATTGGCTATATAAGATTATATTATAATAGGCTTATAATACTTTTCACACAAATAATACATAAAAAGCAAACAGAAAAAAGAAAACATCTTGGAGTACAGCACCTTGAAAAGTACAGTAGGATATAATACAACAGGGCTGGCATCCAGTGAACAGGCAAGAAGAGTTACTGACTGGAGGAGGGAGGAGAGATGGGAGAAGGCAGAGCTGAAGGAATGTCAGGAGTAGGAAATGGAGGGCAAGCTGCAATTTCACTCACGTCTGATACTGATGGCAGAGGTTCTGGTTCCTTGCTGGATTCAATTCTTTCTACCCTCAAGAAAAGATCTAGTGACTTCTGGGTAGCAGATTTTATTTCTCATCACAGATGACACGGTAGCACTGTACTGCATTCTGAGCAGCTGCTGCAACCTTCATTTACTGGTCTACATTCGGGTTTTGTGACACAAAAACTAACAGTACCTCCTCAAATAAAGACAATCCTCTGGCCTTTTCGTGTTTTGTGAATCTTTTCCATTCTTCACTTATTTCGTCTTCCTCTTGTCACTCCACTCCCTCAAATATATTCACTTTAGTTTCCATCATTATCACTTGGCGCTTCTTAGCAGTACCAGGTACATCACAGCTGCTTTTATACTTGCTTCTGGACATCCTGGGCTTGAAATAAAGATACGGTGCTACTCTACTCTATGCAGCACTAGACAGTAAAATATACAAAATCACAACCACCTGTAGGGATGCATGCATGTGCCAATGCATGCCTGATATGGGAACTAACATGATTGGAAACACAAACGCACTGTGTTGGATCTGTAACTGCCCTTGTACTGATAGAAGACCAAAGGTGAATATTTCCAGGAAAGTGAATAAGGAATTCATGGTGTAAATGCTGGAATCATTAAAAAAGAAAGTTTAACCAACCAGAGTTTTGCCAGAGAAAACAGCTTTTTCAGGAGGAGGTCAAAGTGATGCCCTTGGATACAAAATTAAGGGGAATTATAACCTGCTGACAAAAGGAAGGAAATAGTGGCTGAAAGAGCCAGGCAGCCTGCAAAAGAACAAAAGAACACACTTAGTGAGTGAGAAGGAGGATCAGAGTCACAGAGAAGCAGGAATGGGAAAAGCTTAGGAGCAAAACACGCCAGCATCTGCTTCAGGCTTCTGATGTGAAGCAGTTTCAAGTTGCGGGAGAAGTTTAACATTGAATAAAATGTGGGATTTTCACAATTACAATGGTCTGGGATTTTTTTTTTTTTTTTTTGGTAATCTAAGTGTAACCTATCATAAATTTCCTCTGAGGGAAAGAAAATGATCCACCAAGTGGATTAAAAGGCACAATAGGAAAAAAGAAGCTACTTTATGACTGTCATGTAATGAATCATTATTTCCATCACTGATTCTACTCAACACAGAGAAATTTTTATGCCAAAAATAGGGGGAAAAAGATGTAAATATAGGAAAAGAAACAACATTTTCAAAATCTATAAGAAATACTAACATTTACATAGATGATTTAAGAACCAATGTCAAACTATAACAAGTCCAATAGGTCTGACACACAAAAATCAAAAGCATTCAAATATAAAAATAATGAGCAACCAAAAAATATAGAGAAAACTGTCCATTCATAATAGTAACCAAAAATATGTTAAATTAAAACAAATTTTTAGTGCATTATAGATTAAGTTGTTAACTTACCAAGAGTACAAAAGACCCAAGAAAGGAAAAGAAAAAAGGTGTAGAATGATACATATGTTTTGTTTAAATACACGTAAAATATTCTTGCAAGATTTTTGAGCAGGCATGTAAATAGACAGGAAATGATGGCAGATATACTGGTTACAGCAGTTGTTTCTGAGAATGGAAGAGAGATTGGATAAGACTGTGTGGATCACAAAAAACTGGAAAATTCTTAAAGAGATGGGAATACCAGATCACCTTACCCACCTCCTGAGAAACCTGTATGCAGATCAAGAAGCAACAGTTAGAACCAGATATGGAACAATGGACTGGTTCCAAATTGGGAAAGGAATACATCAAGACTGTATATTGTCACCCTGCTTATTTAACTTATATACAGAGTACATCTTGAGAAAAGTCAGGCTGGATGAAGCACAACTTGGAATCAAGACTGCCGGGAGAAATATCAATAACCTCAGATATGTAGATGACATCACACTTTTGGCAGAAAGTAAAGAGGAACTAGAGAAACTCTTGATGAGGCTGAAAGAGAAGAGTGAAAAAACTGGCTTAAAACACAACATTCAAAAAACTAAGATCATGGCATTCAGTTCCATCACTTCATGGCAAATGAACAATGGAAACAATGATAGACTTAATTTTCTTGGGCTCCAAAAACATTTTGGATGCTGACTGTAGTCTTGAAATTAAAAAATGTTTGCTCCTTAAAGCTATGACAAACCTAGACAACAAGTTAAAAAACAGAGACATTATTTTGCTAACAAAGGTCTCCATAGTCAAAGCTATGGTTTTTCCAGTAGTCATGTATGGATGTGAGAGTTAGACTGTAAAGAAGGCTGAGTGTTAGAATTGATGCTTTCTAACTGTGGTGTTGGAGAAGATTCTTGAGAGTCCCTTGGACTGCAAGGAGATAAAACTAGTCAATCCTAAAGGAAATCAACCCTGAATATTCATTGGAAATGCTGATGCTAAAGCTGAAGTGCCAATACTTTGGCCACCTGATATGAAGAGCCGACTTATTGGAAAAGATGCTGGGAGGAGGAGAAGAGGACCACAGAGGATGAGATGGTTGGATGGTATCACTGACTCAACGGACATGAGTTTGAACAAACTCCAGGAGATGGTGAAGGACAGGGAAGCCTGGTGTGCTATAGTCCATGGGGTCACAAAGAGTGAGACACAACTGAGAGACTGAACACCAACAACCACAGTATAATTATGTTTTTTTCTATTAATTATAACTCTGAAAAGCTAAAATCAAATAAAGGAAAGAGATTACATAGTTCTGAATTTATTGACTTGTAAAGAAATAAATGAATTTAAACATATGAGAAACTTGATTTTAAGTATATCTGAGAAGCACAATGACTATAATTTTGCTATATTCATTTCTCATAATCTTTTTTAGAAAGAATATCTTCTATAAATTTTTACTCAAGCTTGAGAAAAATTTTGGGTTTTACTTCATTATAATAAAAAGTATTTATTCAAGTTAAACAAAAGAAACCTTTCTATTGTACACTATTTAAGGTGAGAATAAATTAGTCAAAACTTTAACATCTACAAAATGGAAAACAAATGTATCAATAATCTTTTAAATCTCTTCTCCCTTTAAATAACTGAAACACATATTTATGTTTCTAATAAAAATGTACCATGGATTTTGCTCTGTATGTGGTCAACAGTAATGATCTGATATAATTTTAAAAAATAAAATTACACTTTACTACTTTTTGGTTAAATTCAGGACTAAAATGACTACAAGTTAATTATAACATGTTAAAGTTTTAATGCATAGCTATCTCAAGATGGGTATATAAATATACCTAAATGTACGTATTTATTGAGAATTACAGCATTTTAATTTGTTTCCCCATCTTCTTCCTCAAAGGATTTCCATTCTTACAATATAGCATGTATAAAATAAGTTTAATATATATCAAAATTTACTTTTTAATTTAAATCAGATGTAAACATTCTAACTATAAAGTCTAATGCTACCATATGTTAACAATATTAAGTTCTGGAGAATAAATTAGTACTGATTATTTCAAATTCTAGAGTCTTATTAAAGGTTCAATAAATATTTGAAAGAGATGAATGCATACATGAATGAAACACAAATTAGCCATTTATTAGCTTTTATTTTTAAAATAGAAACAACCTACAGATTCAAAGATATCCCTATCAAAATTCCAATGGCACTTCTCAAAGAAATAGAACAAAAAATTATAAAAATTTTATGGAACCACAAAAGACCCTTTATAGTCAAAGCAATCTTGAGAAAGAACAAAGCAGAAGGTATCATGCTCCATGGTTTCAAACTATACAACAAAGCCATAGCAATCAAAACAGTATGGTACTCATAGAAAAACAGACACATTTATCAATGGAATGGAATAAAGAGACCAAAGATAAATCCAGGCATTAATGGTCAGTTAATCTACAACAAAGGAATTCAAGAATATACAGTGGGGAAAGGACAGTTTCTTCAATAAATGGTGTTGGGAAAACTGGAGGGCTACATGCAAAAGAATGAAGCTGAACCACTTTCTTGCACCATAAAAAATAAGATCAAAATGAATTACATATTTAAATGTGAGACATGAAACCATAAGACTCCTAGAAGTAAATATAGGCAGTATTCTTTTTAACATAAATCTTAGCAATAATTTTTGGATATGTCTTTTTAGGCAAATGCAACCACAGGAAAAAATAAATAGAAATATATCCATCGGCCACGGTAAGGTAATCATCAACAAAATGAAAAAGGAAACCATTAATGGAAAAAGATACGTCCAAATCATGTTAATAGGAGATTGATATCCAAAAGAGAGAAAGAACATATACAACTCAGTATAAGAAAGCATGCACTCTATTAAAAAAATGGACCAGAGGACCTGAACAGACATTTTTCCAATAAAATATGCAGATGACCAACAGGTATATGAAAAAAGTGCTCTGTATCCTAATTATCAGCATCACCTACTCAATGGACGTGAATCTGAGTAAACTCCAGGAGACAGTGAAGCACAGGGAAGCCTGGTGTGCTGTAGTCCATGGGGTCACAAAGAATCAGACACAACTGAGTGACTGAACAACAAAATCACAAATTATCAAGGAAATGCTAATCAAAATCACACTTGGATATCACTTCATACCTGTTAGAATGGCTATTACCAAAATAACAAAAATGAAAAGAACTGGTGAGTTGTAGAGAAAAGATACCCCTGGTATACTACTGATAGGAATGTAACTTGGTGTATTCACTGTGGAAAACAATGTGGAGGTGCCTCAAAAATTAAAAACAGAACCACCATATGATTTAGCAATCTACTTCTGGGTATTTATCCAAAGAAAATGAAAATACTAAATCAAAAAAAAAAACAAAAACAAAAAACAATATACGCACCCCTATTCTCATTGTAGCATTATTTACAATAGTCAGGATAGGTATGCAACCAAAGTGTCCATCAATAGATGAGATGAATGGATAAAGAAGACTTAGAGGTGAAGTAAGTGAAGTAAGTCAGACAAAGAGAAATACTATAGGATTTTACTCATATGTTGAACTAAAAAACAAAACAAATGAACAAATAAAACCAGAACAGATTCATAGATACAGAGAATAACCTGGTGGTTTCCAGAAGGGAGAGGAGCTGAGATAAGTTAAATAGGTGAAGGGGATTAAGAGGTATAAAATTCCTGTGATAAACAAGTAACAATAAAATAACATACAGTATAAGGGATATAGTTAATAATACTGTAGTAACTTTCTATGTGACAGATGGTAACTATGTTTGAAGTGAAGTGAAAGTTGCTCAGACGTGTCCAACTTTTTGCAGCCCCATGGACTGTAGCCCGCCAGAATCCTCTGTCCATAGGATTCTCCAGACAAGAATACTGGAGTGGGTTGTCATCTCCTCCCTGGGATCTTCCTGACCCAGGAATGGAACCTGGGTCGCCTGCATTACAGGCAGATTCTTTACCATCTTGGCCACCCTTACGGTGGTCATTTTTTAATGTGTAAAATATCAACTTAAAATGTGGTAAACCTGAACTAACATGATATTATATGTCAATTATAGCCCAATAAAAATTAAAATAAAAAATGAGTAAGTTTACCATTGCTTTCCAGTCAAGAAAATTACTTCCTCTACACTTTTCTAGAATTATGATTTCCTCAATGTGCTCAAATACCCTAATCATCACATCTGCATTTACGCTTATAGATTTGTTTTTAAATGATGGCATATGATAACAAAATTAAGATGAGTCACAAGGATAATGAAGTTCTTCATTCCCTATTCAGTTTAGAAGAACCTACTATGCACAAAATTGTGGTAAACGCACCCCATATTCCTACAGATCTCATCATATTATGGGAAGATAGACTTGTAGACAATTTTAAAATCAGGATGTTTGAAATGCGTGATAACAGCAAACCCCTATGGGTAGGGAAAAAGGGGAAGGAGAATCAATTTTTCTGTGTAGTCTTAGTGAAGGCTTCTTTGTGGAAGTGCATTTGAGGTGAAAACAGAAAAAACAGAGGGCTTTTGAGGGGTGAGCGGCAGGAGCAAGACCACTACAAGCTGAGGAATCAGCTTGAGCAAAGGAGTGAAAAAATGATTTTTACTCTGTAACCTGAGTGAACTCCAAGTTCAGCTCCAAACTGTTATGTTTTGGCAGCATGTTTTCCAGTTTACTTGACTATACAGACATCTACAAAGATGGTATAGAAGTGGGAAAATAACAACAATAGCAAACTTTTTCACCAGTTTTATGGAGTGCTTACCATGTTTGCTGCATCACATTCAGTATCTTATTAAATACGCTAAAAGTCATATAGGGGAGGAACAATGCCATTCCTATTTTGCAGTTGAGGAAACTCAGAGAGAAAGGGCAATTAATTTGTCTTAGGTTGTATTTCTTACAATTGGTGGACTAGAATTGTGATTCAAGTGTCTCTTGCTCTAAATGGTGTTTTCTTCATCATTACACCCTACCTTCTCTCAAGGGAATTAGGAGTCCATGAAAACTAACACCAGACTAGAATTTTAGATATACTGTAGTAAATATTGGTTTAATATTGAACCAAAATAAATGTAAAATATCAGAGGGTAACAATGAGGTAATGAAAATATTTATATATCATTCTATAGCTTAAAAAACTTTAAAAAACTATTAATTTTAGAAAAAGCAAAGGACAGAAGACAATTCATTTGTACCCTACACTTTAGATCAACTACCAATCATCTATGCACAAAGCTTTAATTTTTCAAATGTTTTATCTGTGTAATTATCTTATTAAATTTAATTATTTCTAAATAGACAGTGAACTCCCAGAATAAGGGTAAGCTTTCTCAATTTTGTCACAGCATCAGGCCTTTTCCTGGCATTTTCAGCTAATAAATGCATGATGGCTATATAAGCAAATGTTTCTTCATCTGCAAAATAAAAATTTGCTCTAGGTCTCTTGAGGTTCTGACATTTTTCTGAAAGTCCAGGAAAAGAACATAACTTGCAAACTTTGCTGCACCTTTGGAACATAGTAGAAACTAGGGACCTCCATTAACTGCCTTGAGCTGTAAAAAGTACAGATTTTGCATGCATTAAATGTAAGCAGCAAGAATACTGGTATTTTTCTCGTGTTCTATAAGGGACATACCACTTTTTATCAATGGGGTGAGTGGTGTGAGGAAGAATGTAACAGAAGCCAACTAACTGAACTCTTAGGTAGTTCAAATCATAACTCTAATAACATGCTCTTGTCCATTTATTCGCTGGCAGTTGACTGAAGGAAGTTAAATACATGAACTCAACCTTTGACTCTTCTTTCCATTCAGGGTCTCTCTTACCAGCCTAACGCTTATCTCCAAACCTGCATTTTGTGTGCCCGGCACCAGGTAGATCTTTGCAAATGATTCTTCAGACACAGACTCACCTCTCAAAGAGCTAAGCACCTAGAAAGACAGACAGCTTCCACACGCACACACACTCACACACACACACACACACACACACACACATGAGTTGTCAAGGGAGCACATGCTGGAAAGTTCAGAAGGGTTTTCTGAACTGAAAGTTGGGTTATGAGAAGGAGCTAGACTGGCAGGGAATACAAGACACTAGTATGTATGTTTGGGGAGAATGTTGAGACGTGAAGCACAGATCAGGAAGCCCAATGGTTTAGTTACTTGAACATGTACTATAACCCAAATAAAGGTGGAAGATGAGGAATGGGTCAGGTTACAGCTCCCCTGATAAGTCATGCTAACTAGCTTGGTTTTTCTCCTGGAAGAAATAACTAATATCACTGAAAGATATTGGCAGGGTTTCATGGTAAATACTATGCTGATAGCTGTGAAAAAGATGGATCAGTGGAGGAAAGATCACTAATAATGCTGAAAACTCACCATTAATCATTATAACCAAAACTATGCCTCCTGAGTCAGACTCTTTGGGCATGATGAGTCTCAAATAAAGTAATGGAGACCCACCTAGGTCAATTAAAATTTAAGTTTGTTGTTTTGCTTTCGACTGAAAAAAATAATTTAGCACTTGTGACTATTACATGCATTTGATAAGTAAAAGGATGAAAATTAAATAAAACATAAATGTATTTAGATGGAAAAAACTTTTAATAGATAGTACTAGAAAGAGATAATTAAAAGGTAGCCTTGAAGAAATACTTGACATATGTAATATGTAAAGTGTAAGCTGATGGATGGCGACCATTCCAAGAGTTTGAACACCTTTGAAAGAACATAAGAACATAAACTTTTGAAAAAACATAAGTTTGAACACGTTATGCTTGAGATGAAGATCTTCTCTAGATCCTAAGAAGCAAATTTGCACAGGATTGTTTACTAGGATTGGGGAGGGGGCTATTCATTCATTAAAAAACTGCTTAGTGCATGAATTGTCTCAGCCATTTTTCTCTCACATCCTGTTGAACCATCATGAGTAACTGACAATTCATGAATAAACTCATTCTTTATCAAATAAGAAGAGCTT
The DNA here is from genome assembly GCF_963930625.1 of Muntiacus reevesi. Taxonomy (NCBI): domain Eukaryota; kingdom Metazoa; phylum Chordata; class Mammalia; order Artiodactyla; family Cervidae; genus Muntiacus; species Muntiacus reevesi. Next base: position 70,803,629 of record NC_089256.1, read on the forward strand.
CACAAAGAACATCTTTGCTCTCACATAGCAGGAACTAGATATTTTCTAAAGGATCAGTGAAGTACTATACTCTGAACAATAATCTTTCTCTCTTTCTCTTTTTTTGTTTTTGGTAAAACTCGGGTATTGGAAAATCAAATTGCTTTGGGCTACCTAATTTCCATTTCTTATATATATATATATATATATATATTTTCTAAATGTTTCATGAATACATATGAATTTGAGACAGAACTTCAGGTAGGAAAAAACTAGAAGTCAATGCAGGAACTTATTTCTGAGAAATAACTCTACTTAGGTAATACTGAGGTGAACAGAGAAACTTAAACAGAAGGAAAATTTAAATATTTAAAGGAACTTTAAAAATTACAATTTAAATTACAAAATAATATTATTCAAAAGCAGAAAGTAAAATGATTAGGGATACAACTGTATCAAATATGAAAATCCTTTTAATGACTGGACTTTGACAAATGATTTATCTAGTTTCTAGATTTTGAAACTATCATAATTTGAAAAAAAAAGAAAATTTAAAACATATACAATCAGAATATCAATCAAGATGTTTTTTACTTCTCCAAATCGAGAGTCACTGTTTTACTTAGTAAACAATGTATTCATATATGGAATGATTTAATGAATTAGCTGAATAGTTTAAATTAAATAATAAATCTCGCATGGAGAGATCTTGAAAAGTCAGTATCTGAGACTATCTGAATAAATTATCCACTATTATTAGTTTTAGTTTCTTTCAGGTGAAAATGCCTATTCCCTTGAAAATACCTTTGTATACTCCAAGATTTTGGCAATCATTTCCTATATATTAGAAAATATTTTTATGTTAAGTACAAGCCAACTTCAATCTATATTGTCCATCACTCATTTATTCACCAACATATTTTGTATATTATGTGCCAAATATAACTTGGTCATCAAGTGTAAGAAATTCCTTTAGGTTTACAGTATTGTTTTAAGTACCAATTTCACATTACTGGTTCAGTGTCTAAAGACAAATGTTAAGTACTGAAGGAAAGCATGCCAACCCCTTCTTTTGTTTTTCCAGGTTAGTAATTTATTTCCACATTATAATTACACATTAAACATTTACAGCCACTTATAGCTGAAGTTTTAAAGTGCCCTCTCAAGATAAACTGTAATTACTATTTATTGTACCATTACTGATCTGAAGAATGGAGCATGAGTGAAGAAGATAATTTTAGGGAGAGAGGCAGCAGATAACTTTTCATCAAAATTTCAAAATTATTATTTAACCAGATAAAACTTTGGTAATAAGTCATTTTAATTTAACACAGGAGTTTTTAAATGACTCTATGATAAAATGATAGCCAGAAATAACTCAAGTCCACACCCTGCCTTAATTTATAAACTTGTCCCTAAATTATACAAATAGAAATATTTATTATTTTTGCATCTGTAAGACAAGTTTCCCTTTGTTTCTTTCAATATCCACTGAGGCTAGCTCTCTTAACTTTACAAATTGTGAAATTTTAGTTTCAACAGTTTCCTGATTATGAGAATAATTCAATGCAGGGATCCTGCTCTACTAACTTTGTGACTTAACCTTTTTTTCCCCTCTGTTTCTACTCTTGTAAAATGGAGAAACAAAAACATTTTAGGTATTCTACATAATGTATATAATAGGATGACAAGCACGCACCAAATATATAGTCATTGTTCAACAAATAGAAGATAATACTGTTGCTACTGCTACCAGTACTATATTACTAATAAATGCTAATACCAATAAAAGGAGGAGGAGAAAGAAAAATAAGGTGAATGATAAAAAGCATGAGGAAAAGAGGAAGAAAAGACAAAACACAATAAAGAAATCACATTTGTCTGTGTGTGTGCATATATATGTAAATATATATACACATGTATATAACAATATGAAAATAGTAATTTAGAAAATAGAGGGTATTCTCTTCCACCAAGTTGAACTATGCCACCAAAACACTGTGTCTGACCTACCTCTAAAGGCCATAACAGATGAACACAAAGATGATGAAGGATCTGTGACCAAATAATCATATGCTGGGGAAAAAAAAATGTGCTGAAAAGAAATGGAAATCAATTCACTTTTCCTTTCTCATTGAAGCATATAGTAAAAGTGTGTAAAACCACTTTTCTTGGTAACCAACCACATTATATAAGAGTGGGTCTCTTTGTGGAATCAGTGGTCATTCCAAAACCCCTAGAATTGAAGGAAGACAAACACAGTGGACTGGACCAATGGAATGGATGTTTTTAAAAAGCGCATGAAATTCTCTAAAACAGGATGCCATCCCTATTAAACACCTGCTGACTCTTTTGGGTTCCAGAGAAAGGAGAAAGCTACAGGAAAACCATTTCAATTTCAAAATAGGACATAAGAAATTCTAGTTCCTTTTTTACCTTCTGCTCATACTGGTAAGTTTTCTCTTTGTTTCTTTGCATATCATTTTATTTACCACCTCTCCAGGGACATTATCACTGATTTCTCTCAATTTGCTTAACCTACAATGTAGAAACAGCTCTTGCCTGTCTGATCAAACTATCTTTTATTAAAAAAAAAAAAAAAGTGGAACTTTCCCTTCACATTGTTTTAGACTATGAAAACCCCTTTTCCTGTGTATCATTCTCCACTGTATATCATAAGAAACTTCATGCTGTCCAAAAAAAAAAAAATGCTTACAGGTCTGGTAAAAATTCACAATGAATGAGATATGAAGCAAGGTAAATCCCTCCCCCTCCAAAAAAAAAAGAAAAGAAAAAGAACACAAGTATCCTATCAAAACAAAATTAAACTTGCTATATAAAAGAAACCAAAGTTATGATTTTTTCTTGTATTTTCCAATTTTATTCCAAAGAATATGTGTGTGTGTGTGTGTGTGTGTGTGTGTACGTATATATACATATATATATACATCTCTATCTATATCTATCTGTATACAGGTACTTTCTTCCTACCCTTTGCATATGACCTGGCACATAGTAGATAGGTGAATAAATGTTTGCTAAATGAAGAAAAAAATTCAGACAAGTGAACACATATTTGTACTTTCAAGTATACTGGAACAAAAACAGGGGGGGCCTGCCTTATATCAGGGCTTCCCTCGTGGCTCAGACCGTAAAGAATTTGCCCGCAATGCGGGAGACCTGGGTTCCTGAGGGAAATGGTATTCTTGCTTGGAGAATTCTACGGACAGAGGAGCCTGGTCAGCTATGGTCCATGGGGTCACAAAGAGTCACACACAACTGAGTGACTAACACTTTCGCTTTTCTTTTCCTACATCATGTGCTAAGATAACATTCACGAAATAATCAATGGTTAATTATCTCTGTTCTTAGCAGTATAGGACGTGCAGAACATTTTTCTAACCAAATAAGTTTAATAGGTTGGAAGAAGAAAAAGAGGGAAGTAAGTTCTCCAAACCCTCTCTCTCTAATCATATCCTTATCAGCAGCTGTAACAGGGAAAAGGGCTTCCTGGTGACTCAGTTGGTAAAGAATCTTCTGCAATGCAGGAGACAGGGGTTCCATTCCTGGGTCAGGAAGATACCCTGGAGAAGGGAATGGCAACCCACTCTAGGATTCTGACCTGGAGAATTCCATGGGCAGAGGAACCTGGTGGGCTACTGTTCATGGGATCACAAAGAGTCAGATGCTACTGAGCGACTTAACACTTAACTTTTAACTTCAGCAGGAAAAAGGCTACAGACATGCCTCTTGCAGGGGAAGGAGGGTATATAAGATCCATATTCTCTGATTGTTTGGAGAATTCTGTGACAATTATTGAAATAGATATCCTAGATTATCATAAAATCAGTATTTAGAATTTCTATTTCAATGAACTGACTCTTTCTTCCTCCTCTTCCTTTTATGTTTCCTAACGTGTTCTGACCCCTACCAAACTTGATCCTCTGATCCAGAATCAGAGTCAATGAACAAGCAGTCACTTTTCAATGTCTAAGTTACTCTCTTGCAGTGAGCTAAGCACTTAAAGAGATACATTAACTTACAGGCCTCTTGGGTGCTATTCAGAGTAATGGTTTATAACAGTTAATAATGTATAACATAACTAGAGAATGCCTGAGGCAGGCTCATTGTGTAGTAAACATAATAAAATGGTTTCTTTTTAGTATCAATTGGAAGTACATTATTTCCCCCACCATTAAGACATAGTAAATGAAGAAAAAGATCACATCATTTGCATATTTTATGTAGCTATATTATATTTTATCTCATTTAGATTTTAATCACTCAAATGCTTTGTTGTTCACTTTTTATATATTATATTTTTAAAAGGTACAAATATTTGTTTACACCATCACAAGATGGATCCCATGTTTAGCAACCCACTGTTATAGTAACTGCTTTTCATTTTATTATAAAACAAATGTGCTTCATTACCAGGAAAGTCAAATTTAGACACAGCATGTTTGCTTGTCAGAGAATATTCTCTGAGGTCTGATTTAACACTGCTCTTTTGTTATTTCCCTTCTTTTCAAGGGAGACACTTCTCACCTCTCAACTACCTCAGAACCCCTCAAACCACTCTTCGCTTATTTCCTGTCCTGGATAAATAAATAAAATAATCAGGATTAAATCAGAATAATGCCTCAATATTACTGACTAACAATATTAGCAGATCAAAAAAAACCTTTTTTTTAATTTAAAAATTACTAGCAGATTATAAGATTATTGTCCCTCAAACTTTCTCTGAACTTTCAACTGCTTTCTGGAATTATTTCTTTGCTTTGAACTCTGAGAACTACATGTCTCTGCTGGCTCATTCCAAGCATTAATCAGAGACTTTGATATTAAACTGATATTTCTTGGCTCATTGCTATTAGATTGGTCTTCTGTCATTGATTTGTTCCTGGTATAAGCCTGTTATTTCAATTGAGAGGTTAAAACAGAGGAAAAAAGTAACAAGGACAAAAAAAGCATTCACTCAACTCATACAATGATGGCCAAGACCTTATTTGCTCATTTTTACTAATTTTGGAGTTACCAGGCTAGAAGAAGTATTTCTGTAGGAAATGAAGGTTATTAAAGAAGATGAGGTCTATTAAAACATTAATGGAGGGTCCCAATCTCAGAAACATGATGATCTATTTAATAAAAAATCTCAGAAAGAGCTGTCCAAAACGAGCTAAATAACCATATTGAAATGTTCCATAAATCTTGCCCATCAGTGTGCCTCATCAGGACCCCTTAACTTGTACCCCAGTGCAACTGCACTTCTGATTCACAATTATTCAAACTGTCTCCCTGACATCTTACCCATCACACTCTGCCTAGCTGTCAGGGCCAATAAATACAGCTTAAGTGATCAACCTGTCCTCCTGTTTGGAACCTCTACCTGCCTCCAAGGAGACAGTGTCTCTCTTTTCAACAGAAGAGATAACAGATTCTTCAGTGGGCTCTGAGCACCCGACCAGAACAAGCAAATTAGTGTGTTTTTTAACACAAGAACTGCATCTCAGTATTATCATTACAGGCTAATGTGAGTATTTAAAAATTTGCACATTGACTTATATTGAGTTTATATGTTGAATATAAAGAAAGAAAACATTATGTCAAAAATGGGTAAAACTGAGTCAGCCTTCAGCAGTTCCCAGTGTACGTCACAAAATGGTTAGAAATGAAGCAGAATTTACTATCTTATTTTATCCAGAGGCTACCAAAAATAGTTCCTCTAACAATTGCTGTCGACCCAGAGTCAAAGTTGTATGATTTTAGGTAGCTCCTGGAAAACATTTGCTAATCACTCTTTTTTTGCTGACTTGAATATCAAGATTTGTGTAATGCCAACATATTCACGAACTAGAAACTTTAGTTGCTGTGATCGTCATTTGTTATTGTAACAGCAAAACTGTCATTTCAAAAGCTGTGATTAAGAAAAACATGCAAATTTTTTTCCATGTCTTGTTTCAATATTATCAAAGGTTTCTGAATCTTGCAGACATAAGAACTCATTTGTGTCATGCATGGTTTTAATAAGTGGAAAATGTACTAAGGAAAACTAAACTGAACCACTTACTAAGTGATCATACAGTAGAATGAACTATGCAAGGATAGTCTGGTTTTATGCACCAATGATTAAAACATTAAGAGATTACATAAATAAAATTCCTTTGTTCAATTCCATTTGCTGTAGCAAGAACTTCTGAAGTAAAATGAAAACAAAAACCTGCCACATCTTGACTAGAATCATCATCACTTTAGGGTTCTAAAACTGTACAAAACTCATAGTTTTCACAATTTGTGTTTAATCACTCAGTCATGTCCAACTTTGCAACCCTTTGGACTGTAGCCTACCAGGCTCCTCTGTCCATGGGAATTTTCAGGCAAGAATACCGAAGTGGGTTGCCATTTCCTACTCCAGGGGATCTTCCCGTCCCAGGGATTGAACCCAACCACGTACTCTATGTTTCCTGTATTGCAGGCAGGTTCTTTACCCCCTGAGTCATCGGGGAAGCCCATATTTAATAATTACTGTATTCATTCAATAACTATGTCCAAAGTTTCTAAATTCTTCAAGAAACTGTGAAAAATGCAAAGATAAATGGGGATTTTTCTCTTAAAGGATTTTATAGAGAAATTGAGGAGACATGTATATAAGCAGCTATAATTTGAGGTGGGAAGTGGTAATTGCCTTAAGAGAAGTAAAATTAAAGTGTTATGGGACCCCAAAGCAAGATGACAGAACTTCCAACTAGTAAGAGAGAAGATTTTATATGAATGTAAAATTTTAAAGCCATTGACAAAGAAGCACATGTGGCTCAGAAATAGACCACAGTATATTGTGGAATATAATGGATCACTAAAGAGGTTTTTCAATTCATTGAAAAGGATGGTGTAGTTAGTAAATGGATGTTGTAACTGGCTATCCATTAGAAGAAAATATATTGGATCCCTCCCTGTCTCACCCAATTCCCATTGGTTAAAGATGTAATTATAAAACAATAAAAATCTCAGAAGACAATTTAGGAGATTATATAATACAACCTAAATATTTGAGAGTTTGTTAAAAACAAGATAAAAAATATAGAAAATAAACATATTTACTACATACACATTTAAAATTCATATATGAACAAATATATCTTCAGCAATTAATAAATGATAGATTCAAAAACAATGCTTGCAATACACATCATTTTTAAAGTTTATTTTTCATATACTAAAAGCTTTAAAAATAGATTAAAAAAAAGACTGATATTCCAGTAGAAAAATGAGCCAAAGATAATCATAGACAATTTACAGAGCAAATCAAAATGGCCAAAGATAGATGGAAGTAAGATGAACCACCATGGAAAGTGAGAGGAATGCAAATGAAAGCAATTCTGAAATATGACTATTTTCTCCAATAAATGGAATATGACCAAAAGCATAATAATGACCATCATTCCCCCATGTTGTAGGGAACTCTCATACATTGCTTACAGAAATGTTAACTTTCACAACTTTTCAGAAAATAATTTGAAAGCATGCGTTCAAATTAAAACCCACATACCAATGATTCCACTCTCACAGGGTTTTAGTGGCAAAACTAGCAGAGGAAACCTGAATGCTTATCACTAGGGAAATGGTTGAGTGAATTGTGGTTGATCTCTGCTGAGATTATTACGAAGTTATAGTCTTCACCAGTTATAATCTTCACCAGCTGATGAGGTGGGATTTCTGTAATGAGCTGTTAAGTAAGAAAAAGCAAGATGCAAAGATGTATAGATGAAATCTTTCTATATTGTAATCCACACAAAGATATGAAAGTTGTGTGTGTGTATATACTTATATGAATTAATAGAATATGGAAGTAGCAAGTTAAAAATCAAGATCCTGGGGGCAGAAAGTGAAAATAAAAGGTGATGGGAAAGGGAAAGAAAATGTATAAGGTAGAAGAAAAACAACTCTTAATGATATGGACTGAACATCCTGCATGTCTGTCAGTGCAAAACTACTAACTCATCAGTAAAGGTACAGAAACCTGGAGACATCTCTGCACCAATGGGGTTCCCAGAGTGAGAACCATAGGGGAGGATCTACAGTTCTATCAGAAGTAATTTCATAGCCACACTGATTGAAGGTTATTACCAGTTCCCCAGGAAGGAAAAAATCAAGGGCTGCTGTTGGAACCTACACAGCCTTCTTTTATTTAGCTGCATGTAATTGGAAATAGTAACTGTTTAGTTACCTTTTTTTTTTTCCCAATTTAAAAATTGAGTTGAATTTGAAGAATCATTACAAATATAAATGGAGAGTGGGCATTTTGGTAATATAAAGTTAGTTTATTTTGCTAAAGTATAAAGATGTGTTAACAGAGAGCAGAGGGAGACATTTCTGGAAATATTCATTTAGAGCTTAATTATGGGAAAGACTGGCTGGCTAAGCAGCTTGGACTTGCTCTTGTAGGCTCTAGGTTGCTAAAAACATTTACAGGAAATCTACAAGATCAACTGGATGGAGGTTAGGGGACAGAGTAGCAAAATGAGCATTTAATTTTAAATGACATTTTATTTCTACTGTCATGAGTCAGAAACTTTCCACAGAAGAATTTTTTTCCTTTTCTAAATACATAAAATTAGAGAGTCTGATATCAGCAATTCCCCTCTATCCATTGTCTTTGTCAGCTTGGGCTGACATGACAAAATTCCATAGACAGGGTAGCTTAAACAACAGAAATTGATTTCTCACATCTCTGGAGGCTTGGAAATCTAAGATCAAGGTGCCAGCCAATTCAGTTTTCAGTAAGAGCTCTCTTCCTGGATTGTAGAAAGTTACCTTCTTTCTGTGGCCTCACACAACCTTTCCTTGGTATGTGAATGCATGCGGGAGAAAAAGAGAGAAACTTCTGTGCCCGCCTCTCATAAGGAGAACAATCCTATTAGATTAGAATACCACCATGATGACTTCACTGTGTCTTAATCATCTCCTGTGGAAGATAATTATCTCCTGTGAGTCCTATCTCTAAAGCCACATTGTGGCTAGAGCTTCAACTTGTGAATCTGAGACAGACACAATTCAGTTCACAGCACCCATCATCCAAGTTTGATAAAGATTTGTCACTCTTTTATCTTATGTCCTACTTCTTTTACATTACAAAGTATCTTAAAGCAAATTTCAGATATCATATCATTTTACATCTATACACTGCAGTAAGCAATTTTGAAATCTGTGAGCTTTTATTTACATAAACACTTGGCCATTCCATACCTAATAAAATCAACAATAATTCCTTGGTATAATTTAACAACCACACCATTTTTAAATTTCACTGACTGTCTCTAAAGCACCATTTTTCTGTTGTTTTGTTTGAAATAGAATATAAACAATGTCTGCACATTGCCACTGGTTGTTATACATCTTAAATTTAGTTTACTATAACTATCTTCTCTCACCCATTTTTTTGTTACCATTAGCCTAATTTAAAAACTTAGTCAGAATTTTTGTTAGAATGTCATATTCTAAATGTTTATGTCTTATCATGATGTCTTTTAAAGTGCCCTCAAATTATCTACATTTCTTGTAAAATATTAGTTAACTCTAAAGACTTTTTTAGATTCACGTACAACTTTTAATTTTTTAAGGATATAAGTGATGCTGCATATTTTATTTCCCAAAATATCAGGGTGAATATGTCACATGATGTTGGTTTGTCCTACTTTTAATAATTCTAAGATCAAACAGTGGGTCAAGATGATGACATCTGATTCTCCATTAACCTTTCATCTGTTGGCCTGATCTATTAATGATTTTGCCTAAATCAGTGACTTCACTGGGTATTGCAAAAATGTTGACTTTCCTTAGTTATACTGTCTTCTACAATTTATACATATAATTTTTTTAAAGAACTTTTTTCTCATCAACATTTAAATATTTAAGAAAGCTTGGTACCATCTTGGGCTAACAGGAGAACCACATGTTTAGATTTTATTTTCCTACATGTGGTTAGAGTTGTAACAGAACTATTGACAATTTCCTATAGATTTATTCATTCACTCAATATTTCTTGCAAGGCCACTATAATAAGCCTAGGGAATACATGAGTGCACAAATGTTCAAAAATTTTTACACAAATAAAATCATTAATAAAGACGCTAATGATAAACCACATAAATAAGTAAACTATATAGTATTTTAGATGTTGAAAAGTCCTCTGGAAAAATGTATGACAGAGCAAAAACTGGGGCCTGTTAAGAGAAAGGGGCATTACAATTTCACATAGCAGAGTTTAAAAAAAGCCTTACAATATTATGACACTTTAGTGAAAACAAAAAAATAAAAAAAGAGAGAGAGAGACCACACCATGTAGATATTGGAGGGAAAGTATTCTTTACAGACAGGACATCAAGTAAACAAACGTCCTAAGGTTAGAGCATGCGTACTTTACAGAAGACCAAGGAAGCCAGTGTAGCATGATAAGCAAATAAGAGAGGAAGTAGATACTCAAAGAAGTATTAGGAGCTAGACTTTGTAAGACTTTGTAGCCCGCTGTGTGGACTTTGGTCTTTACTCTGGATAGAAAAGGAGCCACTGAAGTGTTCTGAGGCAAGGAATAATATGATATGACATCCATTTGAACATAATCACTGTGATTGTTGAGAACAGGCCTACAAGGTCAAGGACAGAAGGAGAGAAAGTATAATGAAGGTGAGGGATGATGGTGTTTTGGTCCAGAATGGATGAAAAGAGATCAGATTCTAGACATATTTTGAAGGTACAGCCAAGACGACTTGGGGGCATATTAGATGTGGGGGTGTGAGAGGAAGATGAAAGTCAAGGATGACTTTAATATTTCTGATCCAAGCCACTAGAAGTTTGGAGCTGCTTTTAGCTAAGTTAAGGAAGACCATGAAGCCAAGAAAAAACATATGGACATGTCATGCCGGAGATGACTATTGGAATTCTAAGTGGAGATAGAGAACAGGCCGTGAAATATTCAAATCTGAATTGAAGGAGAGACCTGGAGTAGAAACTTAAATTTTACCATTATAAATTCAGAGACAGTATTTAAAGTCAGGAGTTTTGGTAAGCATAGCTTTGAAAAAGAGTTCAAGGATTGAGCCCTTTTATCATATTCACAAGCTGATGGAAATGATCACATACCAATGGTAAAGAGAAAAAAAAAAAGAAGATGGTAAAAGGGGGGTTTGTTATGGAACAATTTCCAGGAGTTGGCAAAAGGAGATAATGTCTAGTATATAAGCCAAGGGTTTGGCCTTTCTTGCAGTATAAGGGTGGAGATGGGGGCTGGCAGGAGGTGAGGAGAGGTGAGGCGAGGCAAGGTAAGGTAAGCTAAGATAAGGTAAAGAGAGATCATGAACACTCTCTCCTCATTGTTTTTATTTTTTCACTGGAATAGGAGGAAAGGTAACCAGCTGAGAATGAAGACTGAAGAACTATTGACAATTTGAGGGAAGGAAAGGTCAATGACAGAAGGAAGGAAAATAAACAACAGAACTGTAACATAATTATCAGGCAGCCTGAGAGCCACTTGAAGTTGGAAGTATATTTAGAGTGGCCAGCCACACAATGTGGTCGTGGCCTTTCCTATCATGTTTAGCAGAATGGCTAGAGAAGCAGACAATCAAGGTCTAGGAAGAGAAGGGTAGAAAATTAAACATAGTTGTAGATAAGAGATAACAAAATGGACCTTAAGCTGTTTAAACTCCAGGAAGAAGATATTAATGGGATGAGAACAAGGAAGAGTTAGTTAAACCAACAAGTGCACTGCTGAATAGGATTGAGAATTTAAAGATTTGGGGGTGTCAAGGGTAAGTTTGGAAAAAAGTAGCTGGTATTATAGAGAGGTACAATGAAAACAAGATCATGGAGGAATTTCCACTTCTGATAAGATACAGGATGTGCCTTTGGGAGTGAGTGGTTGACAGAGGGCTGAGGGCAAGAAGGAAGGAGAGAGTTCAGGAGGTCTACAGTCTTCACAGAAAAAACTGGGCATGTTTTCCATGCTAAAAAAAAAAAAAAATCAAGAATACAAATCTATATTTTTAAGAAACCAGAAAACATATGTTACTTGCAACTCAGAAGTCTGGCAAGAGGGATATTTGTAATCATAATCCTGGAAATAACTCACATTCACGAATGGAATTCTGAAGATCAGAAAAATACATGGTACATAAGATCTTTACCTGTCTGGTAAAGAGACAATGTTTCAGCCACTTTTCCCAGAATTCTTTTCTCTAGCTGTGAAAAACCACTCACATTCAAACACAGTGTTTTCACACCATAGAACTTGGAGTCAAAATCAGATTCAAATCACAGCTCCATGATTTACTAGATGTGAAAGTTGGGTCAAGTCATTTAACCCTTAGCTTATCTGTAAAATCGGGAAGTAAACTTCAAGGATGATCATGGGACTCATAAAAGGTAATGCTAATATTATAATATTAAAGAATAAACAGATAATTGTAACATTAGATATTGAAATTCTTAGCATAGTACCTAGAACAGTGCTTAGTAACTATTATATTTTATTCCTAAATTCTCTTAAACTTTCACATTTCCATGACTTCATCTCTGTTATTGTCTTTTAAAAATATGCCATTCCTTCCTATATACAAAAAATGTGTTGGCTTGTTTATCTAGACTCTTAATGCCTTGATTGAAGCCTGTCTTATCAGTGTCTGATTCTTAGCACAGGAGACTCTCACTCACAAAGGTAACTTAATTAAGGCCTATTTGAATGAATTGAAAAAATGGATGTAACATGTCTAAAACATGTCTACATTTACAAAAATGTGACTAAGTCCTGAGACTGTCTGTGATCTCAATTAAAAGACAGCGGGTTCAAGTCCCAATCTGACGTCTGTGGTTTCGTTATGACCATCATGTCTTTATTATGTGTATTAAAAAGTGTTATTTTTATCATCCTCCTTGGCAAGCAGTGAGTGGAAATGCAGAATATTGAAGCCATTTGAAGTTGGATCATGGCAGGTTTATTTCTGTTTTTGTTTTCAAAAAGCAGATGATCTGTCCTTGCACATAACTTAATTATAACTAATACAGTCTGATTACAGGTAGTTCCCTACACTGGTCACAGCTCAGTTAGTAAAGAATCTGTCCGCAATGCAGGAGACCCAAGTTCAACCCTTGGGTGGGGAAGATCTCCTGGAGAAGGAAATGGCAACCCACTCCAGTATTCCAACCTGAAAAATCCCACGGACAGAGGAACCTGGTGGGCTACAGTCCACGGAGTCACAAAGAGTCGGACACGTCTTAGTGACTAACCCCACCACTACTTTGGCCATACTAAAAGTATATTTCAAAATTCAAAGCTATGGTTCTTGCAACCAGAATTCAATTTCAAGGAACTTATTTGTTACATGGATGAACGCCTGGCCTTCCAGTTGTTTTTTGAAATACGTTCTCTGAAACTATTATGCTTAAGGTGATTTTTTACCCCAACCACCATGGTTAAAGTACTTCCTCAACAGAACTGTTCTTTCTTCAGGCAGTTGAGTTGTGTTGAAATGTTCTAATGATCTCAGGGTCAAGTACATTACAAAGAGTTTTTCTGCCTTTGAATTTTCTACCACACATCATAACTTTGTTGGAGTTTAAACCTCAATGTAAACTGCAGGAAGACTGGCATTTGCATAAAGGGATTATGTACCATCTAAAGAATTAACTACAGGGAAGTTGATTTATCTGCCTTTCTATCAAAAGAAACCTCTACTAACTACTATTTCTGCAGTGTACAACAATAATTAGTGTGCATAATGATTCCTTTGAGGCACAGAAGTGCATTCTGAATTCTCAATAGATATAAAATCATTTTGGTAAGATCCACTACTACTTGTACTGTACTGCATTCTAGTTCTTAGAAAATTGGCAAATCCCATTCAGTCTGTAAGTTGATGTTTTGTTAAGCACAAAATATAATACCCTAACTCAAGGAAATGAGTTTTCTATCTTAGTTCAGTAACCTCCAATTTGCAGAGGAGATGCAATCCAGGGACACACAGTTACCAGAAACTTCATTACTCGAGTTTAAAACAAATAAAGGAAGCACAAGGTTATGGTCTAAGACATGAGAAAAGTGTTGTTGTAGTAATAAAATTTCATTAAATATGGAGCAAAATAAAGTCATAGCGACTGAACAACATGAAATAGGCTTCAGCAGGAAATCCAAAATAATGAGCAGGGTTACAAGGGGTAGAAGGAGAAGAAGGACAGGGGATAAGGAAGATTGGTTCAGTGCAGGGTAAGTCAGAGCAGGGCAGTATCCACACACTGGGAGAAGCCTCTAATGGGATATCAGAATCAACTCAGACTAGGCTGGACACATTTCTGATCAGAGCAGAGGAAAAGCACACGGCAGAAGCCTAGAGACAAACTTTATTAAGTTTACTTAGTCCGGGCACTGTTATCTTCCACTGAGCATGAATAAACAGAAGGTATACAAAATTACCAGGGACATTTCCACTCTCCAATTAGCTTCATATAGTTTAGACAATTTTATTGTAATATAAAAATTTTACCCTGTTACAAAAGGAGTTGCTCTCAGAAAACCAAGTAATGGAGGGACATTTCATTCTGTTTTTAGTTAATATGCATTGGTCATCACAGCCCAGTGACAGCAGTGTTTAATGAGTCATAATTACCTTTTGTTGCAAGAGAAATGTTTTGAATGTATGTGTTACTATCAAAATTAATTCCCAGAGTAGAAACACTAGCTAGGAAATGGTGTCTTACATGTGGAATAAGAATCACTGGTGTCTCAAACTAGAAAGTTGAGCTCTTATTTTGGACGGAAGGTCTTTCTTGTTAAGGAAATCATAGGTTATGATTTGATTTACTGACATCAAATTATTTGTCTAAATTAATTGAATATGTCATTAACATGCTAAATTCCCAAGCTGTGTAACCCAATGTAAAATGTATACTATTACAGTTAGATGGGATCCTTAGAGACCATTCAGCTGGGACAATCTCCTTATATTACAGATGGAGAAACAGAGGGCTAGGAAAGAGAAACTGATCCATTCAGGGCCAATACAGCTCCTAAAACATCTATTCAATAGACTTTTTTTTTTTTTTTAATTAAACCATGAGATCACAGAGAAAAATGGCTGTAAATCTAGCAGGCCATAAATTATCTTATTTTGTCCTGTGACTTTATACCAATCTTGCTTTCTAAATTATAGCAAGACAATGCTGAAGTTAAAAAAAAAAATGAGTGAGAAAAAGAATTTTGGAGACAAGTTGTATATGTAATTCAACTGTCATGTTCTCCACCATATATTTTCATCTTTACTTCTTAGTCTTTGATTAACTTGAGTAAATTTGGCATAAAGTAAAGTACAGTCTACCTATACATAGTTTTTCTGCCATTGCATTTTTGGCTTCCTAGAAAAAGAAATAAAACAAAGAATGTAGATGAATAAAAGAAAAGGTGAAAAAAGTACAGAAAGCATGCCTAAAGGTATGACCAGAAAAAGATGAACACGCTCTTTTGTGGTCATCAAAATGGGATGCAGTCAGAGGGGTTTAATCCATGTACCAGAACCTCTAAGTACACCTGAGTGATACCCAGGTATTCTGTTCACCGATATACGATGGCATCAAACACAAAGAAGATGCCTCATATATGCAAACAAAACATAAGCATGCATTTGATCTCAATTTCACAACTTAATCATGCTATTATGCATACCATGACTTCACATGTTTGCAATCAGAGACACAAACAACCTGAATTCTCTATACCCAGAGGCAGGACCAAGGATTAGCTATCTTATTATGGCAATTAGCTTCTCCTAGCTGCAATCAAAACGTCCCCAAGTAAATAATCAGTCTTAAACAGTAGACTTAATCTACAAATGTAGCTTCCAGAGGTTACAAAGACACAACTCTCCCACTCTTGCAACTGTACTGCTACCAACATTCTCTCCTTTTTCAGAACCTTAAAGTTTCTTCTGATCTTTTCTTTATGAGCATGCAAACTGTTTAAAAAAAAAGAACAACCGCATATGTGTAGTAAAGAATTTGACCTTACCTACAGAGAGGTCTAGTCTTTGTCCTGGCTCCTTTTAAAACCTTGGAATTTCTTGTGTGATAAGAGTGTCTTTTGGAGAAGGAAATGGTAACCCACTCCAGTACTCTTGCCTGGAAAATCCCATGGACAGAGGAGCCTAGTAGGCTACAGTCCATGGGGTCACTAAGAGTTGGACACGACGGAGCAATTTCACTTTCACTTTTCACTTTCATGCATTGGAGAGAGAAATGGCAGCCCACTCCAGTGTTCTTGCCTGGAGAATCCCAGGGACAGAGGAGCCTGGTGGGCTGCCGTCTATGGGGTCGCACAGAGTCGGACACGACTGAAGTGACTTAGCAGCAGCAGCAAGAGTGTCTTTGTATCTATGTACCCTTCTCCTCTTACCTGATCATTATTGCTAACTCAGTGACTCATGGAGGGCCCCATGGACTACACCTGATAGTTTATGCTAACAATGTATTTAGGGTCCACGGGATGGTCAGACTGAAAAAAACCACCACATGGTTTCGAGCCACTTATCTCCAAAGAGGAGAAGGGGGCTGAAAACTGATATTAACACTACTGATAGTTGTTCAGTTGCTCAGTCATGTCTGACTCTTTGCAACCCCATGGACTGCAGCATGCCAGGTTTCCCTGACCTTCCCCATCTCCCGGAGCTTGCTCACAGTCATGTCCATCGAGTCGGTGATGCCATCTCTTCCTCTGTCAACCCCTTCTCCTCCTGCCTTCAATCCTTCCCAACATCAGGGTCTTTTCTAATGAGTTGGTTCTTTGCATCAGGTGGCCAAAGTATTGGAGCTTCAGCTTCAGCCATTAGTCCTTCAGTGAATATTCAGGACTCATTTCATTTAGGATGGACTGGTTTGATCTCCTTGCAGTCCAAGAGACTCTCAAGAGTCTTCTCCAACACCACAGTTCAAAAGCATCAATTCTTCGGCACTCAGCTTTCTTTATGGCCCAACTCTCACACCTACACAAAACTACTGGAAAAACCATAGCTTTGATTATATGGACCTTTGTTGGCAAAGTAATGTCTCTGCTTTTTAATACGCTGTCTAGGTTTGCCATAGCTTTTCTTCCAAGGAGCAAGCATCTTTTAATTTCATGGATGCAGTCACCATCTGCAGTGATTTTGGAGCCCAAGAAAATAAAGTCTGTCACTGTTTCCATAAAACGGCTGATAGTAATTAAATCAATAATTACCAGGTGATAAAGCTGCAACAAAATGCTGAACACAATAGGCTCAGGTGAGCTTCTTGGTTGACAATAATCTATAAGGATCCTTATCCATCAATATCAGGAGAGTAACACATCTGTGAAAATGATGGAAGCGTCTCATTTGGAACTCTACCAGATTTCACCCTATGTGTGTTTCCTTTGGTCGATATGTGTGATACAGTGTAATAATGAGATACTGTTGTGATCAATGTGGTAGCCTTGCCTACGTCCTCATCATCAGGCAAGTGAACTCTTCTCTGTAGCTACTGATAGGCACAGTTTCCCCTTTATTTGGAGAACTGTCCTTGGGCCAACAGGAGTCACTCTGTCCAGTATATTGCACATTGCAATGATTCACACGTTGGACAAAAGGCCCCCCAATCCCTTACAGCAAGATGGTAACAGCTCTGTGGGGCAGTTAATGCTCCAGGGCTCCTGGAGTGATCAAGCTAAAGTTCAGTTCCCCCTAAGACCACCTTACTTACTAACTTCTACTGCCCTATCCTGCCATCTCTTGCATGAGCATTCCCTCAATAATTGCCTGTACAAGAATTCTCCACCTCAGCCTTTACTTCCAGGTACCATGAGATATGATGGATAAACTAATCAGTATATGAGGAAGTGAATTACAACTTTTATATCTTTTAGTTTGATAGTTCACATCTGATATCAAGAAGAGATTGTTCTATTTGCTACTACTGTAAGAATGATACTTTGTTCCTTGACTTTGAATAGAAGATAAAGGAATGCACTTTCCTATGGTTTAAGTACTGGGTGTGGGTCCAAAACCGTGCTGGGCAGTGTTTGCATGCATATGTATATAATCATTTCATCTCTCCCATCTTTCCAGATCAATCATTCTTATTTTATAGAAGTGGTAAAAATCTCCTCAAGGTCATACATATGATGACTGGGAAGCTGGGGGTCAGAGACAGGTTTGAGTCCAAAGTTCATCATTTTTCAGAGGCCATGTCATTTTTCTCAGAGGATGATATATTGTAAATGTACTGTAACCTCTGTAAAACTATGGAAGCATCAAAATAGGCTGAAATTCTGACAATTTTTCAATGCCACTTCTACTCTGCATGCATCTGTATTTCTTTATCTATCTGTTTTCTTATACTCCACATTATTCCACAATGGCTTTTTAAAGACAGTTATGATGAAACTGGGCTTCCCTGGTGCTGTAGATGGTAAAGAATCTACCTGCAATGCAGGAGACCTGGGTGTGATCCCTGTGTCAGGAAGATCTCCTGGAGAAGGGAATGGCTACCCCCTGCAGTATGCTTGCCTGGAGAACTCCATGGACAGATGAGCCTGGTGGGCTACAGTTCATGGGGTCACAGAGTTGGACATCACTGAACGACTAATACATACATACATATATGATGAAACTGTCACATTTCTTTTCACCTACGGGGAAGAAGTACATGTCTCAGCTAACTCTCCACCCCTAAACACCCACATATAATAACCTACAAATAGGTAATTCAAATATACCCAAGTTCTTGCTTTGGACAGAGGAGCCTGGCAGACTACAATCCATAGAGTAGCAGAGTCAGACCAGACGGAGTGACTGAGCATGCAACACTTATGGAGAAAGTTGATTTAAAAAAAAAATTATTTCTGGATATAGTGATAATATGTAGATACAGTCAGTAACCACAAGGCTAATTCTTTACATTCATCCTTTTCTTATTCTCTCTCCCTCATTTAGATATGGGAAGACAACAGTCAATATGTACACAGATATGAAAAGTCCAACCAGCTTTCGCTGGTTGTAAACTCTGAGGGAAACCATCCCACCATTACATTTTCTTCCCAGAAGCTGTTACCAGGTATCAAAGATGGCTCTGCACATACTAGGTAGATACCATTTCCTCCATTATAACTTCCACTTTCCCTATGTGCCCAGATATAAAGCTCTTTCTGTAAAAACAGGGAAGTCAGCAGCCAGAGTAAATCTAAGGGATAAGCTGTTTTCTCTCTCCAGTGCTTAAAGTTTTCTATTACCTGCACCTTTCCAGATAGACTGCTTCTTGACTCTTACAACAAAAATAAAACAACGCAGTTATTTCCAGATCAGTAAGCATATCAACCAATAATACGCTTTTAGGCTCTTAAATATATGTTTTCAGGAGAAAGAAAATTTTGTTTTATAACCTTCACATCATACCTCAATGTTTGCACATATCCTAAGAATATTCCCTAAACAAACAAGATTGTGAATTGCTTTAGAATGGAGTGTAGTATTTGATTTTGGATACAAGGAAATGTGTTTCAGTGAATGAATGAGTTCATGAAGAAATATCTCCTAAAGGATTTGAAAGAGATTATGAGAAAATATGCTGTTGAGATCACAATACAACTCTCCCTTGCCAATCAAGCAGAACAGTAACAAGTCATTCTAAGAGAGATTCATTCATCTATTCAGACACTTAGCAGGTAATTATTGATGGCCTACTATTTACAGGCTCCATTTGATATGCTAGAAGTGATGTATTAAACAAAAAGAAACATGATCAATGTTTTATGGGGATTACTTATCTTCTGGTGATAAACACAGATCTTGAGTAAATAATTGTATAGATATCTATTATTATACATGTGACTCTAAAGGACTCATTGCAATGTTCTATAAGAGTACATGACAAATGAGATTTCATACAGTATAGATAGATAGGAACAGTTTTCCTGAGGGGCATTTAGACTTAGACTTGAAAAGGGTCAGAAATAGCTAGTATAGAGGGAACAGCATGTAGAAGACCTGATAGAACTTAGAGAGGGGTGTGGGTTTTGTGGCTGGAGCCCAGTGAGTGGAGGTGAGTTTATTGAGAGATGATTTAGAACTGCCAGAAAGGAAATGGCCAACTATAGGAGACCAGGTAGGTTCTAGGTGAAAGACTTTTAACTTTATCTTGAGAATAATGAGAAAAATTGAAGGATTTTAAGAGTCCCCTTAACCTGAGATCAACTTTTAAAGGATGGGCATGAAGCTTCCATTCTTTCTGCTGGCTGGGAATTACAAAAACAAGACATGAATCCCCAGGAAGCAAATTCTATCATTACCTTCATAACCCACCATCTGGTACAATGCCTCGCTTAAAGAAGGCATTCATTGACTACTGAGTTAGTTTTAAGTCCAGTGCCCTGACTGCAAATCAGTTATACGGCTTTAGATAAGTAACTACAATATTCTGAGTCTCAGTTTTCCCATCTATGTGAATATGTTTGATTATACTTACTCTGAAATCTCTTTTAAATGAACAAACTATGACTCAAATATGCCTTTGTCATACATAAATAAATAGAAATCTGACTCTTTTTCTGAAGGAGCTGTTTCCTGGCACTGAACCATCCAATATCCATGTCACATTGCATCCAAATGTCTCATCCGATACTTGGAAATTCCCATAAATGCCTGTCATGTGACCTTGGGCAAGTCACAATCTCATGTATGAGATAAGAGGTACAGATTTTATGGTCTTTAAAATTCCATTTTAGTTCTCAAATAACACATATTACTTTCCTCCCTATTCTAGTCACTGATGCAACTCAGGAGGCAATTCTATGTTTGTCTGAACTTATAAAATAAATAAATATATACATAAATAACCGACTCTTTCCTGTGGAAAAAAAGAATTTCAGATAAACTTAAGTAGAAAACATCACTGTCCATTTATTTAACTAAATTAGTCAGTTACTAAATGTTATTCCAATCAAGCATAAACTAGGTAGGATCTCCTAGGATTTACCACTTTAAAAAAGTGATTTTTGGCAACATATTTAGATGAGTACATAGAAATAAGAAAGAACAAAGAAGGTTATCATTCTGCCCACATTTTCCATTTTTCTTCATCCAAACTGTAGTAAGGACATTAGTCACAAGCAAGGCATCTCTAAATTCAGAAAACATGGTAAGAGTTGAGTTATAAAGTCACTAACTCTGCAGACATCTCATGGTAAATGAAGAAAACAAGCGCCATTGTACATGTCTGCCATGGTTTGCCAGTATACAGGGCTCAAGTATCAGGGTCAGGAATGAATTATTAGGAATGCACACCATTGACTCAACTGGATCTCCCAGTTTCAGTTTGGTGCTAGGATACAGAGATGGCCTGTTAACTATGCTGGGAACATCTGGAGTTGGTGATGTGAGCCAAACATGACTGATGCGACTCTGCTGAAGGATAGAGACATTTTTAGTTGTTGGAAGGTATATGCAGTAGTGAATAGAGATGTATCAGCCTCACCCCAACAGAGTAATCAAGAGGCCAAAAGATTAAAAACAGCCTCTTCAGTACCACTGCTGATCAGCAGCTTCCAAGTGATTGAGGCAGGGATATGCATACAGAAAGGCAGAAGGAAAAACAAGGATCTGATACACAGCACAATTAAATGAATCGCAAAATTTGAGATGGACTTTCCTTCTCTGGAAAAACATTTCAAACAACCCTGTATTTTATAAAGGTGATGGTTGGGATAAAGATGATAATGATGGGGATGATGATGGTTTTCCACTTCCTACTATGCTTAGTTAATTCCTACTTCTCTTTTAGACCTTAGATCAACCGTTACCACCTTATAGAGGCTTGCCAGACCTTCACAGCGCTCAAGTTCTTCTGAAATATGCTTTCACCTGTCCCTCCTTTCTGCAGCACCTGCCTCAGCGAGAGTGTGCTTCTATTTTTATGACTGCTTCTTCGTTGTACTTCTCTCCACCCAATTATACACCCACTCTGAGCAGATAGTACACGTACTTTTGCTTATCACCATGTCCTTAGACCAAAGCATAGCATCGGAGGGCTCAATAAACGTTTAAAGGAAGAGGAAGAAAGGAAGGACGAAATGAAAAAAAAATATTTTTTGTATACATATTTTATAGCATCTATTACCCTGAGGTGGTATATATTTCTCATGTCAGCCCTCAAGGTGAGCTCTATTATTTTCATTTCATTGAATCTCAGAGAATGAAGTCAATGATCTTAGGTTCCATAACTAAAATCTGTGAAGCACAGATATAAACCTTGACCAGTGTGGCCCCAGATCCACACATTTTCACCACTCCTTACTAAATATATCATGATGCCTCTTTACGTTACATAAATTTGTCTGAATTCCTAACTGATTTATTTTAATCTTTTTTTAAATGGTGATGTGCTAGTGTTCAGAAAACTTACATAGTTGAAAACTGCCTCCTCTGACAGGTTTCACTACACTAAACATTAAACAAATGACAAATGAAATCTGAGTGTCTATCTGCAAGCACCGGGCTCTACAGCTTGTCAATGAAACTGCACAGGCTGGAGTTAACCTTGAAGGAGAAAACAGAGAACTTGTCCAGAGCATCCAGAGTCTATTCTTGAACATTTCCCACTCCCTCTCCATCAAACAGCCCAAGGAGAGGCCAGCAGCTTGCTGATTCTGTTCTCTCATCCCTGTAGCCCCATAAAACACTTTCCCCTAAGATACAGAAAACAGAATGTTGGCAATACTGTTTCAAAGCTGAAAAACAGTGATGAGAAAATTCTAAAAAAATAAAACCTGCTTTTCCTCCCAAATTCTACGTGAAGGAGGCAAAGATATGGATACTTGCTATGATATATTTGATAGTACAAAGCCCTGACATGAAGTAATATGAATAATAAATTGCAGCTGTTCAAGGAAGAAAATATAACACGGTAGAGTAAATGGTGTATTTGTCCCTCGAGCTGATGAGTACTTAGTCACTACAAAATCATTCTCCCAGAGCACATGATTTAGACTACACTCCAGGACAAGCTACTCAAGATTCTATACATGTTACCACTCCTTGTTAGATATTTGTGTGATTTTAAATATTGAAGGTGCTATCAAATATTAATGATAAAATAAATTAAATTTAGACTGCAGAACTCAACTGTTGCAGATATTGCTAATGTGTGAGTTTATTATGAGTCTTTAAGGGTCAACAGCAGAAAGCTTCCATCTAGAGAAAGGTCTCAATAATAATACAAGCTTCGGTAGACACAGCATACTGAGGGAATCAAACACTGCCCTGTAATTGATCTTCCATAGCCAAGTTGCTGCTACTAACAATAGGTCTACCCAGGCAATCTCTATAAGTTTTGGGGGAAGTATATTTAAATTCAAATATGTACAAATAATTTTACAGGTAGAATACAAACAATCCACCACCCAAATATAAAAAATAATTTATCCAAAATAAGACCCATAGGAAGAGCCCCTGAAGAAAGAAATGGCAACCCACTTCAGTATTCTTGTTTGGGAAATCCCATGGACAGAGGAGCCTGGCGGACCACTGTCCATGGGGTCACAAAGAGTCGGACAAGACCTGGTGACTAAATAACAACAACAAGACCCATAGGAACAGGTTCCTAAAACCTCATTAAAAGAGTGAGCCACTTTCATGAAAATAAAACCAAGACTTCCCTTCTTGCAAAGGAATCTGGCACAAATCAAAAGTGAAAGAGAAATGGATGCCAAACTCAGGCAGAATGTGTTAAATCAACATATGATATAAAAATTAAAACTTAATTTTCTGATATGGTCCTTAGTGCTTTATGAAAGAAAATATAATGGTCTAGCCAATGGTATAGCCATAACATACCTAGCTATGAGTTCTTAAAAAAATCTCAATATTTCTGATACTCAATATCCTCATCCGTAAAATGGGAATGCAGTAGCTACTTTTTAAAAAACATCACCGTAAAGATTAAATAAGATATTGCATATATTAATGTATCATGTTGCAGTCATGTATAGCATGTAGTTGGAACTTGAGAATATTTCACTATCTTTCTTTCATTAAGAAAACCGAAGCATTTTGGAAACAGCATTAACTACATTTAATCAGTTGGGACAAATAGAAAAATTCTATATTTACTACCTGGTACAGTGACAATTCATCAAAATATTAAAAGAGAATCTCAGTTCTTTTGTTTCTTCCCTCTTCTTCTCCAATGTCTCTGTTGATGATTGCTTGAGTCTTTAGTTTCATTAAAAATGTCAATGTCCTTTTTTTTTTTTTTCACAGTGGGTTTTGTCATACACTGACATGAATCAGCCATAGAGTTACACGTATTCCCCATCCCGATCCCCCCTCCCACCTCCCTCTCCACCCGACTCCTCTGGGTCCTCCCAGTGCACCAGGCCTGAGCACTTGACTCATGCATCCCACCTGGGCTGGTGGTCTGTTTCACCATAGATAATATACATGCTGTTCTTTCGAAACATCCCACCCTCACCTTCTCCCACAGAGTTCAAAAGTGTTCTGTACTTCTGTGTCTCTTTTTCTGTTTTGCATATAGGGTTATCGTTACCATCTTTCCTTTAAAGGGAAAACAGATATACTGTCATCCCTAAAAAGATGATACAGTCATCCTTGGAAAAAAGGAAGTGAAATGGGGTTCTGGAGAGAGGAGAGATGAACAAAACAAATTATATCACAAATGGATGGAGAGCATCACAGGATAAACTATGGCATCTCTGCGATTTGGTTGATAGAAGAATTGACGTGAGCCCAGTTCTGCTTGCTCATCAGAGGGCCTATAGGGAATAAGAATGCCAGCTTCCATAAAGGAAGCATGAAATAGAGGGATGTGGTGGGTATATGATACATACTCAACTTTCTCAGGGATATAAGCTATCTGACTTTTCTCAGACTTTGTATCTTAGACTTTTTTAGTTGTAACATGACTATGTTTCCACGAGTTGCAGCAGTGGTACAAAAGACCACAATAAATAGAATAAATGGCAGTGAGCCCATTTATGCCATTTCAAAGATTATCAGCTCCTCAGAACATCAGCGTGTTCTTTTGGTCTGCCACATAATGTGCATATAAGTAATATCTGGTGAAGGCCAACAATATCGCCTGCTTTGTGAAGGCACTGGATAAAATATATTTCTATATTAACTCAAGAAATAGTTCTCAGTTGCCAGTTATATACCAGATATTGTACTAGGCACAAGAATATAATATGTGCCACTTAATAAAAACAAAGAAGCAAGTTAATAGATTTTGTTAACAATTTGTTAACAATCTTAACAAGTTAAGATTTTGTTAACAATAATTAGCAACAGTTAGCAATAATTTTGTTATTGCTTATTGATTACTTATATTGATTATTATGATATTTAAGGTGTAACACTTAAGTACTATCTTAATTAGACTCTATTGGTTTCATATTGTAAAGAGTTGGACATGACTGAGTGACTAAACTTTCACTTTAGTTTATAAAATACTAAGTCAAATTTCTGTGTAGTCTTTCTCGTAACTAATTCTGAAATCTACTAACTGGTTTTTGGATGCTAATAATTCAGTGTGTTTTATAAGGTCAAACTTTTTCTCTAGTCCTTGAAAGTGTCACAGAAGATAATCTGATTCCTTCTTGATTTTACATCAAATCTACTTTCATTTGTTCTTGTCAGTGTTGGTCCTCAGCCCTTACCTCTCTCACCTATGTACCACTTTGTTTAGTTTTGAGAACAATTTATTCATTTAATTTCTCCTTCAATTCCAAAATCTGTCATTATCCAAGAATTAAACAGATGTGTGCTTTCCTTGCCTATAAACTGCGGTATGAGGGGGAAAAAAAAAAAAAAAACATATTTTCACTTTAGATGTTGTTGCCTGTATCATTACTTTTGTTTTCTGTATTCTCTAGTTCCTAAACTTCACTGTGTTATTTTACTTCCATCCCTAAGATTTTTCTTTCCTATTCTGTATTAATTCTTCTCTTTCCAGTCACCATTTCTTGGGAAAAGGGGGTTGGGTAAGGGATTAGGGAGAAGCGGTGACCAGGATACTGGTTTTACTCAAAATACATTGGTTTTATATCTGGTTTTATATAAATTTATCTAAAGAGCTACTTTCATTCTGTATCTTGTGCAAAAGATGGTCCATTCTTTAACTGTTAAAAACTCCCACTTTCATGTGGGAATCCATTTTTTTAAAGATTAGAATTTTTCACTTACCCTTACTGTAGTAATAAACTAGTATTGATCAAAATCACTGAAGGCATTCCAACTACCTAGTTTAGTTGATGCCCAATAATTTTAGTTGCTTGCTTCTATGGCAGCCCCCAGGGGTAGTACTCTGTGTTAATTTACCTACCTTCATGTTTTATGTGTTCATCACAGTGAGTTGGACCCATCTGGAGAAATGAACTGGTTTTGAATCACTATGTCCTCTTATTAGAAGACACATACAAAAGGTAAGATAGGTTTCTTTTTTCCTTTTTTTTTTTTTTCATAAACAAACTAAATTAGGGAAGTGAGGAAAGCAAGTACAACTCTTTTATCCCTAATATGTTTTAAACTGTCTGTTAGGAGACAAATCACTATTGTATCACTCTATTCAATTTTCATGTGACATCAACCCAGAAGGAAAAAAATCACATTAAGAACTCAGGAATTTTTATCAGTATTATTGGGACTAGCAACTAGCAATGCTAAAGTGTATTCACTATCTCTGTTTTGTTAGCAAATAGTCTATTCACTGAAGCTGCTTGACTGGAAGTCCAGAGCCACTAGATAGAGAGTCAGCCTTTTATATAAGGCACAAAAATATTTTGACCCGACATTCATATTTTATCATTTTCCAAGTAGAGTAATTTTTTTCCTCTGCCCTTGCCATGATGTGACATTTAATTATGGATTCCCCAGAAACCTTTCCCTGAGGTCTCTTACATCAGAAGTACCTTTTCCGGAGGACTCCAGTGGCGTTTATCATCATGATAGCAGCTCCCTATGGCTTAGCTTGCTATTAAATCCTGAATTAATATAAGCAAGTCCTTTCCATTGACAAGATAAACAATGTTTCCCTTTGTTTTCCCGAAGATCTACTAGGTTGGTTGTCAGAGTCTGGACCTTTAGTATACAGCCTTTTGTGTAGGTTAAAATCTTTACAGATATGTGTGCTTTTCATCCAACCAGATTTTGCACATCTATTATAGCACACCCTCAATCAAAAGATGTTTCTGCATTGCCTACCAAGTAAAGGCTAAATCAATAGAAAATTATATTCCTCAAAAAATGCTTTTAATTTTTGTGGGAAGAATATTACATACATAGATAAAGATAGATATCATATAAATAGATAAGAGAGTTGATAGATAAGATAGATGATAAATAGATAAATATACATATGAAATATAGATGAAATATAGATGAAAGATAGATGATATATAGATCTAGAGCCACAACTTTTTTTTCTCCTTATCTCACAATGGAGGCAGGGATATCTTTCTGGGACACCTAGATTCAGATTCAAAATGTTTTTTCTGGCTATAAACTGATTGTTAGGATTGGCATAATTGCTATTTTATGGATTTATTTAACCACACCACTAAGGTGCATATATGTTGTTGTTGTTTAGTTACTAAGTCACGTGCGACTCTTTTGCAACCCCATGGATTGCAGCCCACCAGGCTCTTCTGTCCATGGGATTTCCCAGGCAAGAATACTCGAGTGGGTTATCATTTCCTTTTCCAGTGGATCTTCCCGATCCGGAGATTGAACCCACATTTCCTGCATTGGGAGGTAGATTCTTTACCACTGACCCACCAGGGAAGCTCAATGGACATGCATATTTCATATCAAATACTTTAAATTTGTATCTCCTCATTTTTGCTGCTGATGCCAAACATGTTGAAAGAAAACAGGGCAAGGGTGAAACACGGTGTGTATCTGTCTTTCAGCCTGGTTTTACAAGTGTTTTGCGTTATAAAAGTATGTATCCTCCTAAATGAACTACTAGCATATTATATCCAGGAACACATTAAAAAAGGTCATCTGCCATGACCAAGTAGAATTTATCCTAAGAATCTGAGGCTGGTTTTAGATTTCATTAATGTAAAATACTATAGCAACAAAATAAAGGACAAAAATCATGATTACTTCAGTAAATACAGAAAACTCACTTGAAAAAAACTCTACAGCTCTTCATGAGAAAAACACTCAATAAACTAGAAATACAAAGAAATGTCTTAAATTTGATACAGGACATCCATGAAACACCCAGAGCTAATTTTACTATTTTAATGATTAAATACTGAATGCTTTCCCCATAAAATCAGAAACAAGCCTGTCTGCTCTTGATACTTTTATTCAACATTGGACTGAAGGTTTCTGCCATGGCAATTAGGTAAGATATTGAAATAAAAGGCACCATATTAGAAAAGAAGAAGTAAAAAAAATCTATTCAAAGATAACTTGTTCTATAAAATCATAAGGACTCCATTAAAAAACTATTAAAACTTATAAATGAGCTCAACAATTTTGCACTGTACAAGATCAATATAAAAGCTAAATTCTGTTTTGTATACTATACTATTTTCATTTGAATGAATAATCAAAAAATAAATTTAGAAAACAACACCTTTACAAAAGCATAAAAATAATCATAAAATATTTAGGAATAAATTTAATAAAAAGTACAAAACTTTTATTCTGAAAACTATAAAACATTATTGAAAGAAATTTTTTAAAAACTAAATAAAAGGAAGAACAGTTTATGTTCCTCAATCAAAATACTTATTATTGTTAAGATGGCAGTATTTTCCAAATTGACCTATAGACTTAACCCAATTCCTATCAAACTTTCAGCTGTGTGCAGAAATTGGTAAGCTGTTTCTAAAGTTTAAATGGCAGTTTGAGGGACTCTAAAATGCCAAAATAATCTTGAAAAGCAACAAATTTACAGGATTCACAATTCCCAGTTTCAAAACTTACTACCAAGGGAAAGATTGAGGGCAGGAGGAGAAGGGGACGACAGAGGATGAGATGGTTGGATGGCATTACCGACTCAATGGACATGGGTTTGGGTGGACTGCGGGAGTTGGTGATGGACAGAGTGGCCTGGCGTGCTGCGGTTCATGGAGTCGCAAAGAGTCGGACACGACTGAGCAACTGAACTGATCTGAACTGAACCAAGGGAGACTTTGGTACTAGCAAAAGGATAGACATATAGATTGATGGAATAGAATTAGGAGTCCAGAAACAGACCCTCACGTTTCCAGTAACCAATTTTTGACAAGGATACCAAGTCAGTTCAATGGAGAAAGAACAGTTTTTTCAACAGATGGTACGAGGTCAACTGGCTATCCACATATAAAAGAATGAAGTTGGGCCTTTCATCATACCACAAACAAAATTAAGCCAAATGGGCCATAGACCTAAAGGACAGGGCCTATAAATCTCTTAGGGAAAATATATAGGAGCAAATCTTTGTGAGCTGGGGTTAGGGAAAGTCTTTTTATACATGACACCAAAAGTACAAATGGCAAAAGACAAAATTTATAAACTAGATTTGTTCCAAATTAACAACTTATTTGCAAAAGATACCATAAAGAAGATGGCAAGACCAACCACACAATGGGAAAAAGAAACTTGTATTGTATGTGGATTTTCAGGTGAAACTCATTCTGATTACTCTAATGACTCCTTTCTCACACTGCAATCCTCCCAAAGTCCCCAAGCCTCCCTCCTACATAGGAGAAGGCTTTTTGAGAAGCGTAAAGGGAAACGTTTTTGTTCAGAAATAAAAACAAAAGAGAGAAGGCTTAATTATATCTCATAACAATGTTCTGGTCCCTTTCTGTGTTTGCATTTCTTCTCCACTCCTTTGATGCTGGTTTTACAAACCTGTCTGTGAATTATGTTCCTTGAACATTATGCTTGCCAACACATTACACATAAAATGTCCATAATGAACCTATATGCTTTGTCTAAGCTCAGTGTTCACATTCGTAGAGCTTTGTAGGGAACGAGGATGGGGCACAGGACCAAATTCCTCTTTCTTCGACTAAGAAATCAACGAGTAATACCACTTCTATGGATAAGAAGGTTGGAGAAAAAACAAAGGTACAAAAGAATTGAAGGTAGGTAGAAAGAGTTCTCATTTTCACATATTGCATGAAGTACTGAATATAAAGCTTAAAAATGAATTGAACTGAGTTCATTTTTACTCTAGTTTCACAGCTATCTCTAACCTAGGGCATCTATTTCCTTTTGTCTTTGCCTAACTTCCACTTGTGGAGTCTTCCAGATTTTCTGGGCTCCCATCTTCTTAGTATCTGCCTGAGGAAGAAGTTTCTAAGAACTCCTCCAAAGACTAAAATCACCTGAAGGGAGAGTATGGGTATACAAAGATAAAATTTTAATAATGTATTTGAATGACACCAACAAGAAAAGCATTTTGAAATGCCACCTGTAATTGGAAAAATAATATTTATATATAAAAGGTATCTTTAAAAAGTCATGTGGACATCACCATTCCCCAGTGCAATATGAGTCAACTTTAGACCTGAGAGTGACAAGCCTAACTGAATTGTCAATCTTTAATGTTATTTCAAGACCCTAGAGCAGAAAATTATTATACAGTCTCCCGTGAAAAAGGAATCACAAAAATAGCAAAAGCAAATTTCATCCCCAAAGGGACTCTGCTCCTCTAAAAACTTATCTCTATGCAGATTTGAGACAGAAGAGTTGGCCTGGTGTGCTAAGAATCAACCAGCTGACAAAAAGCTGTATATGCAGTGGAAGAATAAAAAGTTAAATATAATTTGTGAACTAGTAAGAAATTTTAGTCCTTCTCATCAATTCGTAAGAGGGGTCTTTTTCCTAATCCTTTGATCTGCAGCACTCTGGGATGTAAGCTGGAATTGTTTCATTAGTATTTTACATTCCTTTTCTCGATCTCCGCAGTAAATTCAAGTAGCCAAAGATGAAATGGGAAAGAAATTTGTTTCACTGATTCTGATATGCAAGATCCAAAGGGAGAAAGGATATGAAAATAAGCTCCCATGAATAAAAACAACAAAATATTCACTCCCTGGACTCAAGAACATTAGGGCTTTGGATTTTGGTTATTATGTTTTTCAATAGCAGTCGGAGTTTGAATGAACCATGTATACATTTTGCATATATCTCTACTCCTAATCATAAGAACCTAGAAAACAGAATATTAAAGTGACATACCACCAATGGAGCTCACAAAGATAAAATGAATTTCATTCCCTTCATCAGAGACCTAGTAGACCCCTATTTGCGTAGCCTGATTTATAACTGACAGATAGTGTATTAAGTTTAATTCTAAGAGGGAAAAGAAAAAAAACTGAAGAAATGGATAAGCGATGCCATGTTAATCATACAGAAAGAGGTCTATTATTTTATTTGCTTTACTCTGCCATTGTTTATACCAATGGTCTGACACTTTAAATCATAGTTCAGGAAGAAACCATTACAATAATTGGTTGAAGAATTAACTCAAAGAGGGAAAATTTATGCAGAAAAAAAAAAGGAGAAAGTGGGCTTTTTTTGAGAGAAAAAAATGTGATCTATTCAGACTGCTTCTATTAAAATGACTTAACTGTCCACATAGTTTATTATCTAAAATAATTCATAATAGACAGAGAAACAGCATTCCTATTACTTTAGGAATATAACTTAGTTATCACCTAAGCAAAAACATCAGAAATATGATGGTATATATAAGCTTCCAGGACTTTAAAATCATCCATACTATAAAACAAAAGATTGCTTAATAAAAACAACCATAAAGGGATCCTCTAAAATTGATGCAATTATAAATTGGTCTCTGATTACTTTTGTAGAAGTAGTGGACCTTCTAGAACTTTTTTAGATTTAATAGTTAATAATTAAAATATCATAGTATATTTGATTTGCTCATGGAAAGAAATCACACTAGGTAAGCTGAAGTATAATGTCCTTTGTTATTTAGGAATTATGGTCATTCACTAGAATTAGTAGATCTAATTTAAAAATGCACCATATTTGCATTTATCTATTTATATATACATATAACTGTATCACTCTGTTGTACACTTGCAAGAAACACAACATTGTAAATTAACTATATTGCAATTAAAAAATGCACAATCTACCAAAAAGCAATGCTTTTTGACTTCTTATTCAATTGGCCAAACGGGCAATTTTTTTCTGGAAAATTTAGTACATAAACTCCCTCCCTAGTACTTGTAACAAATGTGAAAAGACATAACTTTGTTACCTTTCAGACCACATGTGTTTTGAGGATTTAATAAAGTGGAATCACAATAAAGGACTCTGCATGTTAACAACCACAGGCAAAAAGAGTCGAAAGTCACAGCAGATTGAACTTGGAAACTGGAGCCATAAAGTATACCAGGATTTCATGATGAAGGGCTAGCGACTCCTCAAAGCCCTCCCATATAGAAAGGGCTGCACCTGCATGCAACATGCCTAAATCTCTCCTTGCACAGCTGACTACAGAAACAATGTATTACCACTCCCACCACCCAGGTGCTCTGCTTTGGAGGAAAGACTTCAGGCTTCCTACCAGACAGTACAACTGCTGAAACAACTGTGGAGCAAGAAACGATGATTAGAGAAAAGAGGGAGGAAGGGAAGGAAAGAAGAGAAAGGAGTTAAGCCTATCGTTTCCAGACACAATTTAGAAGCACTAAATATTAATAATATATTTCCCTCCAAAATGTAATGACTCCTTTCTAATAAATGAAAACAAGAGCAACCGTTATTGAAGGCTGTGCAACATTATTAAAAAAAAAAAAATCACTATCTTAAATGCACTTATAACTCAAGCACCACCTGCTGGTTCAGTGGTAGATTTTCCCACTCAACAATTCCAATTTGATTTGCATTCAAATCAGCCAAGAAGACAATTCAATTTTCCATAGGAATAAGGCAAGATCATTATCAATTTTAAAAATCAGATAACCCAAAATTTTCCTATGATTTAAAACAACTTTCTACTTCCATCTTACGTTTAATCCCAAATTAACATTTGGTGAACTATTTAAAATGTACTATTAGAGGAAGTGAAAGATAACTTGTTAATCTGAAAGATATGGTAACCTATATACCAAATGTTAAAATTTATGTACATTTCAGTGGTTGTATCTATACTGTCATTAATTCCTTGGTTACAAATATCTGGTTAATGTTTATTTTTATTGTAATAAAATTTTATGATAATATATGAACCTTTTAATATCTTAATAAAAATAAACTAATATGTCACACAGACTTTAAATAACAATGTAACAGTAAAAGAAACTATCGAAAGAAAAAGTTTATAGAAATGACTCCCTGTGAATAGCCAGTTATCTTTTCCAGTATTTCAGTAACCAAAAAAAAAAAAAAAAAATTATATACTTGGACAATGGCCTGAGGATTACATCACTGAATCAATTTTGCGTTTGTTTTAAAAACAGTCACTTTTAGCTTCTCAAAGAAGATTACACTAAATTAAAATAAGGATAACTGTTATCAATGTAACTACTCAAAAACAGTTGGTTATTACATTAATCAAAATGCATCTCTCCCAAAGTGTCTCTGTTAAATGTATCTAATATATTAAAGCAGCAGCTACGTGCAGCACTTCCAGGCCTGGCCTCAAAGCCTAACTGGTAGCAGTATCTTCGGGCTACATTAACTGTGTATCCTAGGCAACCAAGTAATGGCTAAAGCACCACAGTGTTTGTTTAAAACGTGATGTGGAAAGCAATCAGAAGAGCTTCAATTCCGGGGAAACTCCTTTTCAATGTAAGTCTCACACTGTATTAGAGTGGTGCTATTTGCACCATTATAATTAAGATTGTGTCACCATATTCATTATTTTCAAGGGTTTGTAACTGAGCTGTAAAAAATTAGTCATAGTAATTAAAAGACGGAAAACATCTAGTTACGCTATGATGTCCTACTGGGGCATTTAAGGTCCTAGGGAAGAGGGTTTAAAGCAATTTAAATGACAGACAATATTTTATCTTAACTAGCTTAAAATACTGTCCTCACCAATGATAAATGGGAGGTGTGCAATAAATAAATGCAAACAATAATTTAGTTTGCACTTCTCTTGAAAAAATTATACATCAGCTATTCTAAGACTATAATGACTATTCTTTTATGATTTTTATTGAGTTAATTCCTCAGTGACTTTTGATTAATCCTTTTG
This sequence comes from Muntiacus reevesi, assembly GCF_963930625.1. Classification (NCBI taxonomy): domain Eukaryota; kingdom Metazoa; phylum Chordata; class Mammalia; order Artiodactyla; family Cervidae; genus Muntiacus; species Muntiacus reevesi. The sequence continues at coordinate 70,837,850 of NC_089256.1, forward strand.
ATTAATATGTTGACAAAGAGCAGCATTTTTATCTTTAAAAATTTCATTTTTGATATTCTGATTACTTCATGTAATCAGTCATGATCCAAGAACCTATATACATGTTATCTTGTACTTTTCACTTAAAAATTTATATGCCTACATAAATCATAGGAACAGGATTTTGTTCTTGATGGGTATTTTAAAACCAAGTCTTTTTTTTTAAATCTGTTTTCTTAAGAAGGAAAAAAAAGTTTCATCTCCTGTTGTTCAGCTTGAAGAAAGAACTTGGCTTTTGTTGTCTTGTTTTTAACAGAACAAATAAGCTGTGGTTATGGTAAGGGAGATGTAGTAATTAACCTTTACTAATATCCACACAATGCTTTGATAATCTTAAATGCTGTATGTGCGCATGCCTGTTCAGCAGCTTCAATCATGTCCATCTCTTTGCAAACTAAGGACTGTAGTCTGCCAGGCTCCTGTGTCCATGGGATTCCCAGGCAAGAATACTGGAGTGGGTTGCCATGCCCTCCTCCAGGGGATAGTCCCCAACCAGGGATCGAACCTGCATCTTCTGTGTCTCCCGCACTGAAGGCGGATACTTTAGAGCTGAGCCACTGGGGAAGCCCAAAATGCCATATATCACATATTTATTTCATTTAATCCTCTGAACAGTTCTACAATGAAGGTACTATGATTCCCATTTCACAATGAGGAAACTCATAATCCTAGTGAGACACAAGATGCAAAGTCCATACAGTTTCATACCATTTGAGCACTTCTGAAGTAAAAATTTACGATTGAAAATAATCTGTCCTTTAATTATGATTTTATAAAGTATTAGAGACAGAATTACAAAGTAATTCCATTTCTCTTTTCATTCTCCAGATTTCAGTGCCAGGTTTCATTGTAATATTAACAACTGTATAACACTCATCAAACCTATTAAACTAATCAAGAATAAAATGAAACTAAGAATTGCAAAAAAACTGTTTTCCCTTAAAGCCATCTAGTAATAATGCAATCTAACGTATATATAAAATAGTACTGAATTCTGCCAAAGAACAAGAAAAAAATTATCATCTGAGACTCAACACAGTAGATTTTGGAAAGAAAACAGTTACAGGTTATATGATAAAATTCCTCTTCAGAGCTGCTCCAACGAGAAAAATCCCTTGGTTGCTGGCCAAGAATCTGTCAAGGTTCATATCATGGCTTTGACACCTTTTCCAAATTCCTTTAAATTTCTAAACCTAGAAATATCACTCACCCAGTTATTTTCAGAAAATAATATATCAAGAGATTTTATTAACTACTTCTACTATCCAAACTTAATATTTCTCTAAGGAAGTTATGAACATTTTTAGCTTTATATTTTTTAAATGTCCTTTTAATACATCCTATAATTTGTGCTTCTATTGGAATGCCAAAGAAAATAACAGTATAAATCCTTGCTTTTCTCCCCAATCTTTTCCATTTGTAGACTGTGAACAAGAGGGGGGGGAAAGATAGGATGTCCCCATTTTAAATGAAAAAGGCAAGGAAAAATCCAAGGCATTAGATAGGTAATGTGTCCTATAGTCACCACTAGCTACATGTGGCTTTGAGCACCTGAAATGTGGTTAGTCAAAATTGAGATATATTGTATTTGTGAAATATACATTGAATTCCAATGCTTGGTACAAAAAAGTATGATCTCATGAACAATTTTTGTTAATTACTTGCTGAAATGATATTGGGTTAAATAAAACATAGTTACTATATGTTTTAATATATTTAATATATTCATTTCTTTTTTAATACATTTTTCAAGCATGGTTGCTAGAAAATTTTAAATTACATGTGGTGAAATTTGTAGCCCACATTCTATTTCACTGTGTCAGAAAATCAAAGCATGAGTTATGGCAGTTTAAATCGGAAGTCACTAATATTATGTACAAAATATTCCCTAAAACAACTTTGTTTTACTATTTCTTTTATATCTTAGTATTTCCCAGAGAGTTAATCAAATTAATCTCTTATGCATGCATATACATAAGCATATAACCATAATTTTACTCTTCTGTTCAATGTATCTTCATTATCTAGAATAGTGTCTGGCCAATAGTAGGCACTTAATCAGTAACTGCTGATTGTATTTTGAACCAATGTGTTTTTCTAGTATTAAAACAATTCAGAGTAGAGGACAAATAGAAGGGAATTTGCCTTCCAGCCCCACTCAGAAATTTTAAGTCCCATAAATGAAATATTTGAAACAAAGAGACATGCAAATGAAAAATGAGACTTCCGAAGCATTTACAGTAATATGGAGATTGGCAATAAATAAAAATTTAAGTGATCAGACTATCAACTCACCCATTTATAAATCCAATAATGTATATGTTAAATATTTATAATGGGGGAAACTTGGCAATTTAAAAATTGAATTTACCTTCAATATATACTCTAAGCATGGCTATGAAAGACATTTTTAAAGCTTTCTATTCAATCTTGGTGATATTTCTCCTTCCAAAGGAAAAAAGTTCACTTGATAGCATACATCTTCTATAAACAGGAGAAACTCCAAAGTGTAGATTTGCATTCCATCAAAGACATTATGATAAATTAAGAAGAAATCATTAAAAAAGCTTAAATATTTTGCATATTGCTTCTCTGAGACTCCAAGTTTATGAAGTGTGTGTATTTTAAAACACCCACAGAACTTATGTCCCTGTGTAAAAAAAAATTATAGATTATAAAAATCTTTAGTTACTAAAGACTGGAGAATTGGGAAAGGTGAAAACAAAATGAAGTAACCCCCAAAGACTCAGAGGCCCAGAGAAACCTAAGAAGTTGAAGCAAAGGAATAAGATGTCTTACCTGGGACAGGAACCTGGGCCTATTCCTGATTCTGATTACTCAACACAAAATGTTTTTTTCAGAGACCCTTAAGCCTTGAAATATATTTATTTCCTGGGAGTTGCTCTGAAGCTAAAGGAATGGAGAAGAGGGCATTTGCTTGAAGGATCTGAGTTAAACTCCAATTATAAGAATCCCGTCTCCATGAGTTACTACCATTGTGTTCATAGGGCAAAAATTCTTCAAATCCTTGGTTTCCTCATTTAAAAAACATACAATGATAAGCCCTCCATGACAGATTTCTGTAAACTCATCCAAACGACGCACAAGTACAGTGTTTATAACAAATTACCACAGACTTAGTGGCTTGAAACGAGAGAACTGTATTCTGCCACAATTTTGGAGGCTTGAAGTCTGAAACTAAGGTGTCATCAGGGCCATTCTCCCTCTGAAGTCTAGGGAAGAATTTTCCCTTGCCTCTTCCTAGCTTCTGGTGGTTCTTAGCAGTACATGGTGTTCCTAGACTTGCAGCTGCCTCTGTCTTCACAGGGCATTCTCCCCGACATGTGCATCTCTGTATTCTCTCCTTGTTCTGTAAGGACGCCAGTCCTTGGATATAAAGCCCACCCTCATCTAGCATGACTCATCTTAACTAATTACATCTACAGAGATCCTAGTTCCAAATAAGGTCATATTTTGAGGTTTTAAAGTGAAGTGAAAGTGAAGCAGCTCAGTCGTGTCCAACTCTTTGCGATCCCATGGACTGTAGTCTATAATGCTCCTCTGTCCATGGGATTTTCCAGGCAATAGTACTGGAGTGGGTTGCCATTTCCTTCTCCCTCCCTCATTGTAGACAGATGCTTTACCGTCTGAGCCACCAGGGAAGTTTGAGGGTTTAGGTGGACATGAATTTTGATGATGTTCAGTAGCTCAGTTGTGTCCAACTCTTTGTGACCTCATAGACTGCAGCATGCCAGGCTTCCCTGTCCTTCACTATCTCTCAGAGTTTGCTCAAACTCATGTCCATTGAGTAGGTGATGTCATCCAACCATCTCATCCTCTGTCACCTACTTCTCCTGCCTTCAATCTTTCCCAGCATCAGGGTCTTTTCTAATGAGTCAGCTCGTCACATCAGGTGGCCAAAGAATTGGACCTCCAGCTTCAGCATCAGTCCTTCCAATGAATCAGTTCAGCTCAGTTCAGTCGCTCAGTCCTGCCAAACTCTTTGCAACCCCATGGACTGCAGCATGCCAGGCATCTCTATCCATCACCAACTCCCGGAGCTAACTCAAACTCATGTCCATCTAGTCAGTGATGCCATCCAACCATCTCATCCTCTGTCACCCCCTTCTCCTCCTGCCTTCAATCTTTCCCAGCATCAGGTTTTTTCTAATGAGTTGGCTCTTCGCAACAGGTGGCCAGAGTATAGGAGGTTCAGCTTCGGCATCAATCCTTCCAATGAATATTCAGGACTGATTTCCTTTAGGAGACTGTTTGGATCTCCTTGCAGTCCAAGGGAATCTCAAGAGTCTTCTCCAACACCAAAATTCAAAAGCCTCAATTCCTCAGGCTCAGTTTTCTTTATAGTCCAACTCTCACATCCATATACATGACTACTGCAAAAACCATAGCTTTGAGTAGATGGACCTTTGTTGACAAAGTAATGTCTCTGCTTTTTAATATGCTGTCTAGGTTGGTCATAGCTTTTCTTCCAAGGAGCAAGAGTCTTTTAATTTCATGGCTGCAGTCACCATCTGCAGTGATTTCAGAGTGCTAAAAAACAAAGATTCTCACTGTTTCCATTGTTTACCCATCTATTTGCCATGAAGTGATGAGACCAAACACCATGATCTTAGTTTTCTGAATGCTGAGTTAAGAAATATTATTCCAATGAATATTCAAGGTTAATTTCCTTTAGGATTGACTGATTTGATCTCCTTGCTGTCCAGGGAACTCTCAAGAGTCTTCTCCAGCACCACAGTTCAAAAGCATCAATTCTTCAGTACTCAGCCTTCTTTATGGTCCAACTCTCACATGAATTTTGAAGAGGTGCTATTCAAACCACTTTAGATACTGGACTAATTCAAAGTTTCACATAGCTTTAAGCAAAATAAAAAGTCAAAAACCATAGAGTATAAAAAGAAGAGTCACCTCTGTTATATACTGTCTTCTTGTACATACATGAAAAGTTTACATAGACCTATAGGATAAATATATTATTTTTCCATTTTCCAAAACTTACCTTTAAGACAGTTTCTACAGAAGTTTTTGTACTTTTGTTTTTGTTAGGACTCACAGTCTAGCCACATCTTATACATTTGTCACATCTATCACTAACTCTGGTCATTTTTCTCTGCTACATGACTCACATCCATTTGTCTTTCTCACTTCTAATTCTACCCAACCTTAGCACCTCACACCAGCATGAGAATAACTATTTTCAAAGCAACACTGGTCTCAAGATATTTGAATCACAGGACAAACCACTAGAGATTACCTGCTTACTTTTTTTCACAGTTTCTCATAATCCCTAAACCATCAGTGATTCCCCATTTATTTGGGGTAGAATCTAAGCTCCTCAGATCAGTGGCAAAGGTTTTAATGTTTTGACCTGAATTACCTCCTCAATAATACTTTCTTTTACCACCAAATGGGAAACCTCATCTCCACTGAGCCCGAGTTTATTGTTATCTGTGGCCCTCCTTCACTTCTTGCGTGCAAGAGGAAGCAATTACAAAAATCCTTTCTCAGCAATATCTGAAAAATATACCAAATACATTCTATCAGATTAATCCTGCCTTCATCTCACAAGGCACTTTTTTTTTTTTTTTGTATTCATAGTTTTTATTTTCTCAAATTGTGGCAAAGTATACGAAACATAAATCTCACCATCTTCCCCATTTTGAAGTGTACAGTTCACTAGGGCTTCACAAGGCACTTTAAATCAATGTTCCAAGGCAGACTCTGCATGTGTGCTCAGTCATGTCCAACTCTTTGTGACCCTATGGACTGTAGCCTATCAGGCTCCTCTGTCCATGGGATTCTCCAGGCAAGAATACTGGAGTGAGCTGCCAAGCCCTCCTCCAGGGGATCTTCCTGACCCAGTTTTGAACCTGTATCTCCAGCATCTCCTGCATTGGCAGGCGGAATCTTTGCCAATCAGCCGCCAGGTGAGGCTCCAAGGCAGAAAAGATTGATAAATGCACCAGAATTCTTCCCTGAATGAGAGATAAATAGTTCAGATACGTGTTTGTGGACTGTGGGCCCACTGCACATGCTACACGTGGATGCTCTTGTCCTCGTGGTGATAAAGAAGGGAAAGTGGACTGAGCAAGAGCTAGGTTGAAAGGTTAGAAATTGGCTTTTACTGAAATGAATTTCAATTGAAAGAAGACTATTTATTTGGAAGTTGTGGATGGTGAAAGGCGAGCCTGGATTGTGCTAATATCATTTTGAGAAGATTGATTGAGACGCTAAAAGGGCATAAAACTCAGCACTAGATAGATCAGTGACAGGCATAAATGGGAGTTATTGACAAGATGCTATTAAGTGATGAGCACTAGAAGATGTATTTGATGAAACTTTAAAAATTTAAACAAATACAAAAGGGATACTGTCTTGCAAAGAAAAATATCTTTCTCTCTTGGGGATTCAGCTCTGTATATTATATAAGATTTCTTAGAATGGTCATTTAAGCTTACCACTTTAACCAACTGAAACAATCCCATGAAACGGTGATGGTACCTAGATTTGCTCTTCTCTAATCTGTTTCTCCCCTAATATTTCATGGTTGCTTTCTCCTCCCAAAAATGACTGTGGGTCTTCTGGTAGTTAAGGAACCATCCAAATCAGGCAAATTCCCAATTTTGTTTTCGATTGAAAGATGCTGAGTAGCAAGTTTAAGCTCCAAGTTCAAAAAAAATTCTCTTTCTTTCTCTTTCTCTTTTTTTCTACTCCCCTGATAAACCACCAGAAAGTTTTCTCATATTTTAATAAGCAAATGGAAAGTGAGTTGCTTCTGAAGCAAGAAACATAACTTTTATTATCCCTATTCCCTGTTACTGACTGTTATTAATTTTAAACTTTTGTTGCATTTTTTAGGTAATAAAAAAAGCAATAAAGAAGTCCTTTAGTACAAACTGTGCAGCACTTGTGGTTTGTTTTAAAAATCAAACATACTTTATAAAAGAAGGTAAAACTATCTATGGCTCCCAAGATAGACAAAACTAGTTATAAACCAAAAAGAGAAAAACATACTTTATTCACTCAATAAATATTTGAGAGCTTGCTATGGATAAGGTTTAGAGCAAGGTGAACTGCCACAGGTCATTGATAATACTGCTGAATCTGCTCAGGTGACTAATGAGAGTTCAGAGAATTAAAGTATAATCATCACCACATAGAATACTGTCACTTTATCATTTTTACATTGTCACTACTGCATAGCTCAAAATTCAATTTTACATAAATTACTTAATATCATACTCATGAGAATCCTGTGAGAAAAGATGCAGGAAAGACACTTGCCATCATCATTGTAAAGATGGGAAAACAAGGTTTCTGATACAGTAATTATATTGTCCTATTCACCAGAGAACAGTAAAAGTACTTGGTAGAGCTCATGTCTTCCTGACCCTTAGTTTGCGCTCTCCTACTTTATAACCAAGATGAGAACCAGTGATTTCACTCTTTTCTACAAGTTTCAGGTTGCGAGGAATACCTGAATGAAAAGGAGGAAGGCAGGAGGACACAACTTAAGGTGACTTCCAGTCAGGTCCTTTTACAATCCTTTCCCCTTAAGGGCAGAACAAATGACTTGCTTTTCACCAACAGAGTATGAAAAAAGTAATAGTCACTCCTTGATTATATCATGGTGTTAGGCAAAGGCAGTGTGTTGGCATTCTCCTGACTGTGTTACCTTATATGAGTCCATCTTAGCAGACTGGGTGCCTAGTCGCTCAGCTGTATCTGATTTCTTTGCAACCTCAGGGACTGCAGTCTGCCAGGCTCCTCTGTCCATGGGGATTCTCCAGGCAAGAATACTGGCATGGGTTGCCATGCCCTCCTCCAGGGGATCTTCTCAATCCAGGGATCAAACCCAGGTCTCCTGCATTGTGGGCAGATTCTTCGCCATCTGAGCCATGAGAGAAGACCTCTTAGCGGACTCGAGCTTGAAAAATTCACCTTTATGCTTGAACAAGTAAGACATATGTTCTGAACTCTCTATGGAGAGGATCAAGGAATAGAAACAGGAGTGGCATCCAAGAGTGGAAACTGACCCCCATCAGACAGCCCACAACTAAGGATTTCAGTCCTACAGTTCTAAAGCAATGAATACTGCCCACAGCCTGAGAAGCTATGAATTGGATTATTTCCCCAGATGAGCTTCTGATGAGACTACAGTCCTGGCAAACATCTAGAATTTAGCTGGGGATCCTGAAGGAGATCTTCCTTGGTGGCTCAGATGGTAAAGTGTCTGCCTACAATGCAGAAGACCCAGGTTCAATCCCTGGGTTGGGAAGATCCCCTGGAGAAGGAAATGGCAACCCACTCCAGTACTCTTGCCTGGAAAATCCCATGGACGGAGGAGCAAGGTGGGCTACAGTCCATGGGGTCGCAAAGAGTCGGACACGACTGAGCGATGTCACTTTCTTTCTTTCCTGAAAGAGAAAACTCAGCTGAATTGTACTCAGATTTCTAAGTCATCAAAACTGAAATAATAAACGTATGCTGTTTAACTTACCAAATCTGTGATTAGTCCTTATACACTATAGAAAACAAACATATTACCTATTTCTTTTTCTATATACTATAGCCTGAGGGCTTCCTTACTGGCTCAGACAATAAAGAATCTTCCTGTAATGCAGGAGACCTGAGTTCCATGCCTGGGTCCAGAAGATCCCCAGGAGAAGGGAATGACACCCACTCCAGTACTCTAGCCTGGAGAATTCCATGGACAGAGGAGCCTGGTGGACTAGAGTCCACAAGGTCGCAAAGGGTCAGACACGACTGAATGACTAACACACATACACGCATAGCCTGAGGCCTCTAAGATTGATATAAATAAATCAAAGAACGTTTGGAGGAGGGAATAATTTTAATAATAAAATTTTTTTAAAAACTTAAAATTTTGAGTTAGGCATTGTTGAGAATCTTTGCATATACTGTATCAATCCAACTTCGAAATACTGAAGAACTACCAGGTTCAGCCCTTGGAACTCACATGTTCTCTATCCTCATTCTCATTGTAGGCCATTGTTTTTCAAGCTGAGAAGCATGTAGTAGCATGTGGTTTTTGAACAAAAACAGAAAAGGAGACAAGGAAAACAAAATGCATCACACACAGTAAAATAAAGTTACCATGGAGCAATACATCTTTTTCCAGGGCTTAGGTCTGTGTACCTTCCTGACGTAAAATGTTATTTTAAGTGTGGATAGTGCCAAAAATATTGAGAAATACTGCCCTAGGTGATGCTACCCTGCTTCACGGTATTAAACAGCATCTATTCTAGAATGGAGTCACTTTATGTCAATTTTGTATCTCTAGACTATACTTCTCCAAAATTCAGACCCATTTTCTAACTCCCTGCTCAACATTTCTATTGGAATGAGTAATAATTTTCAAATGTATAGTGTCTACAATCAGACTCCTGGCCTTCTCTATGGACCTTAAACCGACTGCCCACAGTCTTCCCAATTGCAAGACAAAAACCCAAGAGTCATTCTGATTTTTCTCTTTCTCTCATCCCCCATATCCAATTGTCAACAACTTTGTCAATTCTACCTTCAAAATATAGAAGAACCTAACCACGTCATACTATTTCTGAACTCCTATGTGAAGTCAAATCACTACCATCTCTCTGAATCCGTGTAATTAAACTCCCTGCCCACTCTCTGCCTCCACCTTTGCTCATTTCAATCGGTCTATTCTCCTTGTGGGTGTAAGAATGATTCTGGAAGTAAATAATTACCCCTTTTCTCAATAACCTTTCCTCTGAACTTCTATTGCATTGAGACCAATATTTAACTGATAATAATAAAACTTACTTTTTATATACAGTGGCTTCCCTGGTGGCTCAGACAATTAAAAATCTGTCTGCAATGCGGGAAACCCAGGTTTGCTCCTTGAGTGGGGAAGATCCTCTGGAGAAGGAAATGGCACTCCAGTTTTCTTGCCTGGGGAATCCCATGGACAGATGAGCCTGGAGGGCTACAGTCCATGGGATGGCAAAGAGTCAGACACAACTGAGAAACTAATACACTTTTACCTAGGAAATCAAAAGTTGTCTGATATTTGCTGTCAACCAGATGGCAGCTGTGATGCAGCACTTGCAGCTTATTCATGAATAAACCTGGTCATAGCTGCTCACAGCGGCATCACTTCAGTTGAATTATAGGTACCATTAGGACTACATATCTTGAGTTAACATCTTCAATAAGTCTCCATTACAATTCAGTGTTGAAATTAGAAGTTATTGTGTTTGCAACAAGACCCAGTGGCAGGCCAGAATGGCATAAAGATGAATCTTTGTCTAAATAAAGCTAAATGAACTCTTTCAATAAATAGAAAATAAAAATATTTAATTGGAAAACTATACTACTGTTTACATGGAAGGTTTGTTTCTTTCTTAGTCATATATGGAATAACGGGCTTCCTAGGTGGCTTAGTAGTAAAGAATCTGCCTGCCAATGAAAGAGATATAAGAGACATGGGTTCAATCCCTGGGTTGGAAAGATCCCCTGGCAACCCACTCCGGTATTCCTGCCCGGAGAATTCCATGGACAGAGGAGCCTGGTGGGTTACAGTCCATGGGGCTGCAAAGAGTTGGATGGAACTGAGTATAGCACAGCACATATGGAATAATGATGAAGGTAACACAGTCTTAAATGGGACAATATATAGTAAAAGACAGGTATAAAAGCCTTATGATGTTCTACAAGGCTCCTCAATGCTCTTATCCTCCTGATATCTTTCTGAACTTATCTCTGCAAAATTCTCCCCCTTGCTCACACAGCTCTAGCCATGATGGCCTCCTTGCAGCTCTATGAATATGTCACAAATGCTCATGTCAAGGACTCTACCTCTGCTCCTCCTTCCACCAATATGATCCCACTCCCTCCACCCCTGTAAGACTTATTCACTAATTTCTTTTAGGTCTCTGCCCAAATGCCATTTTATTAGTGATATCTTCCCTACATATACTATTTAAAATATTCCTGTCCCTCTCAAGTTAATTTTCTCCATATTCTATTTCTTATTTTTTTTGTTTACTGTCTTTCTTTCCTCCACTGAAAAGAGCCATAGTGCCTGACACATAGTAGGTGTTCTTAAGAATGTGTTGAATAAATAAATGAATGAATGACTGGATCTTCACAAAAATCTTATGGTACGTATTAACATTATCAATGATAATGATAATATTATTCTTATTGTACTGATGAAGAAAGGGAGGTGCAGAGAAGCTTGTGAAGGTCACATTGGTACTAGATTTGTCAGACCCTGGATTTGATGTGGCTATAGTGCCTAAACAATGAAACTTTCCTTAGTATTGTTTCTCATGGGTCGATATGTGAATATAGTCTAAGGCCACTTAAAAGGATAAAAAAAGTAAAGCTTGTACAGGGTGATGGCATTCACAAAGCTATCACAGAAGCTTGCTACTGAGACTGCCAAGGCTACCAATCCAGGCTGTAAATACTAACTTTGGAGCAATTTTTCAATTAATTCTGTTATTTTACTAATCCCTTAGAGGTGCCATAGATTCAGGTATTTCTTCATCCTAAGAAATTTAACATTTTACAACAGATTCCTGAAAAATATGAAAGACTCTAAAACTCTAATAATTAAATACCTAATTCAGGTCCACAGGGGCTCATTTTTGCCCAGCATATATTCACAATGTCCACAGAGTCATAGTAGCCGCCTACTCGGCGCCAATGCCTGCCTGATACTTAATCCTGGCCAAATAGGGGCCACTTTTCCATTCTGTTAAAATGATTAAATGGATATGCAGAGAGAAGAGTAAGTCATGGTTGAGTGACTACTATACTGCAGAGATGATACAAAGTTATTTTATAATTTTCCTAGCAGTAATAAACATATTTTCTTGCTTTTAAAATTCTCTACTATCTCAAGGCCTTCTCTAATAATCTCTATAAATAATTACATGAAATGCATGTAGTGTGGTTTGCCTTTGAAAAACCCATTGAGTTGTTGTAAAGATGGAAAAAGTAATTCATAAATATATTAAGAGCAGTAATTAGCACACAGCAAGCACCCTGAACACATCATCATTATTATTATAAATTCTTACATATTTGAAGTTAACCTTAGAGTTTGGTGAACTGACAAATTTGGAAGTAGAAAGTAAGGAATTGATTATGTACAACTAAAACTATAAAGTTTACTTATAAAATATGTGCTGTGCCTCATATGAACCCTCAAAACAAATTAATTAAGAATGAAAGGATAGGTTCTTCACTGATGCCGTTTCTGCCAGAAATATTCTGCCTGGTCATCTACCTCTTGTTCATTCTTCAGGACTGTGATCAAATGTCGTTCCTCAAGGCAGCCTTCCTTGACCCCTAAGAGGGGCCTGGTCTACCACTCCTATACTTATCGCAATTGCACTTCAATATCATTCAAAATTAACTTCAAAAATAATTATATCCTAGAATTATCAAAAGCTCCATGAGAGCAGGTATGAAGTCTTTGTTTCTTCCTCCATCTCCAGATCTTAACATTGTTCCTGCTAACTAGTAGGCATTCAACACTATTCATTTAAAGAATAAATTTAATTCCCTTGCTAGAAGAGAAGCTCAAATGGAAAATCTAAAGCTCTACAATTTCTATAATATTGACACAAATAAAATATTTAGTTCTGTTGTGTATATTCTTTAGTGGATTTAACTTTTAAATAATGTGCAGTATAATGAAAGATTCTTTTTTCTAAAGCTGAAACAAGATTAAAAGATCATCTACTTCTATCCTCTCATTTAACATCTTTGTCTTTCCTAAGCAAATAATTTGTGATTAAACTGAAAGCTGGCTCTGCCTATTATGTAGGTAGACTTTTGATGAGCCTTGATAAGTAATCTGGAATTCACCATACATTCCTATTGACTAAACTGTGCTTTTATGTCACATGGTCCCATAGCCTATTTATAATGCAAGAGGAAAAATATATGACATTTGGATCATCTGGATAAGGGGACATTGAAACTTATCTTCAAACAAGTTATCATAGATATTTTTAAACATAAAAAATAAGTTTCAAATTTGGGTCTTCAATTTAACATGCATGGGTACCACTTGAGATAGTTTAAAATAAAGATTTCTGGTTACTATATTCAGAAATTCTGATTTAATGGGTCTAGACTATGACTCAGAGACTGACACCTTTTAGAAGCACCCCAAAATCTATAACCACTCTTTGACAAAACTCGCCTAGACCATAGAAAGGAATGTGTGTGTGTGTGTGTGTGTGTGTGTGTGTGTGTATGAACAGTTCAATAGTTTCAGGATTTCTCATTAATCTCTGTCCCCAGCATAGTGTCAGTATTTTCTAAGGAAAGTTGAAAATAAACTATATGACGTTCTTTGTGAAATACTGACAAAATATGATCTTTTAACGTTCCCATATCTTTCTGACAGTGTTAATAACACCATCTTATAGGATGCCTTCTTCCAGAAAAGAGATGTGAGATGTAAATTTTTCTGAAAGTTATACTATAAGGTTTTAGTGAGACTTGTTCATTCTTTAAAATGAATTAATTAATGTATAACTAAAGGGGCTGAAGAACCAAATAGTGAGCATTAATTCGTGTGTAACTAAATGATCTGAAGAACAAGATAACAGGCAGGTTAGTTTTGTGAGGAAAATACAAAAAGAAGATGCCTAGGAACTTGGTAAGGCAAGAAGTCCCTCATAACGAAATAGTCTAGGTGAAACAAGAGATCAGAATGGGTGCATTTTCTAAGGGAATTAAGTCTAGGAAGGACTAAAAGAAAGTAAAACCAGAGATAAAAAGATAATGTTGCTATTTCCAAATTACCTAGAGCAACCCTTAAAAAAAAAAAAAAAAAAGCCTTATTCATCCATCCATTCATCTATTCATTTACACTGATACACTCAACAAATACCTGATGAATGCCATGGAACTGGGCCTGGAATATGGGGTATGCTTTGCTTTGGGGAAAAAAGTGGTCAACAGGGCTGAAAGACATGATGGTCTGTCTCCCTGTGAAATTCCCATGCCAGCCTGGGGACAGGCTCTATCCTGGGGACAGAGAAAATGACAGGGGTATGAAAAGTGAATCTCACTACATAAATTACCCTCAACTTAGCTCTACAACAAGATAATTATTTTGTATCAGTGATTCATGAAAAGTTTTTCATAATTCATATTATACATAACAGCAAAGTTTCAGATATTTTTATAAGCATATTTTGGTAATTGATTTTAAAAAGTATTCTTTAAAAAAATTCATATATTTTAACACTTCTTTTAGAAACGATCGTCATCAGACAGGGCCTCATGCTGAGTGGGATCACCCAGGCAGGAGATGCATCCATTAACCTATTTAGGATATTCACTGATGTGAATCTACCACATGAGGATCACATCTAATGCATTTTCTAGTGAGAGTCATAGACTTTTACAGTTGGGAGGAACTTTGAGAAATATACTTTATGCCTCCCTGTATTCTAAGTTGCATAATATGTGGTCTAGAGCAGAATTTTACAAACTGTGACCCATTCATGGATGGTGAAATCAATTTAGTGATTTGTGACCAGCATCTCTTTTCAATGAAATAAAGTAGAAAATAGAGGCCACTGTATGTTACAAAAGACATTATTCTGTAAAACACCTTTTTCATTTTTAACATACTGTGTATGTTAGTATACTGTGTATACTGTGTTAGTGTACCGTGTATACCTGTGGCGCCATGGAAAATATGTTACTTACTATGGATCATACCCTAAACACCTTGGGAGTGACTGGTTAAGTACTGTTACATCACAATCTGGGACCAAGACCTCTAATTTTCTACCTCGCCCAGTCTTACCTGGCAGGAAAAAAAAACCTTTTTTTGTGTGAAAATGGATGAGCAATATCAAGTGAATGTACTTCCCTTAAGAGATTCTTACAGCTTAAAAATGAAAACTATTTACCTTTATTCTTTTCCATAAATCTTTCAACCATAAAGCCTAGCAGAAGATAAAATAAACATAACCATTTCAAACCAGATCACATAAAGTTCTATTAAAACCAAATTTCACTCACAATGTCCACTAACTCTAAGGATCACCATGGCATCATCATATCAAATTGTCTAACTGAAGTTTCCTTTATTATATGTTCCCTTAATGAACTTCTCATGACAATGCAGTGCAGAGATGGGCTTAGTGGTTACAAAACATCTGCTGAGGCTGGAGTCACATAATAAAAAAGTAGCTTATAATGGCTGCTGGAGGCAAAATCAAACACTAGATATGAATTCAGCTCCTGAGATCAAAGGCACCGTTTCATTGATTAACGTGTCAGGATAAACATTCTGAGGCAGTGCTGTCCTTTCAGTGCATCCACGATGCTTCCGTTGCTAAGATATCTTCATAAAGATGCATGGCAATTATTCACCTTGGAACAGTAGGCAATAAATGAGTACAGAAGAAGAGAAAAATTAAAAGGCCAACTTATCAAATAATAATCGAAGCCACATTATACTTCACTCTGATTGCAGGATTTTCTCTTGGACTTAAGGATACATTTGGCTCCCAGCAACACGAAAGCTTATTATAATCATCATTAAAATAACACTCTTCTTAAGTCAGCAGGAATTGGGTGTCTTGCTGAAGCTGTGCATTCAGCCCCCAGGAAGAAGGAGAATCAGGTAACGCATCAAGTAACCCCTCAGGATAAACCTGAATGGGCTCTGATAAGCTCCAAAGGGGTGCCGTCTGAGGTTTCTGTAGGCAAAGGTTCTGCTACCTCTTTCTTCCTATATATCGGTAGTGCTTAGGCTGCTCTAAGAGAGAGACCAGAGTTTAAATGAGTCACTTTCTTTTTTTATTAGTTGGAGGCTAATTACTTCACAACATTTCAGTGGGTTTTGTCATACATTGACATGAATCAGCCATAGAGTTACACGTATTCCCCATCCCGATCCCCCCTCCCACCTCCCTCTCCACCCGATTCCTCTGGGTCCTCCCAGTGCACCAGGCCCGAGCACTTGACTCATGCATCCCACCTGGGCTGGTGATCTGTTTCACCATAGACAATACACATGCTGTTCTTTCGAAACATCCCACCCTCACCTTCTCCCACAGAGTTCAAAAGTCTGTTCTGTACTTCTGTGTCTCTTTTCCTGTTTTGCATATAACAACTCCTGAAGCTCAATTCCAGAAAAATAAATGACCCAATCAAAAAATGGGCCAAAGAACTAAACAGACATTTCTCCAAAGATGAGTCACTTTCTTATAGATTGTATAGATGATATGCGTGCAGTCTAAGTGGTTCTAGTCACGTCTGATTCTGCAACCCTATGGACTATAGCGCACCAGGCCCATCTGTCCATGGGATTTTCTAGGTAAGAATACTGGGGTGGGTTGCCATGCCCTCCCCCAGGGAATCTTCCGAGCCTAGGGACTGAACCAACGTCTCTTGCCTGCATTGGCAGGCAAATTGTTTACCACTAGCCGCACCTGGGAAGCCTTATATAGATGATACTTTAATTGAAATGCAGACCTTTTGTATATATGGTATATATTATACATTTAAAAAAAAACCCTATTGACACTCATGTGTTCAGGTAAAATGAATATATATAAAAAGTCTGTGATTTCTTTCCAGTAAATGAGAAATATTTTAGTTAAGGTCAGAATTAAAAAACGTCAGTAAAGATTAATTCCTTTAAATCCCTTTTCTAAAACTTCAAACACATTCTCTCAACTAGCTCTTGTAATGTAGTCAGTTTTGTCAGGAAACCAATAAAAAGATGTAGACTCAATTTTATTTTGTTTTTTAAACTAACTCAAAGCTTTTTATATTAATGGCAAAATTGTTTTATGAATATCTCTATCTACTGTAAACAAGTTTATTAGGCATTTTTAAAAGCTTCCAAATAATTTACAATACAACTCTCTGCTCTCTTATTTAAATTGTTTTTGTTCAGCAAAAGTTGAAAAAATTTGTTAACTCTAAATAAGGAAAAAAATAACTCTGAAATTCTGTTTTCCTAGTGTTACAACAGAACAGAACAAGATTTTATTTTTTCATTTAAACTATCAGCCAATGCAGTGTGTGAAAAATTTATATATTTTTGACTCATAGACTTTTCATCTATAAAAACAAAGCATGCTACTTACTTAAATAATTTGATTTTTCTTAGCAATGCAGTATGAAAAAGTATAATAAGAACTCTATATAATGGTCAATGGATAGAAAATGAAGAGAAAATTGAAGTCAAGGTTGTTTGTAATAAAAAGAATGCAAATCCTTTTTAGAGAAATAGTCACTTTTGCTACCTTTATTCTGCTATGGTATAACACCAGACCCTCAAATGTTGAAGCTCTATACTAAGTGAGATGAATCACACGAAGAAAACTGTTGGTCGCTTGTGGACCAAGATAAAAAGAAATGGTATATTTATTTTGCTATTCTTCTCTTGGTACCAGAACCACGGACTTAACAATAAATTCTGAGCAGAAATAGTCTATATAACAGTTGTGGAACTGGGCATGAGCAATGCTTATGTGGAAGCCATCAAACATGAATATTTTAAATTCTTATTGGGCAAAACAAATTATAACGTCCAGATTTATACTTAGGAAATAAACTGAAAAATGATTATGAAACAATCATTTATGGGAAGGCTTGTATTCGTATTTACGGAAGTGAGGAAATATCTATTCAGATTCCACCTGAGTAGAATGCATTCACTTCTTTCTTTCCCCACTAATGGGCTGTTTTCTGGGGGCTACTCTGACTTCCTGACTGGATTTTAGGAAGTGCCTCTAAAGGGGTTGCCAGAAATTTCCTCCCTTCCATCTCTTCCCTATGTTATACCAAAAGGAAGCAAAGAGTAGTCTTCCACAGCTTCATTCTCACCATGTGGTTATTCTGAGGACTGCCTGGCAGTCTAACCTCCTTGACATCTATAACAGACATTTCTGATCTTACCCCTGCTCACTTTTCTCTTTATCTTCTACTAACAGTTGCACTCTCTTCAGCCAACTCCCACATTTTTCTCCAGCAATGTTATACAACTTGCATTTTCTCAAAGTATCCTGGGCTTCCCAGGTGGCCTCAGTGGTAAAGAATCCATCCACTGATACAGGAGACATAAGAGACACAGTTTTGATCCCTGGGTCGGGAAGATTCCCTGGAGAAGGAAATGGCAATCTGCTCCAGTATTCTTGTCTGGAGAATCCCCTGGACAGAGAGAAACCTGGCAGGTTATGGTCCATAGGATCACAGAGTTGGACATGGCTGAAGTGACTTAGCACCCATGCATCCTGGGAATGTGCTATACCCTCAAATTTTGATACCTTCCCCACTCTCTTCTCATGTTAAACCACATTTTCTCAGGATCTAGTTCACAGATTCTGATCTCTAGAAAGGCATCTTTCATTCCACAGAGTGAATGGGTTCTCATTACTCATTCTGAGTAGCAACCTATACACACATCTATCTCCTGCAGAACAATTACCATAGCATGTTTTAAGATCCTATTCACTGCTGCCTGTTTAGTTGAGAAGTCATGTCCAACTCTTTGAGACCCCATGGACTATAGTCTGCCAGGTTCCTCTGTCCATGGGATTTCCCAGGCAAGACTACTGGAATGCGTTGCCACTTCCTCCTCCAGAGGATCTTCCCAACCCAATGATTCATCACGTATCTCCTGCTTGGCAGGCGGTTCTTTACCACTGAGCCACCTAGGAAGTGAGAGTCTATTTATTCAAGAGCCTATATACATTTAATGTATTTGTTGTCATTCAGCCATTCAGTCGTGTCTGACTCTTTGTGACCCCATGGACCCCATGCCAGGCTTCCCTGTCCTTCATCTCCTGAAGTTTGCTCAGACTCACGTCCACTAAGTCGGTGAGGCATTCCAATTATTTTGTCCTCTGTCATCCCCTTCTTCTTGCACCTTCAATCCTTCCCAACATTAGGTCTTCTCCATTGAGTTGGCTTTTCTCATCAGGTAGCCAAAGTATTGGAGCTTCAGCATCAATCCTTCCAATGAATAATCAGAATTTATTTTCTTTAGGATGGACTGGTTGGATCTCCTTGCAGTCCAAGGGACTCTCAAGAGTCTTCTCCAACACCACAGTTCAAAAGCATCAATTCTTCAGTGCTCAGCTTTCTTTGTAGTCCAACCCTCACATCCATACATAAGTACTGGAAAAACCATAGCTTTGACAGTATGGACCCTTGTTGGGAAAGCAGTGTCTCTGCTTTTTAATACGCTGCCTAGGTTTGCCATAGCTTTTCTTCCAAGGTGCAAATTCCAAGGTCTTTTAATTTCATGGCTACAGTCACCTTCTGCAGTGATTGTGGAGCCCAAAAAAATAGTCTGTTACTGTTTCCTTTGTTTCCCCATCTATTTGCCATGAAGTGATGGGACCAGATGCCATGGTCTTCGTTTTCTAAATGTTGAATTTTAAGCCAGTTTTTTCACTCTCCTCTTTAATGTGTGTGTATATATATTAATTTTCTATTGGCATAGAGTTGATTGATTTGTGTCACTTTCAGGTAGACAGCAAAGTGATTCAGTTAGACATATACATGTATCTATTTTTTCAAATTCTTTTCTCATATAGGTTATTACAGAGTATTGAGCATTGTTCCTTGTCCCTGATGGTTATCTATTTTAAATATAACAGCATGTACATGTCAATCCCCAAACCCCAATGTATTCCTCCACCCTATACCTCCCCGCTAGTAACCATAAATTTGTTTTCTTAGTCTATGAGTCTGTTTCTGTTTTGTAAATAACTTCTTTTGTATCTTTTTTCATTCCACACATGAGCAGTATCATATATTTGTCTTTCTGACTTATTTCACAGAGCCTATATATTCCATAGTGTTCTCCAATTGCCTTGCAATTCATTTGAGACCAAGAATAGCACTTTTCTAATCACTGTTTCTCCTAGCCTGAAGATTAATGTAATAGTTAAAATTATGGAATACAAACATGTTGTCAAGCACAGTTTTAAGCAATCTGCGTGCATTAGTCCAATAAATCTCACAACAACCTTTGTGATGGACATACTTTTTTCCAGGGGAAGAAATAAAGAATTGGAGAGGTCAACCAGGGTTGCAGCTGTCACTGATGGAAAAGAATTTTGAACACTATGTCATTTGCTCCCAGAATCTATTTTCTTCAATGCTATTTTTTAAAGTACTTAACAAAGATTTTATAAATAAGTCAGTGAAAGTTTAAATCCTCAGAGTTATCAACACTTGCATTTCCACTTTTAAGACATTCTCAGCTTAGCTGATGATATAAAACAAAAATATGAGTATTTTCAAAACATCGTTATAACCAATTATCACAACCAATTTGAATCTTAACAAGTTAATATCCTCAAAAAACATAGTGCTACAAATATATCCACGTTATTCTTGCCATCAAACAGCCACCCCTCTTTTATTTAGTTTATTTCTTCCTTCATATTTCTCTTTTATCTTTGTATCCTTGACCATCTCTTTCATGGTTGTGTGTGTTAGTCACTTAGTCATGTCCAACTCTTTGGAACCCCATGGACCATAGCCCATTAGGCTCTCAGTTTGTGGAATTCACTAGGCAAGAGTAATGGAGTGGGTTGCCATACCCTCCTCTAGGGGATCTTCCCAACCCAGGGATGGAACCCAGGTCTCCTGCACTGCAGGCAGATTCTTTACTATCTGAGCTACCAGGGAAGCCCCAGTCATATTTCTTTTATCTTTGTATCCTTGAGCATTGCTACCATGACTTGAAGGAACAAAATATAAAAAACATAACTCTTCGGGAATAAAGCCATAAAATAGCATCGAAACATTTTTATAGTATCTAAGGAGTGCATATGTAACTGCTTAATAAAAGTAAAGATAAAGATTCATGCCATTATATCTACTGCTAACAGTTAAGATCTATTGAGTACAGATAGGTGTAAGGCAGCATTCTAAACACCTTGCACACTTCAGTTAAGTTCAGTCTCTCAGTCATGTCCAACACTTTGTGACCCCATGAACTGCAGCATGCCCGGCTTCCCTGTCCACCACCAACTCCCAGAGCTCACTCAATTTCATGTCCATCAAGTCAATGATGCCATCCAACCATCTCACCCTCTGTCGTCCCCTTCTTCTCCTGTCTTCAATCTTTCCCAGCATCAGAATTTTTGCCAATGAGTCCGTTCTTTGCATCAGGTAGCCAAAGGATTGGAGCTTCAGCTTCAGCATCAGTCCTTCCAATGAATATTCAGGACTGATTTCCTTTAGGATTGATTGGTTTGCCCACCTTTCTGTCCAAGGGACTCTCAAGAGTCTTCTCCAATACCACATTTCAAAAGCATCAATTCTCCGGCGCTGAGGTTTTTTTATAGTCCAACTTTCACATCTATACATGACCACTGTGAAAACCCTAGCTTTGACTAGACAGACCTTTGTCAGCAAAGAAATGAATCAAGGTACACTGGAAGTGGTCAAACAGGAGATGGCAAGGGTGAACATCGACATGCTATGTCTCTTTGAGGGCACAGACAAGCCTGTGCACATCAGGACTCAGGAGAAAGGAGCAGTGACCCAAGGAGACGGACCCAGACTTGCCCGTGAGTGTCCAGGAGTCTCCAGCAGAGGTATGGGGTGACAGCGGCCTGCGGCACGTCAGGGTCACTGAATACAACAGCGCATGCACAAGACCTTTTGAAGGAGGTCGCCATTATCTTACTTACCCCTACCATAGTTTGGTCTCAGGTCAAATAACAGGGAGGGAATATAGCCCTGCCCATCACTTATCTCACTTAATTCCCACGAGAATCCTGTAGTATCACAAATCCCATCTTGAAGATGAAGAGTACAGTTCAGTTCAGTTTAGTCGCTCAGTCCTGTCTGACTCTTTGTGACCCCATGGACTGCAGGCCTCCCTGTCCATTGCCAACTCCCGGAGCTTACTCAAACTCATGTCCATTGAGTAGGTTATGCTATCCAACCATCTCATCCTCTGTCATCCCCTTCTTCTCCTACCTTCAATCTTTCCCAGAATCAGGGGCTTTTCAAATGAGTCAGCTCTTCACATCAGGTGGCCAAAGTATTGGAGTTTCAGCTTCAACATCAGTCCTTCCAATGAACATTCAGGACTGATTTCCTTTAGAATGGACCGATTGGATCTCCTTGCAGTCCAAGGGACTCTCAAGAGCATTCTCCAACACCACAGTTCAAAAGCAACAATTCTTCAGCACTCAGCTTTCTTTACAGTCCAACTCTCACATCCATACATGACTACTGGAAAATCCATAGCCTTGACCAGACAGACTTTTGTTGGTAAAGTAATGTCTCTGCTTTTTAATATACTGTCTACGTTGGTCATAACTTTCCTTCCAAGGAGTAAGCATCTTTTTATTTCACGGCTGCAATCACCATCTGCAGTGATTTTGAAGCCCCAAAAAATAAAGTCTGCCAGTTTTCACTGTTTCCCCTTCTATTTGCCATGAAGTGATAGGACAAGATGCCATAATCTTTGTTTTCTGAATGTTGAGCTTTAAGCCAACTTTTTCATTCTCTTCTTTCACTTTTATCAAGAGGCTCTTTAGTTCTTCTTCACTTTCTGCCATAAGGGTTGTGTCATCTCCCATAAGGGTGGGAGATTATTGATATTTCTCCCAGCAGTCTTGATTTCAGCTTGTGCTTCTTCCAGCCCAGCATTTCTCATGATGTACTCTGCATATAAGTTAAATAAGCAGGGTGACAATATACAGCCTTGATGTACTCCTTTCCCTATTTGGAACCAGTCTGTTGTTTCATGTCTAGTTCTAACTGTTGCTTCCTGACCTGCATAGTGGTTTCTCAAGAGGCAGATCAGGTGGTCTGGTATTCCAATCTCTTTCAGAATATTCCACAGTTTATTGTCATCCACACAGTCAAAGGCTTTGGCATAGTCAATAAAGCAGAAATAGATGTTTTTCTGGAACTCTCTTGCTTTTTCGATGATCCAGTGGATGTTGGCAATTTGTTCTCTGGTTTCTCTGCCTTTTCTAAAACCAGTTTGAACATCTGGAAGTTCATGGTTCATGTATTGTTGAAGCCTGGCTTGGAGAATTTTGAGCATTAAAGAGTGCAGAAAAGTCAAATAAATTGTCCAATGTCAGCCATATTGTAAGTGGTGAAGTTGGGATTCAAAGCCAGGCAATTTGACCATATATTGCAGGATTATTATAAATTTGAAAATGGAAAGAATTTATAATTTTACCAAAAAGGAGGGCAATTTTCAGTGTCCTAAGCCTCAAATCTGAAAATAAAGCTAACATTTGTGTCATCCTTTTTCTTCCCTTAACTGTTCTACTCTTACACATACTAACTCATTAGCACTTTCCTCCTTGCAGATAAAGAAAAAATAAAGTTCATTTTTAAATAAATGAGAACTATGTTATGAAACCATGTGTCTCTGTAATTTGTAAACCCCAAGATGGGAATACTTTATTGATTAAAAAGAACACTGATAAAGTATCCATTTTCTTATGTTTTGCTTATTTGGGATCTATCATTTTTTTTTTATTCTGATTCCATATTATCACGGGATTCCCTGGGATATGGCGACAGCTGTTTTTTTGTAAAGTTTCATTTCAGCCTCCATGTGAATCAGTACAAAGAGAGAATATTTTGATCTGCTAGAATTGTGCAAATGCCATCTTGTTTAAAGTAATAGTTCACTTGAAATCACAAGTTAATCGTATTGCTTGATGAGCAGTCTCTTAAATTGTACTTTTGTCTCTTTATCTTTGGGTTTATCACTGTCTCTAACCTGGCAGCTGCTATATAGTTCTCTGACTGTCTCTTTCTCCATGTCTGTGTGTCCTCTCCTTTTCATTTTTTCTTGCTGTTTTACAGTTCTCTCCACCCATGCCCATCTGTTTTGAAGTGTTGAAATCCCTGGTGGTTTAGCAGGTAAAGAATCTGCCTGTAATGCAGGAGGCCCAGGTTCGGTATCTGGGTTGGAAGATCCCCTAGAGAAGGGAATGGCAACCCACTCCAGTGTCCTTGCCTGCAGAATCCCTTGGGCAGAGATGCCTGGCAGGCTACAGTCCATGGGGTTGCAAAGAGTTGGGAAACGACTGAGCGACTAACACTTAAATTTGCTCATCTTAACTTAAAAGTTTGAATTTTAATACTTCAAGTTAAAATAAATTTTATTTATAAGGTTTTGTTTAGCTCTTACTTGTAGAGTTGGTGGTATTTGATAATTAGCAATAGTAATGATAATGATAGCAATATCAGCTACTATGGGCTAGGCATGATTTGTTCTAAGCACATCCCACGTATTAATTCATTTAATATTAATGAGATCCCTAGAAACTGAAGTCTATTATCTTCATTTTATACTGAGAAATCTAAGGTCCAACAAATTAAAACAACTTGCTTGAGGTCACACACATGGTGGTAGAGCTAGGTTCTGAACCCAGACAGCTTAGACACTGTGCTAAAAGACTAGACAAGCTTACTGATTCAGAATCTTCAGAGTAATGAGCTTAATCACAGCTAATAAACAGTAAGTAGCTCAGGCTTGAAATTCAACAAACAGGGGTGTGAATCCGTCTTCTTACTAGCTGTGTGTTCCTAGGCGAGCAATTCACCTTCTCTAAATTCCAGTTTCCTCAGATATACTTGGACATCCAAGTATAATACCTACCTCACTATAGAAATGAAGTGAACTAAAACCAAAAAATCACTATCATATACCACATGTCTTATAAATTATTATTTGGCAAAGCCATGGAAGAATGTCCATTACTTCCTGATCTACATTCAATTCACTTTCTAAAGCTGCTTGAAAGCAGGAACCAAATAATACACCATGGCTCTTGACAAATGTCAGATTCAAAAGTAAAATGACCCGTATCGTTCTGTGGCCTCAGTTTTCTGTTGCTCACTCTCTGGCCCACTCAGTGAGCTGTGGTCTCAGAACTGCTCCAAACCTGGAACAAGTATTGTCACTCTTCTGGGGAAATGCTAATGCTTAGTCTTTGGGGTGGCATCCAGACATCCTCGTTGCCAGTTAAGTTCTGGCACTAACCATACCTTATCCTTAGGTAGCTGGGCTCCATTTCATGGGGACTCAGCAGCACCTTGTTGGGCCAGTTCCTGTAACAAGCATAAGCAGCTGCCACACTCAGCATACTCAGCAGCGACTCATGATGCCATACTGTCCCTAGTCGCTCAGTTGCGTGTGACTCTTTGTGACCCCACAGACTGTAGCACTCCAGTCTCCTCTGTCCATGCGATTCTCCAGGGGATCTTCCCAAACCAGGGATTGAACCCAGGTCTCTCGCAGTGCAGGAAGATTCTTTACCATCTGAGCCACCAGGGAATCCCAAGAATACTCGAGTGGGTAGCCTATCCCTTCTCCAGGGTAACTTACCAAGCCAAGAATCAAACCAGGGTCTCCTGCATTGCAGGCAGACTCTTTACCAACTCAGCTACTCGGGAAGTCCAGCAGTTACCCATAAGAGCAGGTAAAAGATAGAATGGTGGACACACATCCCCTGGCAAAAGGACAAGTCCCTTCACCCTCCAGTTTGTATTTAACCCTTTATTGATATGAACCTAGTAATATGACCATTATGAGTCTTCCTGCCTTTATATGTTAGCAAAGAGACATGCAGTAAGTAGT